>NW_025335684.1:4018612-4059745 GCF_004798865.1 Varanus komodoensis
GCGAGGTTTCAGCCCGGGGGGGTGTTGCCCCCCGGGGGGGCACGGGGAGAGGGGGTCAAAGGGGTGGGGCCCCCCCCCCCCCGCTCCTTCTGTGTTCAGAATCCAGCGAAGATGCACCCTGGTCAGTCTGCCTGTACAGGAGGCTGGCCCACTCTCTGCAGCCAGACTGCGCAGACCCAAAGTTGGGCGACCACTTCTGAATTGCCGAAGAAAAGAAGGTGCACGATGCCAAAAGGCCAAAAGGGGGCAGCGATCTGCATAAAATTGACACATGCTCGATTTTATGCAAAGATGCCAATTTGGAACTCATTGTTAGAATTTAAGTGGGAGCACCGTCCGTCTCGCCGCCACACAAAACATGGGGACTGGGGCTCTTGGTGGGACACTCCAAGGCCCAGCCGTTCCGTCTTGATGGTTCATAACCCTTAAACGGGGCTTAGTGTTCCAAAAGACCTTTTCTCTGTAAAACGCAGGGCCAGCTTTCTCAAGTGTGCTTCTGGAGGCCGCGGGAATTCCAGGTCTGCGGATGGAGCATGGCCCATCCACCTCTGCTCTTCCCAGTTGCTGGAGAGCCCAGCTCGAGCCGGAGAGGTTTCTATGGCAGGATGCTGGGATGCAGCAGCTTGCAAGCCATTCCGGAGAATCCAGCTCCTCTGGGAGGGACCCTCCCAGCAGCTCCACTCCGCTGTCTCTTATTCCCTCCTCTCCTCCCAGGAGAGCTATTCCACAGCCTGCCCGCTTCTCAGAGAACACAGCTCTTTATCAGTGCAACAGACCCGGCCGTCCCTTGGGACCAGAAATGCATTTCACCAACTATTGATCTTAGAATGAATCACTTGCTCGCCCACGGGATGTCGCGGCTCTGTGGCGTTCCTTGGGCGAGCTTCCCACAAGACAGTCCCATGGCATGCCATATTTTAAAGCCGATGAGTGGCAGCGCTGAACACCATCCTCGTGCTTTATATCTGCAGTGCCTTCTCTGAGATCGTTAGTGCTAATTATCATAGAGGCCTGCACTATGATTATTTCCCCTTCTGAGGACTGAGCTCGCTATCCAGACCTACCTTCCTCTTTAGCTCACCACCTGTGGATCAGAAAATGTCAAAGCAGCTGCCTTCCCACAGAATTTACATCAAAAACATCCCTTGATGTCAAACAGAGAATCACAGTGGGAATTTCTGCAGCATCTTTAAGGGGAATGGTTTAAAAAATGCAGGGGGTACCTTTCTGTCTGTGGGTTTATGAGAGAGACTCAAGCAGCTTTCTGATAGCCCGAAGGGCTGAGCATTTCAGAGTGCTTTGCCTGTGTGTCTCTGGGGAATGGTGCCAACATCTGAACTTTCTTTCTGCCTCCCATGACATCATCGCACTGGATTCGTCGAATCCCAAATACAGTGCAACCCAGCCTGTGACTCAGCCATGTTGGCTGGGAATGATCAGTCCATCGTGCTGTCACACAGGCTGGGGGAAGGCCGTTTTAGGGGCGCTGTGCCAATGAGCAAGCCCCTCTTAGAGCCTCAGCTTACCATCTGTAAAATGGGAACAACAGGACGCTGCTGAATGGCAAAACTCTATCAATGGAATTCCAATTTGTGTGTTATAGTTTGCTATAAAAGATCTTGAGGATTTTCGCTTGGTGGAAGAACACAAAATCCTGCAGGGTATTCCTCAGCTCTTTTACACCTGCTCAAAAATTATCATGTAGATGCAACCTCTTTCAGAAAGGATTGAGATCGGTGCAAGTGAACACAGAACATACTTTCATAAATTACTTCCCAGAAATTGCTTTCATTCCCTGCCTTTTCTCCTGAACAGTTCTCCTCTTCTCCATTTTATTCTCACCACAACCCTGTGAGGTAGCTTAAGCCAAGAGTCGGTGACTGGCCCAGCTCATCCACTGAGTTTCATGACCAAGTGGGGACGCAACCTGGATTTCCTCAGTCCCGCACAAACACTCTAACCAGTAAGCCCCAGTGACCTGGGAATGAGGGAATGAGAAAATAAGAAACTGCAAAGCATAGCTTTAAAGCCTTCAAAACAAGGGCACCACTATCTCCTTCAAGTTCACAGCTGTCTTCAAATAAGACCTAGATCTGAAGTGAGCAAAGAGGAAAGCAATGTTTGGAGATCACAGTCATACTGTTAGTATATTGGATTGCTTGATGATTTCTTGGCTATGAACGATTTGCCTATCGCAGGCTCTGTTTGTTCTCTCCACTTTCCGGCATCCACTTTCCTTTTCGGGAACAAAAGTAAACATACTGTTGAAGAGGGCCTCGGGTTGCTTATAAATAGTGCTCATAATTCACTGATAATTATAGTTTTGTGGGATTCAACCTGGATGCAAAATTATATGACTGGTATTTATTAACCCATAAATGTCAAACCTAGTGTTGGATATTTTTTTAAACATTGGAACAAAAGGAAAGAGGGTGGGAAATTTAAGCATGTCAGGTTGGTGCTGTGAAATTAAATGAGGTTTTATATGAACAGTGCCTTTATTTTGCCGGATCCAGTCATCTTTAGCCACTTTACAAAATTACATGCAGATTACCCCCCAATCTTAGCCACAGATAGGAAAATCCCTCAAGGAGGAATGTAAAGGGAAGCAAAAGCTTGCCAAGATCCTGTAAAATTCAGGACCAGACAGGACTCCAGAGGTTCTGGGAAGGTATGAGAAGGGGACTGGGTTGGCAGATAGCTCATGGCAGGGACAGATTCCAGCTCAAGGCAGATAACAGGCTTCTGGGACCAGTTCAGCTAGTGGAAAATCACATGAACAAAACTTCCACCTACCTACCTACCTGTAAGCACTCAGCACCCTCTTTCCTGCTTTTGGACAGCCTTTGCAAAAAATTTGGCAAGCCTAGACTGATGTCATGTTCAGTTTGTGTTGCTAGCAGCATCAGTGAGACATCACTGGCTCTTGGAACCAATGCACAAAGGAGCCTGCATCCCACAAAAATGCCTGCCGCTGCCTGTTTGGAAAGGAACAGAAATTCAGACTGCCTTTACCTGCTGTGATTCTGCAGGTTACTTCTGTAGGGCAAAGTCATATGCAGTTAGATTTATTGGAAATCCCTCATCTCGTTCACAGGGCTGCTTGGAAGAGCCCCTGTGTCAGGCCAGGCTGGGCCGAGAGGGTTGTAGTGAATCCATCCACGAAGTGTGTGGTTTGCATCCCTGGGTGCCTGATGTCAGCCGTGGAAGCTGCAGCGGACAGCAAAGTCAGACATCTGAAGCACAGCATGGTCCTATCGAGCAGGCAAGATGAGAGGACCAGGTGTCTAATGCTTTTATCAGGCTTGGCCAATCCGCAGGCTTTATTCTGCCAGCTAATCACAAGTCCAAAAAGCATCAGCTACTGTGATTGGCAGGCAGGATGGCAGGTCAGACCAGGCCAGGTGTAATCACTGTGAGTCTAGATACACCAAGCTACCTTCTGCCTTGCGGTTGGTCCATTTGGATCACTTTTATCCACCCCAGCACGGCTGAACTTCTTTCGGCCCAAGGACCAAATTCCATTTTGGAGGTGCTCCTGAGGTCCATGGTCCACGGACGGCTGGGGCCAAAGGGGCAAAGCCAAGACATCAAAAACATAAACATATTTTAGCTTAAATCTCTTATTAGGGGATGCTGGTAATCCCGATGTTGGGGGGTCTTTATCCATTGCAGCTTTTATTCTGAGCTTCATAGCAGCTCTCCATGGTGCCAGGAACGAGACCTTAAGGGAGGCATTTCAGACTTTTGGAAAGTGCTGGTGAAAGTAGGGAACTGCATAAAAGTAAGAGAACCATCAACCAGTTGGTAGTCCAGGGAGAAGTTGGTGTAACCAGGCTGGGACCGTAGGAGCCTGAATCTCCACACCCCTGAACTACACTGAATGGCAGAAGCTTTCTGGGATTTCAGGAGAAACTTCTCCCCCCTCCAGCTGGAGATACTTCTCATGATAAATACTTGCTCTAGAGTGAACCACACTCTAATTTTTAACCCTTCTGGGATCCCTGGTGCTCTCCGGTCTGCTAATTCGGTCTCCTTCCTTGCCGTTCCTCCAGCAGTGCCTGGCCTCCACTGACCCCAGGCCATCCCTTGAAGCGCAAGTGGAGCTTCCTGCGAACAGCGCGCCCAGAACAAAGCTGCAGATTTTCGGATCAAGGTCCTGATGGTCCTCTGAGATGTAGTCCAGGTTGCAGAATGAAGTAGGGGGCAGGTTTCTCAGGAAGCAAGGCAGGCCACAAAGAGCAGTAGAAATAAAGCCAGTCCCTGTTACTCCAACACAGAGCAGAGCAAGTCCGATGCTGAAATAGGAGGTCGGTGGCCTCTAGGCTGGTTAGCTCTGCCTCTACCTCTAGTGAGACTTTGACTCTTAACGGGGCCTGGCCTGTTCAAAATGCCTCAGGCTGTGAAAGCTTGCCAGTCTTCTTGGCCCGGGTCTGCAGAGACCGAGGATGGCGGTGGACCCCCCTTGGGAGGTTGGGGAGATGCTCCAAGGGCTCCTCTGGAGAACTGGGCCCCGGGGAGAGAGAAACGTTTTGTGGCCTTCTCCTACTGGCTCCAGAGCCCCTTCTGAGGATGAGGGTTGGGCAGGCCCTGAAGCCAAGCGGCCTTCTCTTTCCCCAGTGCTGATTTAAACAATGAATTCCAGTGCCAAGAAAACTGCCAACAATGCTTCTTCCTTGCTTGGCTTCTTGGAAAGCCCTCGGAGGCAAAGAGGCAACAAAGCTTGACACAGAAAGATGTGGACGTGTTAGCATATGGGGAGGACAAGTGAGATGCCGGGATGGAAAGCCCTGAGCCATGAACAAATGTTGTGCTGAGATGAATAAATTTAATGGGGAGACTCGTGTGCCAGTGCGACTTCTCATCCACAGTAGCTTTTATTCTGAGTTTTATAACACCGCTGGTGAATGCTGTCTCCTAAGCAGGCACACCACAGATAGGCCCCATAAAGCTCACAAGAAAAGCTGTCATGGGTAAGGAGCCCCACTGACACAAGAAGTGCCAGCCTCCTTCATGATGAGGAAGAGGATGGTAAGGTTGACGGTACTAATCATGTGCCATGGTTGTATTTTTTATTATTACAATAGCGCCTTAGATTTTCTTCAAGGGGAAGCCACGTTCTAGCAGCCTGACAAGGGGGACAGGAGGAGAGGAGAGGAGAGGAGAGGAGAGGAGAGGAGAGGAGAGGAGGGAGTGATTCTTAGTAACGTGCTAACAAGGAAAGAAAAGAAAGTGCGAAGAAAGACCAGGGAGACAATTCCGGAGTGCGAGCAGCAGCCTTCTCCTTCCTGAGTCTAGTCTGAAGTGACAGCTGTGCCTAGGAGCCAAGGCGCGAGCGTTCGGAAGGGTGGTGACATGCGATCGCGCTTCTCTGTGGCTTCCTCCCCCTTCTTCGATTTTGTGCTGAGTTGAAAAGTGTCCCTTCTCATTCTGCTTTTCCAGTTGCCAGAGACTCGCCACAGATTGGCTTGCAAATGCCCCGCGGAAAGCGGCTGGCATCTGGAGAGGCAAAGAAACTCGGAAACAAAAAAGGCCGTGCTGTTAACGCTTCAGCTCAGCGCACGCAGGATGAATCCGTGCCTCGCAGGGGCATCCCTGCTTGGCTTGGGATCGGCCATGCGGCCTGTCGCAATGCGCTGCAGAAGCGACTGAGCGATCTCTGCCTTGACAGGCCTGATCAGGTTGCACTGCAGCGCTGCAACTTTTTGACCTCCCTCCAGCAAGACGAATTCCGTGGGCCCCTCCTTCGGTGACCCTCACCACCATGGCCCCCACCTGCTCTTGTGCCTCCCCCCCCCCCCAGCACAGGCATGGGGAGGCCATGGCATCTCCGACTCTGCCGTCTCACTGTGTCCACCACCCAGACCAGAGCGGAAAATGGGTGAGCTGGCAGGTTTTATTTATTTTTTATGTATTTATTTGGGTATTTTTATCCCGTCCAATTACGTTGCGTCTCTCTGGACGGCTTATAAATCGAACACCCAATAAATACATATAAACACATCACAATGCATTACAATCCACGACTGAGCATCAAATATTTAAACATTGGGCTTACAGGAAAATAAAAAGATCTGGAAACTGGCGCCCAAAAGCAAAAGGTTGTGATGAGAAGATGAGGTGTGACTCTGGGGAGGTCTTGTCCGAGGCTGGTGGGGTGGGGTGGGGGGCCCCCAGCACATGCCAAACTTTGATGGGATGTGCAGACACATTCAGTCCTCGAGGTGGAAGGAAGGGCTCCCCCTAGTGTACAGAGTGGAGTGGCACTAAGGGATGCGGAGATGAGCCACTAGAAAGGTGGCTCACGGGGGGGGGGGGGGCATCTTATTCCGCAGGGGACAGAATAACAGATCTTTGCAACAACAAACTCCTGTGGGGAAGAGGTTTTTCTGAGCACACTGATAAAGAAGAATGCCCTGCAGCACACGGCTGGGTTTTCTTCTGAGTAAACATGCGTAGGATGGCTCTAGAGACCAGAGGCGGTAGGCAATTATTTTTAAATTGATGTAATATTCCTGTTAGGTCAGGGCACAGCCATACAGGCATGATTGCAAAATAAGTGCATTTAGCGCTGGGGACACAAATGAGTATCTAATTAAGTTTAAGCCAGAGGAACGTACCACCCAGCAAACAGGTTTGTTTTGGTCTGTTTTTAACCTATACGCATTTTCTCAGGGCCTTTTTAATTTCGGCTCTCTATTTGTATCTGCCTCTTATTGGTTTTGTTTTATGTAAGTGGCTTTATGGTTGTGATTTTGGGATGGAAAGAGGTTAATATTTCCTTGCTCTTTTGCTAGGGCCGTGGGCCAAGAGGATATACTGGCTTACTAACTGGTTGCAGTTCAGAGAAGAACCTCACCAAGAAACTCTGGAGATTCTTTCTGGCTTGTCCTTGGAAGGTGTCCTTGGAAGTGGTGGCAGCTGCATGAAGCTTGCACATGGCAGAAAGATCTGCATTGGCAGTTCCTTCATGCGGGCGAGACATGTAGGAAAATGCACCAGGCCCTTCTGGCTTTAACCCACTCTGGGTAGAAAGCGTGGAGGGAAGTCCAGAGTATCTGGGACCCCTTGAACTCTTGGTGCGAGGGGCACTTAGGGGGAGAGAAAGTGGGCCAGAGGCTGAGGAAGCTGGAAGTAAGTGGGGGGGGGGTGCCCAAGTGATTAAGCACAAAGGGGGCCTTGAGAAAGGATTGGACAGAAGGAAGGGAAGTGGCCAGACACGTGCATTTGGACCAGCAGCACTGGGCATAAGAGACTGGAACTGAGAAAAGATATGGGCATACGAGACAGGGCCTTCTTGGTGGTGGCGGCCTGACGGATTCCCACTCCACTCTGGCTCTTGAAGACTATGCCCAGCAGCAAGGGACTGTTTCCAGGAATGCGCAATGTGACAGGGCTCAGGTTGTTGTTGCTATTATTACAGCATTTCTATCCCGCCCTTCCGTGGAAGCACTCAGGACGGATTACACAATATAAATTTATGAAATACAATATTAAAAAGTTTATGATCCTTTGTGTGCAGAAAGGAATTCACAAATACAAAGGAGCATCCCTGCCTTTGTCAGAGAAACATCGACGGGCATGTAAAACAGCAAAGTCAAGCAACGACTCCTCTTTTACATCTGCCGGGGATGACGCCACAACATGCCGGCTCACTTTATTCTAACCATTAACCATTTTGAAAACATTAAAAATGCAGAGCCACAAAAATCACACCTCTGGATTAAAAAGAGTGATAAAAAATCTACATGCTGATTTAAAACCTGCTGTAAAAACTCCAGGCGCCTAGTCTGCATGGAGCATTTCCAGTCAACAGAGACGGAGCAATATCCATTTAAATGCGCCATAATTCATTTTGCAAATTTGTACATGAACTTGTGCAATTCCATCCAGCTATAACAAATATTTCTGTTCCATTGAAGGGTTCTTTCCTCCCAACTCCACACAGGCTCTTTCCAATGTGACTGGGAGGAGACTACTGGGGAGGCGGCAAGATCTCTCTTCCCAGATCTGTCCTTCGGAAGGAGGTGTATGTACAGACTCAAAGCTCCTTCTCTCATTTTGTCTGGATTTGCAGAGCTGACAAGCGACATCAAATGCTCTGGGAAAGCCACAGCAGTGGCTGGTCAGTGTAGAATTGGGGAGAGTCACATATGGTCCACACAACCCCTGAGTGCAGCCTCCACCAATCCCCCAAATTCAGGGGACCCCCAGTGGCATCCAGGATCGAAATTAACTTGGGAACAAGCTGCTTTGACCCTCTTTTGGTGCTCCATCCCAGCTCTGGACACTTAAAAAAATTCCCTGTGCTTCTCAGCAGTGCTCAGGAGGTGCAGCCTGCAGAGGAGGGTCCATAGAATTGAAATATGTCCCCCCTCCCATCTTCCAAGTTGCCCATCCCTGTTATGGACAGTACTTGAGCTCAGTGGAATGAAGATGACATTGTGCCAGGCAAGGTGAGAGTTTGTGAGCCCCTCATCTGGCACGAACCTGCCTTTGCACTATGCCATCTAAAGCCCTCCAGGTGCCTTGGAAGGTGGCAATGAGAAGCAGGGCCTTCTTGGTGTTGGCCCCAATTCTGGAATGATTGCCCTGATGAGGCCTTCCTTCCGATGCCAAGTTAAGCCCTTCTCTTAGGCATTTGGCAGCATATAATGTTTCAATCAGGTCTTGATTTTTTCTTTCCGAGTGCTGTTTTTCTCCGTGTTGTATTCTTAGATGTTTGTTTGTCTATGTATTTTTTATCATGTTTTTGTAAAGGCCTGAATCTTTGTAAACCACCCAGACAACTTTAGCTATTGTGGGGTCTAGAAAATGTAACCTATAATTGATTTTAAAATTAGTCCATTACTAAGAATTAAAATTAATTATTTAAAAATAATAAAAAACAACTATTTTCAAAAGAAAAATCTCATTGCATGATCTGGGGAGACACCACGGGTTCCAAACCCATTTGGTGTGCCATTTGGTGCATAGCCGTGGCTCAGATGGAAAGCACAGATTCTGCTTATCGAAGGTCTCCATTCATTTCCAGGCCTCTCCACTTAAGTGGTCCCACAGTGGATCATTATGAATGGGTGTGAAGGCTGGACGGGGAAGAAGCTGACAGGAGAAACTGAAGGGTTTGAAACATGGTGCCGGAGGAGAGCTTTGCGAGTCCCAACATAAAGATGAGGTCAAACCAAGTCATAGGTCCTAGGTCAAACCAAGTCAGAACCTTTCCTGGAAGCGAAGACGACCAAGCTGGGGCTGTCGTAATCTGGGCACGCCACAAGAAGGCAAGACTCCCTAGAGAAGACCTTCATGCTAGGGAAAGTCGCGGGCAGGAGGAGAAAAGGAAGACGAAGCAGGAGATGGCCGGGCTCCATCAAGGAAGCCACAGCCCTGCACGGGGCCTTGCTGAGCAGGACTGGCGTGGGTGGGACATTTGGAGGGCTTCCCTTCACGGGGTCACCAGAAGTCAGAGATGACATGGCAGCGCGTGACAAGGGAAAGGACCTCGGCCAGAGACTCCGGAGTGTCGCAGCCAGCTGCGGTCAATCGCAGGGAGCGAGACAGGACAGCAGGGGCGTGACTTCATCGGAAGCAGCTTCGCACGTGCGCTGGGCGAGTCTTCCTGGTTGGACTTCCTGCAAAGGAGCCGCGGCACACGGTCTCCCTGCGACGTGGGCTTCACTGCTTTTGCAAAGGACGCTGCGGCACATTTTGCTCGTGCGCCGCGAAGCCTGATGAATAATTAACGCTAAACTCCGACTTGTCAGAAATAAATGAACAAAGCCCATTTTGGCAATGCGGCATCCTTGATTTATTTTTTATCGCGTTCACTTAGAGAGCTTGCTAATTCACAGCACCCAGCCGTCCTGCTCTGGCCTCGGAGTCGTTTTATGCAAGCGGATGAAGTTCTATCATCCTCCACGACTTCTCCGCCATGGGGCTCTAGCAGGACAGCCAACTCAGTGGAAGGAAACTTGCTGTGAGAAGCATGACCTTGGAAGCGAAGTTCAAAGTGGTGAAAATGTGCAGTCTTGGCAAATTGCTTTCTCTTGTATTGTCATCATTCCAGGGGCATCTTTTTTGTGATCGTATTGAGTGGTACAGAAAAGCCATTGTTATCTGCAGATGCATCTCTGGATCTCACAGCAAAGAAGAGCATGGGACAGAACCACCTATTAATAACTGCACGGGTTAAGCCCGGGTGGAGTACCTGTTGACGGCTGCATTCCCTTTAAGGCTCGAGTGTCAGCATGGCCCAAGTTGCCAGTGAGTGGAATTTACGATGTGCGGGATGCAGTACCCCTCTTTTTCTCTCCTGCTCCACATCGGATGTCTGCATAGTTTCTGGTCCTCATGCTTCTGTGCTACGTCCAGCATCAGAGGCTGTATGCCAGCACATGCCTTGGGGCTGCTGCCCTGGGGCCTTGTTGGGGGCATCCCTTGGGCAGCTGGCTGCCCTCAGTGAGCAGAACCTGGGCAGGTGGGCCCCTGCTCTGACCCCGCAGGTGCCTTCTTAGGTAGAGTTGGGCCACATGAAGCCAAGCACCATTTCCCAATGCGCTGCTAGAAACGAGGGTGAAAGAGGACACTGAACTGCAGAAAACCCAGCCCTGCTCGTTTAATTGTACAAATGCAGACGGAGAAATCATTCTTCTAATTCAATGAGGAAGAGGCCACCTCCCACTGCGGTGGGGGTGCCCCTGACCAGGTAGCCCAGGTACCTCCTTGTTCAGCCTGCTAGCCAGGTGCTAAGTGATGCTGAGGAAATTTGGGGGCCTTTGCACTGATTCCTTATGGCGCCTCATCTTTCAGCAGGGCAGGGACAGGACAGAATGTGGCGGGACAGGGCAGGACAGGACGGGATGGGACAACCTTTCAAGCAGAGGACTGTCCTCTGCAAAAGAGTGGGTGGCCTGTCTAGACGGACTTGCAAGAGCTCTCAAAGATGCCAGACAGGTGCTTTGCGTCGCCTTGACTGGAGAGGTGAGCACTGGACCTGGGCTGCTTTGCAGATGAAGTATGTGCCCAGCCACTGCTCTGCAGCCCTTCTGAAGTCTGTGGCAGTAGGTACCCTGAGGGAGCAATCCTATGCATGTCCAGAGAAAAAGAACTCTGGACTTTAACTCCCAGCCTTTGGGGAAGGGAAGTCCTCCAGCTCCAGGCACTTCACCCAACCCTTCTTTGCCGCATTTGAACTTCATAGGACAGGCTCAACTTCTTGTAAAACTTTTCCTTTGCAAGTTTTATTTGCATGTGACTCAGCTTTGTGGGCCTGTGTTTCACAACTCCATTTTGCGAGGCAGCTGCGCCAGACCCAATGAGAATATAAATATGCATTTTCCTATGCTGGTATTGCCAAAGACATTAAAGCGTGTTGTCAGGAAGCAAAACACAGCTCCTCTTTGGTTTTATTTTTGCATGAACCAGATTCCACACTTGGATACTGTTAAAATCGCCAAACCAAACTCTCTCTCTCCCTCTCCCTCTCCCTCTCCCTCTCTCTCTCCCTCTCTCTCTCCCTCTCTCTCTCTCTCTCTCTCTCTCTCTCTCTCTCTCTCTCTCTCTCTCTCTCTGTGGACTGGTATCTTGCTAAATTGCATGTTGTGATTAGATAAACATATATTAGAAAAAATATTAGTGTCCGAAAATATGCTATTTGTCAAGGCAGTGATCAAAAGGTTCCCCAAGCAACATCTGGAAGAATGTAGGATCTTCAGAATCCCAGGTCTAACAGAGGAGGCTGTGCCAAGGGAACTGTGTACCTGCCCAGGTTGCATCCAGGTGTGAATTGTGGATGGGCAGTTCCAAGGCCTTTGCTCTGCTCTGCCCTGCCGTCTTAGGGTTCTTTATCTGTACATTGGACTTGAGATGGACACTCCACTAAAAGGGGATCCCTTCAAATAGAGGAGTGACCTTTGCAAAGCAGGATTGCTTGCCTAGGATTCTGGCAGCCCGAAGAGTGAGGTTTGCAGGACAGATCCTGGCTCTCTTGTGGGGGCAGTTCCTCCTATCAGGAGACCCGCACCTTTTAAAAGATAAGCGTTTGATACTGAAGATGCAGGAAGGGAAGAAAAAAGCAAAAGGTGTATCAGTCCCCCCCCCCCCCAATGGAATTCCCCATGGAAAAATGCAGGAAAGCCTTGGGGGAAAAAACACCCACTTTCCTCTTATGCAATATTTGAACTTTAGAAAAGAGAAGTGTTTGTTCAAAGTTGTATTTTCCTGTAGTGTTGCTGCAAATTTCAAGGCCCAAGTTTCAGAGGCAGCAGCTGGAGGCTTGCTGATAACCCTGAAACTTAAACTTGCCAGTCTGGACCATGAAAATAGACCCTTGTCTGTCTTACCTTCTAGCCTTTGTCTTAAGCCTGTCAAGTTATCATTGTGTATCTGCCTCAGAGCAGGTGGCCTTCCCAGCTGCACTACACCTCCCATCATCAGGAGACCTAGTTGGGAAAGAATGGGGCTAGACTATTTTTTCTCGCTGCTGTCCTCCACGATACAGCAGAATACGGGTTCTCTATTGGCCTCTTTATTTAGCTCCTGCCTAGGCTTTTAAATATTGTATATTTAATCCATTTAACTGAGGGGTGGGTAACCTGAAGGCGGGAACCCTCATCCACTGCAGCCTGTATTCTGAGCTCTGTGAGAGCCATCCATGCTGCTGGACCCGCACAATAGGTCCTTCACCATGGAGCACCGCGGACGGTTCCTCTAAAGCTCAGAATAAAAGCTGCAATGGACAAAGAGTTCAATGGACACGGAGGTCCAGATTCTCCTGATAGCATGCCGTGTACAGGGTGCACGAAGCTCCTCGCTCCCCCGTGTTTATTTTTTATTAATTTATTTAGAAAGTTTCTGTGCCCGTACCCCTTGCCACTCCCCAGTATGAGAAAGGAAGATGAGCGCCATAAAATAGACAAGGAAAGCAGGCAATTTTTACTTGTTTTCGAGCTAAATGTGTCTACTTCAGCCTCAGCATGCTGCTGGCTTTGGGCAGTACCCTGGAAATGTTTTCCTTATTTTATTCTGCCCCCTCCTGAAAGGGGCAGCAACAGAGGGGACGGGGAAGGTGCATGTGGCAGAAAGAAGAGGACAGGAGAAGCAACGGTTTGGTGCCGAGGAGGGAAAGGGAATCGCACGTGGAGGGAAGGAGAGGAGGAGGTACGGGCGCAAGGAAAGAGGACTTTCAGATGCTGTGAACTCAGAAAATAATAAGAAAAAGGCAGATGTATGCATGGGCCAAAAAAGTTGCCCAGCCCTGTACATGATGGGCCTTCCTCAACTTGAAGTTCTTCAGATGTTTTGGACATCTGCTGAGCTCTCATCAAATTCTGGGCACTGTAGTTTGAAACTCCTGAAGGAGCCCCAAGCTGGGAAAGGATCTATCTATCTATCTATCTATCTATCTATCTATCTATCTATCTATTTAAAAATTTTAAACTAAGACTAAAACAAAAACAAAAACTATCAAACATCACAAACATTAACATTGGATTCACTGGGTCAACCTCCTACTACATATTTCTTAACATTCTAATATCAAATTCCAGTTAGTTTATCATAGTTTGAAAAGCATCTCTAAATTTACGCCAAGTCCCGTTTCTCCAGCCAATTATAAAAAGAGTCCCAAGTTCGATAGAAATCAGAATCCTCTTTCTCCTTCAACGATAAAGTCAGTCTATCCATTTCTGCACAGTCCAAGATCTTTCTTGGAATCAATCCATTGGTGGGCAGCTCCTCACTTTTCCAATATTGAGCAAATGCAGTCCTGGCTGCTGTAATTAGATGCAACATCGAATAGATTTCCTGTCTGTTAACATCTTCTGTTATAATGCCTAACAAGAAAACTTTGGGTTTAAAAGCAAAGGGTTTTTGTAATATTTCCTCCATCCATCTATGTATTTTAATCCGGTACTTTTTTGTGTTGTCACAAGTCCACCACATATGATAAAAAGTACCCACTTTATGTTTACATTTCCAACATCTATTTGACATATTTGGAAACATCTTAGCTAGTTGACTTGGTGACAAATACCATCTATAGAACATTTTATATAAGTTTTCTTTATACGAAGCTGCTAAAGTTACTTTAATGTTTCTTTCCCATAGTTTTTGCCACTTTTCTAGTTCAACATTAAATCCAAAGTTTTGTGCCCATATTATCATAGTTTCCTTAACCTGTTCTCCTTCCATTTTCCTGTCAAGTAAAAAAACAAATAGTCTTTTAATAATTTTCTCATCTGTTTGAAGCATCACTTGATCAAATTCTGTTAGGTCTCTATAGAACCCCCATGTTTTACAATCCTTGGCATATCTTGATTGCATCTGCACCTTATACCACCAGGAAATATTAAGTCCCTGTTCTTGTATTTCTTGCTCCAGTTTCAGGCCACCATCCTGATCCAGGATATCGCCATATCTTATGATCTTTTCAAAGTTCAATACATTTGGATGTACAAAAGCTTCCATAGGTGAAAGCCATCTTGGTAACTTATTATACAGTTTTAGCTTTAGTTTTTCCCACACTGACATTAAAGATCTTCTAATAAAATGACTCAGGAAGGACCCATGTGACTTAGCTTTTTCATACCACATATAAGCATGCCATCCTATCTGCAAGTCATGACCTTCAAGATACAAAATTCTCTTATTTCGCAACGTTAGCTGGGAAAGGATCTTGATAAGGTAATATGTGTCCCCCCAGAATTTGTTGGACTGCAAGTCCAACGCCTAGTCCTGAAGGACAACACGTTGCCCACCCCTGAAATTGGAGAGATTTGCAAACCCAGGGCTACGAGCCACGTTGGAAAACAAACATATTCTGCAGCAAGACCTCTTGGCTTTGTCGCGCTGCTCCATTTCAAGTATGGCTGCCGTACACAGTGACTTTGCTGTAAGAATATTGGGAATAATGATGAGAATATTGTTACTGGGTAGCTAGGCCTGTTTGGTATGCAATAGTGTACCAGAGCTGTTATACTATTTTCCTGAAAACATATATTTTCTAAGTCCCCGGTTTCATCATGCTGCAGCTAGGTTTCTTTGTTTTGCCTTGTTCTTGTTTTTCAAAATTCGCCTTATTGAGTTTTAAGCCCCCATAAATAATGCAAGCCAAACATTTAAGTAAGAAGCAGCTGTAAACACACATACGCAATGGGTTTAAACTCAGCAAGCTCATTAAGACTCAGAGCTTTAATACCAGCTGCTAGCAAATCGAGGGGCTTTTGTTTCCTTACAACTCGGAAGATGTATTTTTGAAAGTGACATGCTTTGCCACCTGAGTGCTGGCAATCATGGCATTGCATTTATGTATTTATTTTCAATATCCCTGGACCACTCCACATCCAAACAGATTCCAGGGTGGTGGCGAGGATGAAGCTAAAATAAGTAAAAGACTAGAATCAGTACATTAAAAATATTCCAAAGCAAAGCAGTATTAAGACCATGGCTGGCCAGCAAGAAAAGGCTGTCTGTAGCAAGTGCTGGAAACAGCACAGCATTGGTGCCTGCCTGACCTCCCTGGACAGGGAATTTCATAGAAATGGGGCCAACACAAAGAAGGCGTTTCTCCTGGTGGATTCCATTTGGGCCATGGGCCTATGAGGAACCATTTGGGCCATGGGCCGAGAGAATGTCCTCTGAGGCCAGGTGGGTTGGTATGGGAGAAGGCCCCACGAGTTGGGCATCATTTTATTTCTGCTGTTATGGAAGAACTGGGAATTTGAGGATCTTGCCAATCTATTGGAAATCACCCTGAGATCTGCCAAGTGATCCAGAGTCACTTCTTGCCAACCTCTCATCTGAACCACTTGCTTCTCAAGTTCAATTTAGGGTCTTGGAGACTTGAAAACGTCTCACCAGCTCTGACAATGCTCTGAAATGAAAGAGGAATTCACTTCTCCCCACCCTGCCAAACATAGGTGAATTTATTGAAATTCATCTATTTATCTGAGTTTATTTGAAGGTATTGACATTGCAAATAAAAAGGAGGGAAGAAAAGGAAGAGAACCAGACCCATCAGCATTAAGAAATGCCAGTTAATAAGGAGTTTTTCAGGCCTCCACTGGCTTTCCACTTGCAGGACCTCTGCAGAGGTGCAGCTTTTGCAGATACAAAGCCTTCCATAACTGGCAGCGTTCAGCAACCTGTTGGGTCTGATTTCTCTTGTTTTAATTTATTAGAAACTTCCTCTGGATCTTTGTCCTCCTTTAAACAAAAGGATTTCAAAACAAATAAAACTACATGCAGATTTAATTAATGTTTGCCCAGTGAAGGATTCCTTGGAAAAAGAAGACACAGATGAATAAGAAAAATCAATTTTTATTTAGAACGTGGAACCTGGCAGGCCGGGAACCACATTATTACATTATAGTACCTTTTAACATCCAGGATTATGTGACAAATGGCATCATTTCTTCCCCAGGATTCTATTACTTCTAGAAATCTGTGTTTAAAGAGCATTAAAAGGTCTCATTTAAACTGACGGAAGTCAGAAAACTCAACACGAAGAACGACAGCCTCTTTAGCAAGCTTTATTGCAGATGGGAAGAAGCAACCAGTTCCAGCCCCAGGTAACGACGGGCAAGCAAAGAGCAATGTGTCAGCCATAAAGCAGGTTTGCCGTACCTTTTGTCAAGTTACGGCAAACATTAATGGTGATCGAAATAAATGCAGTTTCCCATGCCTGGGAGTTCTGTACCCGGAGGAAGATCAGAGCTCCCTTTCTTGGCAAGACTCCATTTTCCAGTCCTCACAGAGGCCTCACGTTCTCCGTGAGATAATGATAGTTTTGTTTCTCTTCTCGCTGCCACTTAGGGTTTTCAGATGTGCCCCCACAGACATTTTTCAATGCGTGCATTGAAATTAACATATTCAACTTTATGTAGCTACAATGTCCTGTCTTCTCTTTTTGTTTTAATTTTAGAAAGCAATTTAAGGTTGCAATGCCATTTAAGTTTTTAGAAAGGACTAAAAGTCCCTGCTCCACAGATGAGTCTAACGCAGGGGTCTCAAACCCGTGGCCCACGGGCCAATTGCGGCCTGTGGGACAATATTTTGTGGCCCCCACTTGATATCAAAGTTCAGTGATAGTGCGGCCCGTGCGTTTTTCTCACACGCACCTGCGTGAGTTGTTACCCTGGGCGCAATGTTCCCTCTAAGCTGCGCGCCGGGACGGGTGGGACATGGGGAGCAGCCCTGAGGCCTTCAAAGCGCTGGCGGCACCCGGGTCGGCCTCCAGGAGCGACGCGGGATGAGCGGCCCACCACCACCCCGGTGGTGGAATACTTGATGCGGCCCAGCCTCACCCAGACTCTACTTCCAGAGGCCCCCAGGTAAGTTGAGTTTGAGACCCCTGGTCGAAAGACTCCATCACCAATGCCGACTGAGGTCTTTGGCAATGGTGGTGAGAAGGGACACCGAGGGAGAAGGCCTGGAGCCTGATCTGCTGCCAGACAGGAAATCCGTTGATTCACATGTCCCACAAGCTCATAATTCCAAAGGCCTTTTCCCAAAAAGCTCACGGAAAGAGGATGCTAACCTGGAGCAAGGAGGGCAACCAGTCCTCTCAGCAAGGATGTGCTGCCAGATTGCAAAATTGACCAGATTCTTATGGCCGTGTTTGAAAGAAAGGAACAGAGGATATCTCTCGGTAAAGTCGACCAGCTTAACCATGGCAAAATGAGACAGGTAACGCAGACCTAATTGCTGTTGGCTTGCAACGAGCTGCTCGCAACAAGAAGGCAATAAAGATTGTTTCTCCAGTTCACCCCGACTCTAGGAATTTCCACATTTCCCCTTGTTTTAAATTGGGAGTTTGCTTGGTCTGTTTTTCCCCCCATTAGCTTTGCACCCATTTTGAAACATTATGAGCTCTGCATTCCTGAACCGCTTTTCGTTTGGTAATGTTTTTGTAAATCACATGCCTCAGCATGCTAAACCAGGGGAAAAATGCTTTTTATATTTTGTTCGTAACAATATACCGTTGATTGAAGCATAAATCCAAGCGTGGCGAGACATTATCTGCAGCTTCTGCTTAGAAAATGCTCTGTGGAGAGAAAACCTTGGTGGCAGTTGGGTGAGGAATATTATTAAGAACGAGGAGAGAACACGTAAGCGTGCTCAGTAAAGACCAGAGAGCCGCGTGGACGGCGGGGCTGTGATGCCAGGGTTGTGGGGCAGGCAGCAGGAGCCCAAAATGTATAACTCCAGCACTCCGAGTGGTCCTCCAATTTCATGCAAATGAGGCGGAAGGACAATGGAGCATGTTCCCATAAAACTGTGGATATGCGTGGGATTCTGGGCAGAAGTCCATATTGCCTCTGTGCTTCCTATTTGATCTCCTGAGCAAAGAAGAGCTCCTGCTGGAGCAGGAGAAAGGGAGTGGTGTGTTTGCAGATCGGGATGGGTGGGTGGAGCTTGCTTCTCCAGGCTCGGCAGACCTGCTTCTGCAGATGAATGTTCCCACTCGCCTTGGGGGGCTTCCAGAAGAGCTGCCTCCCTGTAGGTCTCACTGGCAGAATCGAGCAGCGTTTCATCTCTGCAGGGTCCCTGGTGTCCATTTTAGAGCATGCTTTGGCAAGGGAGTGATGAGATTATGGTACAAAGTCATTTAAAAAACACAAGATACCTGTGTATTATATTTGGGGAAGCTGAGGTATGAGGGCTGGAGCCCTCCTCCTCTTTCTAGATGAATCTGGGTTTTTAACAGCAGCATTTCTTACTGGCAGCTGGGATCACTTCAAAGGAAAGGGAAACCTGTCGGAGCGTCTTTTCCTGTGAATGCTTCTGGGCCTCAGAGATGCTTTTACAAAATGAGGGCGGCTACTGAGTTGATCGGCTGTGTGCCCGTTGCCTGGTGGTGGTCAGGGCGGTCTCAGATTGCCCAGTGTTCCCATGATAGGTGGCTCAGGGTTTAGCTAGTGAAGAGAGAAGAGATCTATCAGCAAAGATTAAGTGGCTAAGTACTGGGACTCAGGGGATCGGGGTCCTAGTCCCCACTCAGCCATGGAGCCAAGTGGGTGACTCTGGGCCAGGCTCAGGCTTTCAGCCCAAACCACCTCCCAGAGTTGCTGCTGGGCGGATAACACGAAGAGCAGCAGTGGGGAAATGATGGAAGCTGCTTTGGGTGCTTTGAAAAAGAGAAAAGGGGAAATAAATGAGTTAATAATAGAGGACGAAAGAGGGGGTATAGATTTGCCTTAATATAGTACTTTGTAATTTATATGCATAGATGCACATTTAGAAATAATTGTGGCCGTTCAAAGATTCGTGTTCATAATGGAGAAGGTGATGGCACAGGTGAAATGCAAACCTTCTGCTCAGCTCTTGCAACTTCAAGGCACCTTTTCTCCACTTCTTATTTTTAAACCGGACGTGGAGGGATAGTCCCTTAGATAGAGGCCTGTCATCTGTAAAGTAGGATACCTGGCTCCCCTAGCTGAACCATCTCTAAGGCCCTCCCACAATAGTTCCCTGCTTTGACTACCTGCCAACTTTCCCAGGTACCAAAATACATTTTAGAGATTCTCTTCCTTCAGAGGGTCTTCACTGGGCTCCCTGAAGCTCACCAACCTCTAAAAATTCTCTGCTGTAAACCAGATTTCAGCAAGACTAAGCATGCCTCTCTGTTCATCTATCCACATTTTCATAAAATAAACATTTTATTTATTTATTTAAACAACGTATATGCCTCCCCATCGCATGAGCCTCAGGGAGGCTTACAATCATTAAAATTGCATATAAAATACAAAAAATTCATACATAAAGAAATACAAAAAATAAAATAAAATAGAATAGTGGATCCAGCCTGGTCAAATAAACCATTAACAGTTAAAACAGCGTTTAAATAAAAAGGTCTTGGCCTGGCGCCGAAAAACAAATAAGGACGGCGCCAGGTGGACCTCTCTGGGGAGCACATTCCATAGGTTGGGCGCCACCGCAGAGAAAGCCCTCCTCCGAATCCTCACCCTCCGAATGTCCTTATAGATTTGCTCCCAAGTTCCTGCCTATCTTCTTGGTCTCAGTGTAGCCTTGGTGGGAAGGTGGGGAGGGCATCTTACCCGTTGCAGCCTTTATCTCGAGTGGTATACCTCCATGGGAGGGTGTGAAGCCATGTTGGGGTTTGCCTTCAGCACTTTGGATAGCTCCTATACAGCTCTGAATAAAAGGCAATCCCCTGACATGGGATTCAGCAGCTTCCTGTGTAATCTTGTATGTAAAAATAATACCCATAAATGTCTTGGAAGGATGATTTTCATACATAATTGTTCTCGGGGAATAATTCAATTCAGAAAACTCTATCGGCTGCTTAGATTTTGAGAAAATTGGTAACTGATGCTCCAGTGGGAAAGTCAACATCCAGGCTAAAGTTGGGATATTTTTTTGGTAATGGCATTAAATCAACCTTCCCCAACCTGGTGGCCTTCAGAGGCATTTGGATTACAGCTCCCAGAATTCCCATCCAGCAGGGCCATTGACTGGGAATTCTGGGTGTTGCAGTCCAGTCGTGTCTGGAAGACACAAGGTTGCATAAGGCTGTATTAGACTATAATTCATTTCCAATAATTGATGTCCTATGAGGACTTCTTCCATGTCTTAAGTTATTGCATGTCTGATATACGTTGCATCTGATCTAGGTTTCCCAAGCAAAGAAGAGGCAACCCTAACTTAACTACACAAGTTACACTGACTTCTACTTATTGGGTATCCCAGACTCACTGTTTAGTGGGTATCCTACAACCTCAAGCAAGACGTCATCTTTGCACAGCTAAAGTGAAGCCAAACAGGTTGAGTTTTTAGTAAAGCTCCAAGAAAAAGGAGAACAGTCAAGCTTATTACTGCACACACT
Organism: Varanus komodoensis; assembly: GCF_004798865.1. NCBI lineage: Eukaryota > Metazoa > Chordata > Lepidosauria > Squamata > Varanidae > Varanus > Varanus komodoensis. Next base: position 4,039,455 of record NW_025335684.1, read on the forward strand.
CAAGTTATGGAGTTCTGTCATTAGGATCTTTGAAACATGTATTTTGCATTAAAAATCCTAGAATGGGTTGTCAGAAGCTGTAAACGGATGGAGAAGAATGAGAGACACATGGGTTTCCCCCGGAAATTGCTTGGCTTCATTTTGCAATGCTGTGAGCTACTTGTGGGAGCACTCAGGTGGTCTTTGACTGTTCATATTGTGACATGTGGCAGCACCCGTACGCGAAAGCAATTCGGCTGTTCTCCTCTTGACCGGCTGCTCACTTCTTGGGTTATGACACTTGTAGCATATGGTAGGTAAGAGCCACTGAAACATAACAGCTTCTCCGTTTCAATATGGCAGACAATGTGAGTTGCCAGGCCTCCAAGGTAATATCTTATAAGCAAGAACATGTACTTTCCCCCCCCCAACTGGTAGTTGTGGAGAATGAGATCCGCGTATTCCGGCACTCCTGCACTGCATCTACAATTAGACTGCCGTAATTTCCATGCTACAGTGCATCTTTAAGTCCCCCTGGTGGCTCAGGCCAGAAATCTGTCAACGTTCACCAAGGGAGATACTTCAAGGGGAGGAGGGAACTCGCTGGCAAAATTATACCTGACTGTTGCAGGTTGACTGGGAGGTTATATTGGAGGTGAAGTGAGCAGAGCATAAAGCAGGTGCTTCCTGTGTGGGCAGCCCTGTGCAGGAATGGGGATGTAGGAATGCCAGAAATGGCACCACAATCGTCCGCTGCTGTGAGGTTCGGTGGGGTGGACAAAGAGCCTTCTCACCAGGCTTTGGAGGGCCTCTGGGCAGGATGCCCTCAACTGGCTACTTCCCCGATTGAGTGTCTCTTCTCACAGTCATGGTCGTCTGCTCTTCTTGCTCCTCATCTTCTTTCCCATCATGGGTACCACTTGCCCGCTTGGCAGACAGAGTGCCAGGGACCCAGGAGGTTGTGGCATCTCCTGCTCCTCCTTCACACCCCCTGCATTGTTTGGATTGCAGTAAGAAGCAGGTGGATGAACAGGTCTCACTAGAGAAGAGAAGGGGCCACTCTAGGAGGTCTTGTCTTTAGTTCCCTGCGGTGATAGGGGTTCTTGGACAGCAGTGTCTCCTTGGACAGATGCTTTGGATGAAGAGCAGGGGCCTTGCTGGTGGCTGACCTACTTCAAGCAGTTGGGAGGTGAAACGGAATATATTCCTCCCACACCTAAAACACATGCTTCGAGACCTTGATGCTGGGCTCCATGGTGCCCCACCAAGCATCTTTTTTGAGCCCCAGTGAGACATCTAGAGCCATGGTGGGGCACACATGCACACACGCACACGTGTGCACACACGCACACACAGGTTTATGGTTCAAGGAAAAAGCATCCACTTTGCATGAAGCTTCAGATGAACAAGAACTCAAGATGCTTGGGATTTTCCAAATTTAAGATTGTAAAAACTAGAAATAGACAGATTTGCCCAACCTTGTTCAGAATACATGGTTTCTCACTTTCTAACCCTAACCCTTTAAGGTGTTGCAAAACTCTGAGTTGTTGGTTCCTTAGGAATATTCCACGGATGTGGGAAGCCATGCGGTTTATTGTGAAGGCTGAGGCAGTACATAGAGAAAGAGGGGAAGCTGGCCCTATACATTCATAGCAAGAGTACCTCTATTATTTCCATCCTAGGCTGAAGAAATATCAGCTATGTGACTTGCAATGAGAAGAAAAGAAAAAGAGAAAAGAAAAGAAAGCCCAATTGTGCAAGAGGGTGACTGATAAGAGGGAGGTCAAGATCAATTTCTATTTACATTCAAATTAGGCAGTGTTTCCTTTCCTGCACATAGTTGAAGAATTGTGGAAGAAGAGCTCTTGTTAGACAGATCAAGCACGTTCCAAAGCCATCCCAGTTCGATGCAGTGATCATTCTACATACTTGGCTCCTATTTAATACTGTCGTTTTAAGCTGTGTATCTTAAGTTGTATTTTACGGCTTTAATCCAAGTCTGTGACAGTATAGAAATGTACGGAGCCCCCTTTAGAGAGAATAATTCCTCCTTTTAAAGAGGCAGAGTGGCAGAAAGGGAACCTGGGTTTCTGGAAAGAAAATGGGCAATGGGTTGAGGAAAGGGGTCTACAGCAAGGTTTCCTTAAACCTGGAGAAACTAGTCCATGAGCAAACCGTGCTTCTGAAGGTGAGGGGTGCTCTCACGAGCAATGTTTTCTTGAAGCGATGCAAACTCTCTCAACAGACTAGCTTCTTCTGTTTTAAAACCAGCGTTCCCTATTTTGATGCATGCATTTTCTGTGTTAATTCTATCACAGCATCCAGTGATTAATTTCAGCTCTATTTAATTCTGGCTGGGTGACTCTGAGAACTTGTCAGTTAACATTTACTTCATTGCTAGGAGCTTCCACCAGACACTGTCCATCTAGCCCATCTGGTCCTGAATTACCGCGATCTCAGGAGCTTCTTGAAAAACGGGGCACATTCTAACAGACCCTGACTGGTCTGGCACGACTCTCAGCTCAGAGCAATCAGGGAGTACCCCGGGACTAAGCCAGACTTCCCCAGTCTGGTGTCCTGCAGATGCTTTGGGCTTCAGCTCCTAGCATCCTCAGCCAGCATAGGAAGGAATTCTAGTAATCAAAAGCATCTGGAGGGGACCAAGCTGGGGAAAGCTGAGCTTAGCTATGAACTAGGAAGCCCCTCCCTGTTGTGAGCCGCCCCGAGGCTTTGTTGCGATGGGGGCGGCATAGAAATGTTTTAAATAAATAAATACATACATACATACTTTGGACCAGGCCCATAAGTTCAAAGCATATCAGAACTACTGTGTCTGAATCCCTTTTTATGACTATGTCAAGTTAGAGTCCTCTTAGCCTCCACCACAATATACACACGGACCCAGGGCTCCCTTCACTCTTCCACCTTGCAGGTTCTGCTTCCACTGGAGGCTTTACAGGCTGAGATCTGTGTATCAAGGAGACCTGGCAGGCTGCTGAGCCAGGCCGTCCAAGAACTCTGCTCAGCAAAGGGCGTGTGGAGCCGCCGGAAGGCCACCACGAATGGCTAGGAAGCCATATCCTTGCCTTGTCCAAACTACCACTAAGAAAGGCTCGTCTGCCAAAGTTCAGTGAGGATCCATCCGGAATGTCCCAGGTATGCCTGTAATGTTGCGCAACCATTTTGGAATTTGGTTTGGGGACCGTTCGGTCAATCGGATGCCTGTGACATCTGACTTTGAAAAGTTCTTCTTCAGGAAATCAAAACTCTTGCTGATGAACAGAAGCAACTGTTTTTCTAGTACTCCTGGCTAGTTTCAACAGGACTTTCCAAATGACATTGAAACCCCCCCACCCCTCAGCTGAAGACACCCGTGCGATTTCAGCCCACAGGCCTTTCAGGTATCAATTACCTCTTCCTGAATACCCACACGGGGTGGTTTTGTGACACGAGCCTGGCCATTTCCTGCAGGACCCATCTGGTGCCTTTCATCCATCAAATGCCATCTCCTCTTTCTGCTTGGAGATGCTTTTCGGGCCGGAAAGGTGACAGTCAGCAAGCAAAGAGATGGAAAACTTCGGAAACCCTCTGCCGGCTGCCCACAGCCTACCCTGCTTTATCAGGCAGTCCTTTTCTCATCATCTCACAAAAGACTAATAAATCTGGTGCGTGGGGAGCAGGGAGGAAACCATTAGAAGCCATATGGGTCCAGTGGGATCAAGGCTTCAGAGAAGGGACAAGGCGGGGGCTGGGAGGGGATCAGAAAATGATGCCTTCCCAAATTGATTTTTGTAAAAGGTGTTTAAATATTTCAGAGGGTCCCTTCTAAATGTTTGAAGAGCTTTAAATTAGAAGCAGTAACCAGGTAATAAATAGGAATCTCCTCCCACCAATGAGAAACAGGGCAACATTATTTGTATGTTTATAATTCATTTCCATTCCTCCACCATGATAGTCTCTGGAGATTGTTTCTGATCGCAGAGTGAATCCAAAGCATGGAAAATTACACTCTTGCTAAATACACGGACAGGATGGTGGCTATTGTGCTTCCACACATGAGCACGTGTCCAGGGGACAGGTAACATCAAGCTTCAGTAGGTATGCCAGTGTCCACCTAAGTGGAACATCTAACTATCACATCAGTATGCAGGTAGACAGGGTGGAATTTAGGGATGCATATCTAAACATGAATTTCCAAGGGAGAAAAAAAAATTTCAGTGTGAGAAAAGAGCACCAGCAGAATGCGGGGCAAGGTTAACCTAGCATATTAATTTATTTGCCGTTCAGGAAGAACTGAAGGTTGGGCAGTCAAGGTAGGACCATGTTCTCTGCTGTTATTCCTCTGTGGGTTTCACTAGCATGCAGGAAGTTCTGTCTTGAGGCTTAGCTTGGCTTGGCAGTAGACAAACAGCTTCACGTGACCAAGGAACTCTACAGGGAATTCCAAGGATAGGGGACACCGTGGAGGATGTCCTATCTCTAGCACCTGGTGGACCTTACTAATCTTAGGGGACAGCCTCTGAAGAGCATCTTCAAGTAAGGGCAGGTTCATGTGGCTGTAGGTCAAATGAACAGGGCCCAGGCTGCCTGGGGCTTTAATGTGAATGCCGGCATTCTGAGTCAGGCCAGGAAATGCACTGGGAAACAGCCATAGCACAGACCTGGTGTCAAGGATTCTGTCATCTAGACCCAACACGAACGGTGACTGCTTGGTACTGGACCTGCTGGAGTTGTGGCTCCATTGCCTAAGACTGATACTGGCAGAATGCACCACAGTCTAGGGATATCTGGGAATCCTGCAGCATCACTCCCTCCACATGCGTCGGTCTACAACTCCCAGTAGCTCTGCCCAGCAGGGCCAAAGATGTTGCTCCCGCCTGGGGCGACGGGAGCGATGGAGGAAACAGCCACCCATAGCCTTGAGTGCTGCCAGGCTACCTCCAGCTTCAGAGGCAGAAGAGTGTTGTTGCAGTCAGGTCCTGCTTGTGGGTGTCCTGCGGGAGCTGGTGGGCCACTGAGTGAATGGTAAGGCCGGAGGAGATGGGCCCATGGACTGATCTTCTTACGTTCTTAGGAGTCCACAGAGGCAGAAGGTGCCATGCAGGTCATTGAGTCCAACGCCATGCTCAGCAGGAACCCGGTGGACAGCCACCCCGACGGAGGACCGCCAAGCCTCCTTGCAGGCCAGGAGTTCTGAAGGACACAGCCATTTATGGAGGGCATCTAGGACCTGAAGAACGGCTACCGGGACTTCTTTCCCAGGATGGCTGCAGGCAAAGTCCTGACTAACGCTGGCAAAGGCACCGTGGTGCACATACGAGGAATCCAGCGGGGAAACGGTCCTCTGACTGAGCTTTGCCTTACGTGGGTGGCTTGCCTGCATGCAAACAAAAGCTTGGAGGAACCCATAGAAGAACGCTGCGGCTCTTAGAATTACTATTTGACGTATAAGTGTGAATGGCTCCAGAAGGGCTGTTAGGGAACTGCAGTGGCTGGTTTGCATGTTCCAAAATATTCCCAGAGCTGTTGTTCCAACATCTTTGTTGTCATTCTTTATTTAACAGTCTCTCTGCTTCATTCCCTCTATAGGAACACTCTGCGATCCACCTTTTGCTTTACAAACTGCTTTGCTGACAGACCCTCAAAGCCGGAAGCCCAGGAGGGCCATTTATGGGGCCTGGGTGGGTTTATGACATGTACATATCAGTCAGAGCCACAATCTGGGGTGCTGGGGGTGTGGGGGGGCTCTATTTTCACTTCTGCGGGAGATTTATCCAACTAGCTGGCATTTCATTAGTCATTCTGAAGGGCTGAGGTGAGATAATTCCTCTGTGACTCCTGAAAACATTTCGTAAACAAGCATGTTGAAAATGATAACGAGGTTGGAGCCATAAAAATTTTCATTATAATTAGAGATGTTAACAAGCGCCCCCCCCCCCCACCAAGTTTGATGCTCCAGTTGCTTTGGTTGAAGCTTCAGCTAGATTTCCAAATGGCTTGAATCTCCGGAATGATTTGCCCTGGGTTGTGACAATGGTCCTCCTTCCACTCCATTTCATCACACAGTTTCGTTCATATTTATTATTAAGCTGTTTGCATAGGGCAACTCAATTTAGCCAATATCGACTTAGCATTGCAGCTCTGTTCTCAAGATAGCTTTGTGCCCTAAAAGGCTTAATGAAAGCATATACATGCTGATTCTATGAAATAACATTGTCAGCCATGAGATAATTCATAGGAAGCACAAGAGAAAATAATTACTTTACCAAAGGAGGGGAAAAACTTATCTCCGTCTTTATAAAAGCGTGCTCTAATGCACTTAGCTGTCAAACAAAGGGGTTGGTTAAAATGATAGAGGATTCGAGAGCTCTATAAAGAAATCGGAAGCATAAAATATACTCCACCATTTGTTTTAGGCAAAATGTTTCATAGTCGTGATCCGAGATGGCTTTATAATCATCTGAGAAAGCAGGACTTAGTGGAATCAGATACACAACAAATCAAAAGAAGTGGAGATCATGGCCAATTGGATGCTGGCGGGGAGCAGTGCTGAGAAGATGAGACACTGGCTCTAAAAGGATTAGAGAGAGATTTAGAGAAGTGTTCAGAAAAGAAGTACCCTTGGCTAACGGGGGCAGAAAACTTGAATCGAATGGGAGACACCAATAATTGAATTTAGGTAATGCCTAGGCCAGGATGCTGTATGCAGGAACCGTGGCTTAAGTGAGCACCGTCTCCTTAAACACAGTCCAGCATCCAGATTCCCTCTCCCTCTGTTCCTTTAAGCTAAGTGAAATTCTGCTGCAGGCCAGTATGGAGAGCCTAGCTGGACCTCTGTATAATCATGCATTAATAATCTTGCTTTGTTACCAACACACCTGTAGAGCCTGGAATTTGCATTAAAGATTCAGCGGAAAGCACAGAAAGAATGATATTAATAACAAACCTAACAATGAATGACCCCAGATGCCACGTGCCCCTTCGCATGCTATAACACACACAGAGTGCAGAACATTACTGTTTTCAGCTCTAGATATGGGAGAATCGGCCTTTTTAATTCACCCCCACAGATCGCCACTCCCAGTTGGGTCTGCTGCTGTTTTGCCATGCAGGTGAGGATATCCAAACTGAAGCTTCCACCTTTGAAGGGCCACTGGGCTAGACACCCACAACGGTCCCATGGCGCCCCGAGTTGACCTTCTCACTTTGTGGTCACCTGCTTTGCATTGTCCGTTTCATCCTGGCTTTCTCAGCCATGCATCAGCTAGAGGAGGAGTCTGGTGAACCCACCGGTTGCAAAGGTGAAGAGAAGGTGGGATTCGCATACCTCCCCCATGGCTGTCAGAGGCATGCGCCCCCCAGATTAGAACTTGTGCCCATATTACAGAAACTGGTAGGCAGACTGCCGACGGGGGCTTCTCCTGTGAGGCAGAGTATGAGAAACTCTGAGCGAATGCCTTGTTAGTGGCCACGCCACTGGCATCATCCTGCCCACGAAGACTCCAAACTGCCACACCTTGGCAAGCTGTTCTGCACCTGCCAGTAGGAATGGGGAAGAGATGCCAGGTCGCAACACTGCCAGACCCTCCTTTTCAGCCGGACGTTATACAAGCGAGATGCTCTTTTCCTGAGTGGGGGGAAGCATGCCTTTCATCTCTAGCTACGGCAGGGGAAGCGGGGGAACTCATGTTCTGAAGGGCAAGAAAAGTAGAGAAAAGCGATTTCCACTGCAGGTGTCAGTAATGAACAGTAAATGAATCGGCCTGATGCTTGCAGATGCAAACTTCCCAACTTCTTATTTAAGTATAAACCTGTATATGAATTTGCAGGATGGCTTGGCTTTTTCAGGCATTTATATCTCAGCAGTACCATCATTTGACATAAATATTTAAAATCAGATCAATAAAGTCTCCTTGGGGTGAGGGGCAGGGCATTGCCCCAAATTCCAAAGTATGGGGGGAAATCCGTTTTATATTAAAATGTGCTGACAAGCAGGTGAGATGGGATATGAAATTTTTCTGCCTGTTTCCACGCCACCAAATACTTTCCTTTCCTATTAGAGGATAAATAACTCACCCGCGGTCTCCCCCTCCTAAGCTGCAGCTAAGCAAAGTGGGAAGAAAGCAAAAAGGGTCTAACGTTATCCCTTGGCGCTGTAAATGGCATTTGCTAAAAAGGAAAAAAGAGCTGCTCAGGCCTAGGTGTTCACTTGCTGTCTGATGCCATATGCTTTGGCGGGAGATGGGAAGCTGCCAAGTTGCGCGGCAAGATAGCACCCAGCTCCGAAGGCAGAGATGTGCTTTCCTTATCAGTCTCGGTTAAGTTTCCCCGTGCAAAGCAGAGAATTTAGAGCGACTGTGCTCCCATATTTTAAAGACATACAGAAGGCACCAAAATCCAGAGCAGTGACTCTCAAAATACATTGCTGACAAGGGCAGGAAAACCTGGGATGGGGGACAGGATGCTGGAGGGATAGGGAAAGCTTGGAGAAAGGGTCGAGAACAAAAGTAAGGCGGAATGAGCTTTTTGTCCGGCCCTTTCGCTTTTGCCCCTGCACACCAGTAGAAAGATACCTCGAACAAGATGGAATTTGTCCTTCAGCTCTGCACCCCTGCCCTTTCCTATTTGGCAGCTTCCTGGTTGTAACTCCGTTTCATATGCATCGAAGGCCGCTGAGTCGCTACCTCTGGTTACCCAGTGAATAATCCCATTTTGGTCCGGGAACAATCAGATACTCCCCATGGTGGGATGCTTTGCAATGCTTGCCATGTTGCTGCCGGATGCACCCTGATAAATCACTTCCAAGTGAAGGAGCTCCAGCCCAGACAAAGTCACGCTTCAGCATGCCAAGCCGCTGAAGCAGCCACTCCAGAAGCGATCACCTGCATTCCTGCGACTTAACCTGAACATTATAGCTAAACGGTAGGAAAGTAACTTTTGAAGATGGGAAAAAATATGCACAGTTTCCAGGAACTCCCACAGAGGAGGGCAACAGAGACCCCAAATGATGACTATGAGCACTGGAGATCACATTTTAAGAGTTAGAGAAAGACTGTGCCAGATTATACCAGAAGTCCACTTAGTCTAGTGTTTTGGTAAGCCACCACTGTGAAGGTCCTTCATTGGAAGGACTGGAAATAAACCATTCAGGATGAAGAGCTGGATTCAGTCAGAGACATACTTTGAGCCAACATGTTTGAACTAAAGGGGTCCAGTAGTCACAACTAGAAAAATTCCAAGGACCTCAGTCGATCTGCACAAAGGAGGCCTAGCCCTGGATCCTGCCTTATGGTAAGTTCTGATCAAACTGGTGAGGTTATTGGACCTGGTTCCGCTTACCAATGTGTGGTTGTGTCCGCCAAGAAAAGCCCTCTTAGCAGATCAAACTGGAAAACAAGGCTGGAAACATGGGAAGGTTTCATAGGAGTCAGGTGACTCCAGGTGCCTAGTGCTAGCCAATCAGTGTAAGCCAGTGGCATGGATGGAAGCAGGTGGCTTCTAGAAGGTTCAGCCTGGCACCTGCATCAGCTCTAGCCAGTGCAACTGAAAGTGAAGGCGGATGTTTTAGCCTATAGCTCCACCTGGAGGAACACGAATTGCACACTCCCAGTGTGAGTGGATTGCTGGCTGGTGTGGCTGATCTCTCTGCTGTCCCTACCTTTGGTTAGAGCCGGGTGGAGCCATCACCTTGGACACCTGTTTGAAGATACAGGGTAGGCTCCAGTCTGGACTAGGTTTTATTTCCTGGTGACAAGCATAGGACTGGGGTAAAGAACTGCCATACCCAAAAGTCAGCTCCCTGACTTACAGAACCTGCTGGTTGTGAAAGCAGTCCTAAGGGGGTTTGCCTTCCCTTGGAAGGGATAGTTCTCACTTCTGGCATGGCTTCCATTTGTGCACGATTGGCATTATCCTTCACTGCTGCTCGGTTAGGAGAAAGGAGCACTACCAACCAGGAACTAGCTGAAATTAGCACTTTGGAAGTGGAAGAAGTCAACAGAGCCACAGGAAGGGTGCCTGTTGGCACAGCTCATTCGAGAAGTGCCAACTTGGGCTGGTCTTCAGAGCTGCATTAGCCAGTAAGGTACCAAGAAGGCAGAGCAGAACTAGAGATGAGAGCAAGGCAGGAAAAGGCAGGGAGCAGATCCCAGGCAGAGCAGGAGACCAAGCACAGCAGAACTCAAGACGCCATCAAGATCATGCCAGAAACCTGCAGATGATTGTGCAGCTGGGCCCGAGCATCCTTGATAGCCCCTCCTGTGGCTTCCCACTGGTTTGCAGGATTGCAGGGGCTCTGATCCTGCAACCATCCGCAGGCCTGACACTGACTCTGCAAACACGTGCAAGGTGAAGTGGGCTGCCTGCTCTGTGAAAGCAGCAGGGGAACTATGGGTCCTGGCACTGTTGCACAGGAAGTAGGTGCGTTTAGGTGATTCTGGTTGAACTAGTCATCACTAACTCCCTCTTCATGGTCATTTCCACTGGTGAGAGATGTTAAGTGCTGGCATGCTGCCAGTATCCGACAGTGTCCACAGGGACAAAGAAACTGTGCTATTGTTTAGGTTCTTTCCAAACCTAAAGGGGAAGGAAACTTTCCCAGTGCGATAATTTGCTGCCAGGAGTGCTCTAAAGTAACCTTTCGCACTCCTCGAGGAGAGTGCCAGGTGCGCCACAGGAGCGAGGGCTTGCTGAGTCATTCGGGATGAAATCACACCATCTGGTCAGGGTTGGACCCCTTCCACTGCATTGTGTAAGGAGTGTATGGAAACAGGATCTGTGGGCAGGTCCGCCGTCTCAGGTTCAGAGGATGCTTTGGTTTTCAACAGTACCAGGAAAAAAAATCGAATCCTATTACAATGCTTGAGGTGGTGGTTGCATTATATCAAAGCTCCCAACGTGCCTGGCTACCTCTGTGTGCACAGGAAGAAAGGGGAAGTTGCTAGAAGAGGAACAGCTCAGCCCTTTTGTGAGGCGCATGGGAGCGGTTCCAGAGTTTGGCTTACCTGAAGCACAATCACCACCAGCACCACCACCATCATTGCCAGCACCTTTTATTTATATTCTGCCTTTTTTCTTCTTGTGGAGAATCCATGACAGCTTGACTCACTCCATTCTATCCTCACAACAACCCTGTGAGGTAGGCTAGGCTGAGAGGGACTGCCCCAAAGTCACCCAGTGAACTACATTATTATTATTATTATTATTAGAACATTTCTATGCCGCCCCTTCCCGAAGCCTTGGGGCGGCTTACAGCACATGGCTGAGCAGGGACCAGAACCCCCAGATCCTCAGTCCAGCCCTCTCACCACCACACCGCAACGATTTTCAGGGGAGCAAAAAGCCCCATGGCCTAATGGTCAGTGTTGGGCCAGCACTCTGGAGACTGGGTGTCCCCCTAGCCATGAAGACTTTGGACCAGTCACTGGCTCTCAGCTTAATCCACCTGTTGTGAGAGCCAGTGCGATGTTACAGTTAGACTATCGGAAGAGATTCAGGTGCTCAGTGGGTGAATTTGAGCCCATCGTGGACACTCGGTCTAACTAATCTCACAGGGTTGCTGCGAAATAAAAATGGAGCAGAGGAAGAGCAGGGCAGCTTCCTGGTAGGGTCTGACGCAGGTACTCCTCACATAGTCTAATCCCTGTTCTCTTCAGCTCCTCTTCAGTGCTTCAGCCCAAGCACTAAGGCCAAGAGAACATTGCTCTTCGGAAGCCAAAAGCTGAAACGCTCAGCAATTATCTTCTCCATCGTTGCCTTCTCCAGGCAGCCCTTCAACTCCCCAAATATTTAACTGAAATCAAGGAACCGCTCTCCATCATTATCCTATAACAAACAGATCAGGTTAATTGTGGTTTCTGCTGTTTTCAAATAGCACTCTATCATTAAGTGTTGCTATGTATGACAGGCTCACACCCCAGCCATGGAGCATCTGTATCTCTTGACAAAATAACAGCTGGGTGGTTTTATGCATGCTTTGATGTGGGGAGGGGGTCTTTTGTTCTCCCTCCCTTTTCTTTTCTGTAGGTTTTTTTTTATATCAGATCTAGAATTTCATGGTATTTAAGGTTTGGGTGGGAAGAAGAGAAGAGATGGGAGAGGTGAGAATGAATAGTCATCACATTTTTATTTCTTTCTGAGCTCCTTGCAGCATCTCTCCCCCCACCCCCACCCCCAACAGATGATGACATGCCCTGGGGGAGAAGCTGAGTAGCCAATAAGCAATTTATTTATGGCAGGAACTGAAGTGTTGAGCCACCAGACAGAACAAGATAAACATGTCCTCAGGAAGAGATGTGGGGAGACCGCGGGTTGAGACCCATGTGCCTGTGGCCATCGGGTTTCCCCAGTGTTTGCCGGGCACCATTTTGCCTTGATGGGCAAACCCGGTGTGCCTTTCAGCAGATCCATCCAATATGGCGGAAATGTTATGTTATTTATGTTCATTATTTCCAGCGGTAGCTTCCTTCCTTGCTTGCTTCCTTCCAAGGAAGTGCCGTCCCCGCTGTGCCCCAGTGTAGCAGGAAATTCAGTGGGCCACCTGTGGCCACCAGCTTCTCTTACACCTCTTTGTGCTGGACTGCAGCTCTCATCAGCTGGCAATCCTGAGCCCGGGCAGCATCCGATGCCTTCAGTGGAAATGGTCTTCCTTGGGAAAGCAGGGAAAGCAGCTTTCCTCTGTGAAAAACTGGTGCAGACAGTGTGGGAATAACGAGCGCTGGAAGGAGCCTTGAGGAAGAGGCAGAGTGAGGCAGCTGCTCCAGCTGCAAATGCCGAGATGCGGCAGCAAAATGTGGAAGAACTCGGTGCTGTGTGGTCGTGCGCTCTGTAAGCTCGGCTGATGCGCCTGGCTGCAGCGGAGCATCCCCACTGTGAGAGGATGCTTCCATGGCCAGGCCAGCGGGTTCCTGAATGTCCAGGAAGAGGCGCCCCTTCTTGTTTCTTGCTCCAGGCAGCAAAATCTCTTGGAAGGCTCTTGTGGAAGAGCGCACAGCCTCTCCGTTGGCAGAGCTTTTCGAGGGTGCCGAAAATGTGAACCACGGAGCAGATGGAAAAAAATAGTCCATTATGGTTCCAACACATAGGCACAGGAATTGCAGGATGATTTCACTCGAATGGAGCACGACGGAATTTTCTAATGGAAGAAATGGAAAGTCTTGGGAAACTACCCCCCCCCCACATGGACTTTATTAGAACTTTGGGAGACGGAAATAGGGGCTCAAGTGATGTAACTCCGACCATGATATAAAATGAGGTGTTTTCTTTTAACCTGTGCCTTGATTTTTGTTTTAAAAATGCCAACAAATGTGGAAGGAGGAGAGGTGGAATCTGATTATTTTGGGGACTGCAGCAAGTGTGGTGGTGAGGGGCTTTAACCCTTTCCTCCCTGGCTGTGCTTCTAAACAGATTACTCTTCCGAAGGGGCTGCTTTGTACTAGGAGGAAATTCCTGGTGTGATGCCAACAGCATCTTCAGAGAGAGGCCGTTCTTGTCCGGAATACAGCGCAGGAGGGGGGCGTTAGGACGCCTGTATCCTGGGCTAGGCTCAGCAGTGTCCTTTGCATTGCTGGCCCGAAAGAGATTCGGCCCTTAGATTCCTTTCCCAAAGTGGCTCAGAGCGGCTTCCCCTTCCAGAAGGAGGTCAGCGCAGCCGCTTTCGCCCTGGTTCATCCTGTTTCCAAAGAAGGGCGTCACTGCGGGAAACTGGCCAGGTTCCATGACGAGGGTTTGCTTTTGAACCCAAAACAGCCCGGTCAGATTACATCTCAGGGGATGCGGGAGGGGCGAGGAGCAGAGCGTGTTCCGCCCCGCCCGGGCTGCTTTTGCATCCACAGGAGCAGCGAGGGAGGGGACCCCGGAGCGCTCCCACTGAAGCAAGAAGGCAGCTTGTGGGGAGCTGTTCCCCCCTGGACAGCAGGTGGGGGGGAGGGCAGAGGGCCTCCAGGAGATTCGGGGCTCCGAATGGACGGCGCAGTCTCCAGCCCTCATTGGCTGCGCCCTAAAACTGGCTGCTGAATCTCAAGGGAGCTCAGCTAAGGATGCGATCCTATGCGAACTTGGAGAGAAAAAGGCCTACGACTCCGATCATTCCCCACCTGGGACTAGCTTGCTGGCTTGCGCGCGCGTTCTCTCTCTCTCTCTCTCCCCCCCCCCTTCCTTTGGTGCATGGGGTTAGGGGTACACCTTTGAGCAACTTCTCTCTGCCCAGCCCTCCTCCACTAGGACTAGCAGCTTGCACAGGCAGCGTGGGGTTGAAAAACGGCCTCGTGCAGGAAGGGATGGCAGAGCTCTGCCCCAACCCAGCCTTCTCACTTCTCCCCGCCAGCGCTCTCCTTCCCTCGCTCCCTCGCACTTCCCCGACTCTCCCGCCTTGGCGCACTCCTTTGGCAAGCGCATACTAATGAAACGTTTCAAACGTTTTTATCCATGCTTAAGTGAGGATAACACTTTAATGATTTAATTAGCACGCTTTAGGAAGGAGAAGGAGGGGGAAATCGGGAGGAAGGGAAGGGAAGGGAAGCGGGGGCCGGGGCGTTCGCGGCGCGGAGCTTGCGTAACGGCACCGCGGAAGCTGCGCCCGAGCCTCGCTCAGCGGCTCAGTCCAGGCCTCTCAAGGGAGCCAAGAGCAGCGCCAGTTCTCGGAGACCTGTCCAAAGGAGGCTCACTTCCCCCTCCTCCCTCTCCCTCTCTCCTGTAGGGGAAAGCCACCAGCCAAATCCAGTCCTCTTTGGCCCATTAGCCCGGAAATCAAGCCGAGAGCTGGACGCTGCTCTGCAGAGCAGGCCTGCGAAGGGCCGCGTCCTCTCCTCCTCCTCCTCCTGGCCTGCCCCTGCGACGCTGCGCTCAGAGTTTATGAGCGGCGCTCGCCGGCTTTTTGCTATGCATCCAGAAAGGCGGGGGGGGGGGGGTCGCGCCTTCCTAATTGCCCTGACTGAATAATTTACTTATTAGAATTTAGATTTGTTTTTCCACTTCTGCTTTCTCTCTTAACCCTGCTCTTCTCCGCACACACGTGCATGCCAGGCTTCCCTGTGGATTAGTCTGCCTTAATAAATTCATCGCCCAGTCACTTGATATTACTGACATAAGACACAGTGCAAAAGGGCTGGTCCCCCCCCTTTTTTTTTTTTTTTGCAAGGCCTACCTCTGGGATCTGGCTTCTCTAATTACCCCCTTTTTACTTCTCATTTCCAGAGAAGTTGGTTAGAATATTTATATGTCTTTTGCTTCTGGTAAGCCAGCCTGTGATGGGATCTGCCCGCTGGATATGATGGAAGCCGGGTGTTTGAAGACAGGCTAAGGGGGCAGGGGCAGCCGGAGTGCTAGCTAATTAAAAAGTGTCATTCCTTTCCGAGGACGTAGCGGGATCTGAAGGCAGCCCCCCTTCCCACTTGCCCACCTGGGAAGGCTCCGTCCCGCACTTCAGTTCTCGCCTACGAAGACGGGCAAGGCCAGCTCACAAAGGCTGTGGGCAAAAAGCAAAAGATTGACCCCCCAGCTCCCACGCAAGTGTCGCTGCCATTTGGATTCCCGTCTCCTGCAAGATAATGGCTTGTTTGGCAGGGAGCTCGTTCTATCGGGCATGGGTGAGCCATGCTCTGGAACCACCACGGCTGGGCTGGTTTGCAGGGGAGGAGGGCAGGCTTGCCGCCAGCTCCGTGGGAGCAGCTTGTGGCCGTGTGACAACCATGTCCGTGTCTCATTGTCACCACGTACGTGGTGCGTCCGTGGGAAGTCCCAGGAGGGAAGTCCCAGGGGAAGAAAGAAATCCAAGTGACTCCTTCATTCCTCCCTGGACCTTTGTTTTCGAGCTTCCAGGGGATGTAAAATTGCAGCCCGAGGGTCCCACTTGAACATGCCTAGACAGAAACAAGCACAATAGTTCCCCGGTGGGCACCCCTCCCACAGCTGGGACCCCCAGATAAGCCGAGTCCTAGAGGAATGCTTTCCCAGCACTAAGCCAGACTCTGGCTTTGTGGCATAAGTTGGAATCCTGCACTATTTGAGAAACCAGCAATTCCTGTCTTACAGAGACTCCTGGCTAAAGTAAGGAACAGGACTGTGAAAGTGCTAAACTTGGATGAAGGAAGAAAAAGAAATACTGCACGCACCTGAAACGTCAACCAGAGATCTTGTCCCAGTAATTGTGCTGTAATAAAAACTCTATCAGTGTGTTTCCATTAGAAACCCTGTTTAATTCAACTGTAAAAATGTGCTCAAGGCATGGAAGTGCAATATAAATTCAGAGCTTGGGAGCAATTTCCGCAAAAATATCTTTGCACGTTTAAAAAATAAAATTGGGAATGTTTCAATTAGCTGATAGCAACACAAAACTCCCAGGTGTTCTATAGGGCAGAGCAGTCAGCGTGGCATAGGGATTAGGATGCTGGGCTAGGACTTGGGAGGTCAGGGTTCTAGTCCTCGTTGGCCATGAAGTTTCCTGGGTGACTCTGGGCCAGTGACTGACTCTCGATAAAAATAGACAGATGTGCATTCTACCATGGCAAATTCGCCGGAACGTTATCATCACCAAACCAAACTGAAGTGCTCATGCGGAGAACAGATCTAATGGGGTCCACCAGAAATGCATTCCCAGGGTGCCAGGTGTGCGAGATTGGATCTAGACTGAGCCATACTTGTGGCATCAAGAACTTATCGCACCTGTCCTGGAGGACCTGTGCTGCTTTCCAGTTGCTTTTATGATTAATCCAGAGGGTTGGACTTCAGCTGTAAGGATCCAAGCAGCTTAGGACAGGCTGCCACCCAGGGCTGGTGTCAAACACAGGATTGGGCAGGCACCTGCTGCAGGTCAGGCTGGGACCAGGCGCAGGTGCTGGTGGTGAGGAGGAGATGCTGCAGCCAACTTGCTCCAGAGCTCTCCGCCTGCCAAGCGAGCAAGCGGTACCCAGGATGAGGGAGAGGACAAGGAGCATCTCCTGAAGAGATGGTGGCCCATGGAGGGTACCCTGCCAAGTGCCCAGGAGGTGATCCTGGAGGAACCTTGCATCCCCCTACCATCCTGCCAGCATACTGGAATCTCAAAGAGACCCCTCAGAGGTCTGTTTGGAAGAGCTTTCTGCTGCATTGCTTCCAAACTGGGGAACTTGCTCCCTGGAGAGCTAGGAAGGACCTGCATTCACTTGGCCTCCAGGAAAAGCAGAGTTTTGCCTCACCTCGCCAGTTTCGCCTTGTCATTTTCATGCTTTTATTGTTCTGAATGGTTCTTGCTCAGGTTTTACTGCTTTGAAACCTTGCATGCCACCTCGATCACTTATTATTATTATTAATACAAAATCAATACACAAATAAAGAGGCCCATCCAATCAACGGGACTTGCATTAAAGGTCTACTGATTTTAATGGCTCATTTCAAAGCTGGGAGAACGTGAGCCAGGGGTTTTTCTTGTGAAGGTCTGCACTTGGCGAAGGCAGCACCAGTTTTGCTGCCAAGGACTCTTCTAAAATGACGTCTGTAGGTGCAAAGAGATCTCTGAAAGCCAAGCTCAGGACCAGGTTCCTTTTCAAGCAGACCCCGTCTGCCAAAGGCAGTCTGGTAGTTTGGCTGTGGAGCAGGGAAGGTAGGAAGGAAGCAAGGAAGGAAGAGGAAGGAAGGAAGGAAGGAAGGAAGGAAGGAGACAAGAGGCCAGGACAAATCTATTTGGCAGCGATTCCTGGAGATACGAGTTGCTCAGGCTAAGCCACATGGTTTATTGTGAGCATTGTTTTCAGCTGCACAAGGATCCGGTGCGGTGCCCCCGGCCTCCTGATTGCCAGCATGTGAGCACCTCCCAGAGTTTTTCTAAAGGGAAACAATAGAAAGTCAAATGTTCATATTCCCAGCTGCAACAGGACTGAGTTTCCGCTAAACGATTTCTTTTTTTAATAATTGCACCAAGAATGTCAAGCGGCACATGGGAATAAACCTTGGGCCAAGGGAGCAGGGACTTGGGCGCTAGGGCTCTGCTGAGCCCAACAGCTTCTGGCATCAGCTGATGCTGCATACGGAGATTCTTGGAACTGAGGCTCCGAATACATGCCGGGCCGAGGTTATCTGATCGCAGCTTCCTCGCCTGGCCAGTCTAGCATAATCTAAATTCTGGGGCAGACATCCATGCATCGCCCAAGGCAACCGGGATGGGATCTGCCATAAACATGCAAACATGACAGTATCCAGCCCAGCAGGAACGCCTGCAAAGAGCTCTTGACCCACAGGGGATGTCTGGCTGGTTAACCACAACCTGGGACAAGGCATTTGACTCCCTGAGCACAGACGGCACTTCATGCGGAACAGAACCAGACTGGCACTTGGATCTGACTTGAATCCTGCTGACTGCTCTCCAGCATGCTTGAGGGCAGAAGGCTGCTTTGGGGGCATGCCAGAAACATGGAGATCTAGCCCCCCATAGAAGGAAATGGCTGGCAGGGAACTGGGGGAAGAGGCAGGGTGGTGTTCCCTACATATTTGCTGCCTGAGGCAGCCATCTCACTCTGCCTTATGGAAGAGCTGGCCTGGTTCAAGAAACTGGCCGTTGCTACTATCGTTTAGAAGGCTTTGTACAGCTCCTCCCTCTTCTGCTTCTTTGCAGATTTTCTGCAACAAGAAGAAAAGATGGAGTGGGAAAGTCTGAAGGGTTAAGAAGAGAAGATGTTGGTATCTGGAACCCTCACCCGGAGAATGAGGCGGGGCCTCATTTGGAAGCACAACGAAGATGAAGGAAAATATATCCTTGGGTAATTGTTGATTCATGCCGGAGTATCTCTGGCAAAGGCTGGGGGGTGGGCGGGGGGGGGTGCTGGGAGTAACCCAGAAGTCCTGTCTTGACAGTTGGGAGTGGCAATCGGATAAACACAGATGAAGCAAGGTGGGCCTGTAGAAACTGCCTTATTCTCATTATGTGTATAATTAAGAGAAGGGAGGGGACATCAAAAATAATTCCAAGTAACCTACAAACCTTTAGTTGTGGAAGTTACTTCAGAGCAATGATGTGCAGAAACTCGTGGACCTTTCTTAAAACAGCCCTACTTTGTGTTTGTCGGTTGCTTTGTGGGTCCACGCCCTCACCAAGCATCGCTGCAAGCAGGCCCTTAGATGATAAACTTAGAAGAAATTATGATGAAACAGCTCATGCGCCACATAGAAGTAAGCAGAGAGGCAGTGTGGTGTAGTGGTTAAGAGCGTGGGACTGAAACTCGGGTGATCAGGGTTCTAGTCCCCACTCGGCCATGGAGCCGACTGCGGGGCTTTGGGCCAGGTGCAGAATTACAGAACCTCTCAAGGTTGTGGCTGTGGAGATAAGATTAAGAGCAGAAGGACGGGAATGGTGTAAGCCTCTGAGCGCTTTAAAAAAGAAAAAAGATGGGATCTAATAAATAAATAAATAGGGTTTCTAAAAATGGGGATGGAGGTTTAAATCCCATAGTTTAAACTATGTTAAGGAAAGACAGCACGGAAGAGATTTCTTTTCAGGCCCATTTGAAAGCCTGCCTTGAATGAGCTTGGTGTAGTTCATTTGGGAGGGAGTTCCTTTCCTGTGGGGCCACTACCAAGGAGATCCCGTCTCTCATGCCTGACACTCTTTTAAATTATTTACTGGTTTCAGAGTATGCATATTAAAGACTGCTCCAGCACATAGTTTATCTCCATAATAAAAGAAGCAGCTACTGCAGATTACCAAAATGTATTTTTAAAAGAACCATTTTCTGTACTGCATTGCTACCAAGTAGCTAAATTAAACCATCCCCTATTAAAGAGACTTGGTGGCATCCAAAGAACATGAAACAAATGTTTGTGTTGACTAAGATGCACCTTAAGAGTGGAGGACAGAATAGATAGATGCCAAAGTGGTGATTTTGTGATCTTGCTCACAGCAGTTTCCTGAATTTCCAGCTGTGTCTGCAGGGACAAAACATTTGCAGACCCTTGATAGTTTAGCCCAGCCACCTCTGAGCAGCATCCATCTAAGAGGCGAGCTACAGGTGATGAAGTTTTAGCATTTGTAATCTTAAAATTTGTATGCTGCTTTTTCTGAAAGATGGCTTCTGAATTATGAGGTGGATCCAAATTTGGGTATTTGTAATGGAGCTGGTGGAAGGTGTCTTGCTATATAGGAGGATAGTGAAAACAGTTTTGTCTTTCTCCAAGCTTTACCGTGACTCCTTTCCCCTTCCTTCCCATGCATGTCCCTTGTGCGCGGATATTTAGACTGTAAGTCCCTTGGATCAGTACCCTGTCCTTATTCTTTGCAATGCGTTGAGTGCCAAAATAAGGTTCGCTATAAATATACAGCTAGTACAATGCTTCTGACTGGTGCAAAG
>NW_025335684.1:4059845-4113063 GCF_004798865.1 Varanus komodoensis
CTTTGCACCAGAGACAAATCCTCATTAACATCCAATTAAAAATCTGTTTTCAATCTGTGAGGAATGAAACCTGTGATTGATCGAATCAGTGTAATTACTCTTTGTAAGCCCTAAACATTAAGATGGCAGGTTCAATGTCTACCTTGGAGATTGCGATATTTCCGCAAGTCTGTGCCATTAAGCAAGCGTTCCTTGGAAACCTGTTCTTTGGAAACTTCCACTGAAAAATGCCAATTTTGCCATCATCCTGCTTAGATTTATGGGAATATTTCATAAGCCAGGAGTTGAAAAGACCTTTAAAAGGTCACTTTGTCCTTTCTACGACCTACTGGATGTGCCCTTTCAGAGAAATGATATGCCACTGCCTTTTATATGGTGGTAATCGGAATGTCAGCCGGATCCCGCTGCCTCCCCGTCTCCCAGTCTTGTCTGCTCTGCTCTGTCACAGTCGCCTTTCATCCGAAGGCTAAGCAAGTCAGATGTGCATGTACAGGAGAGGGCCTCCAGCATTCCAGATACTCTCCAGCATTCGGGGGCTTTTTGAGGAGACAGAGAGTCATGCGCAAAAGCTTTGCTACAGAGTACATGTAACTGCACAGAGAGCTTCTTGCAGGGCTGTTCCTACTGCTGGGGTGGGATGGAGTGGTGGGGGGGGGACGTGGTTGCTTCATGCAGCCGATGCTGGGAGGGGGCAGAGGGTGTGTCGGAGGGGCAGCCTGCATGCCACAAGGCCTGTTCGGCACCCCATAAGCCAGACTGCCTGATGACTCTGGGTGCTGCAGAGCTCAGTGCAGAAAACATTTGCCTGGCATTCTGGCTGGGTTTTGCATGTAGAACGGGAGGGGACACCGTCTTGCTCCTTGCTTCAGGCAGAAAAGCGTCTGTGTTGGCAACATGGTGGTGGGGCTTGGGCCCCACAGATGTCGGCTGGATCTAATCCCCTTAAGTCTGCGAGTCCGTGCAGGACGGCACTGGGTGACGATGCCATAAGCCAGCATTCCGGGCTGCGGCCCAATAAAGCTCATTTCAGCTCCCTGTGTCGACCGCGGAACGAAGAGGGAGGATGAAATAGCAGGTTGGACAGCACGGATCGGTGGAGCTGCACAAGAAAGGGCAGGCTTGGACAGGCAGATGTTAGACAGACATTCTAGAAGGGGGGCTGGAGTGGGAAGCTGGAAAGGAAAGGCTAAGCCGAGATGTCGCTTATTGAGGGATTCTCTCAGCTCAACTTAAACTGGATCCTTTTTCTGCGTTTCCTGGAGGATACTTAGAAAGACCCTCGCCCAAGTTTTGCTGAGGTTTCCCCATGGGTGAGAGACACGGGGGCAAATGCCTCAGGTGGACTGCATTCCTGCACATTCATGACAGCACTCAAAGCCTGCACGTTCTCTTCCAGAAATGGTCACAGAAGCAGCACCAGAAGCAAAGGCATCTTTCAAACACCCACCGTCGCATGCAAAAACAGAAAACGAAACAAAGGGGGAAGAAGTGAATGCCCATGTTTGGAAGCCCGCGGCTGCAAAAACCAAATCAAATTAAAGCAGACCCTTCTTCCAGCAGGCCCAGTTCTGAAAGTTACGAAACCCTGGCTACATGGCACGTTTTTGCTCCGATGCGACAGTTTTGAAGCTGGTGTGAGGGAGCCGGGCTGGTCAACAGGTGAAAGACCCTCGTCAGGAATTCATCGCCCAAATGGCCATCTTCTAGCAAGTCTCGGTGCAGAGAGCAGCTCCGAGAAGGCAGGAGAGCAGGGCCGTGTCTCCGTGGCAGTGCAAACAGCCGCGGTAACAAGAGCAGGGCTGGCTTAAATGAGTCCAATTAGCAGGTCTCTCGCACACCTGTGCACCTCTGCAAGTGAAACGGGAGCCAGACAAAGCGTCGGTGTAATGTTGCACACTGTTTTTCTCCCCATCCCACTGGAGACTTTGCTTTGTGGAAAAAAGCAGGAAAAGAAAATAGAAAATGGATAAGAAGTCTTTTTTCTTCCATAAATAGGCATCAAAGCCTATTGACTGGGGCTTGTTTACTTTTCCAGAGAAACTGCAGCTGGGTATTTTCTCTCTGAAGGTTTACCTTGATCACGGATGATCGTCTTGCTAGCTGCAGATGGCATCTTTCGGAAAGGGCATGTTTGTGAGGGTTTACTTCTGTTGTTGCAGGACACCATTAGTACATAGAATTGTAGAAGAGCATATAGTATAACTCTTCCAATAACAGCATTGGAAGCGGCCAAGAAGGCCATCGGTGGTGCAGGGCACCAGTTTATACCATCCCACTCAGATGGCTGCCTAGTTTCTTCTTGAAGGCCTCTAGTGCTGAGAGAGCCCACGATCTCTTTGGGATACTGGTTCCCCTGTCATATTGTTCTGACAGTGAGGAAACATTTCCTGGTATCTAGCCTGACCCGGGTTGTCACCATTTGAGTTACACAACTTAATACTCTGGTAGCAGCAAGAAAAGATCTTGACCTTCCTCTTTGTGACAGCCTTTGAGGTACTTCTAGAGGGATATCATATCCCCCCTTGGCAGAGCTTTACCTGCTAGAGTTCTGCTTGCCAGGTTGGAGTCTGAGGCACAGAAGCAACACTAGCTGAAGATGTGGCAACTTGCCAGCCAGCCAGCCAGCAACATCAAGCTGGGTGAAGATGGTTTCAGTCTGGACCATGTCTCTCTCCTTCTTGGGGTTATTAATCTTCCCTTGCAACCAGGAGCAGGAAGAGAAGGGGAGAGTTTAATACCCCACGGATTTCATTTGTGCTAATCTTCCCTGCAGTTCCTCTTCTTAAATGCTAGGGAAGATTGGACACCTTGCTTGAGAGGGAATTGGTGGAAACTTCCAGGCTGGGAGATTTTCCCTGCCTTTGAATGTCCATGCTGGAACGCCTCTTCTCTGCTCTGATCCCTTCCAGATGTTAGGAGAAATTAGCACTCCTTGGAAATAGAGATGGATTTTTCTCTTTCTCCCGGTGTTTACCGTGGAGTTCGTGCTTTCAAGAGCAGCTGCACTGCAATAAATCAGGCCTTTATTGTTCCATCCATCATGCATGTCAATGCCCAAATTCTCTTCTTGATTAAGGTAGATCTGTCAATGGCAACCTGTCAGATTTGTCCTTGTGTGCTCTTTTTCCTTTCTCATTTTCTAAATGAAACGTGAAATTCCCAAGAATATCCACCTCTCCTTTTTCCGCACCAACATACAATTGTGACTTCCATATAACCCACTGTGGGAGACCATGTCCTCCTCTTGGGCTTCCCCCAGGCAGAAGGGTAGTCTGGACAGGGGCAGGGTCTGAGCCAATGTGGCACTTCTTATTTTTGTTCTATGGGCTCTTACTCTCTGGTTGACCAGTGGAAGGAAATGAGAGATGACATTTGCCAACCATGGCTTTTAATTCATTAGCTATTTCATCCTGATTAGCAAAATTTACCGGCCTTGGGACTGAGAACTGAGGACATGCGGCTCAGCCGTCCTCACAGCCCTACCCATCTTCAGCTCCTTTCCACAGAGCTCCTACAATCAAGGAGAGGGACCTTGAGAGGGTCTTTTTCATGTTGGCCACCAAGCTATGTACCTTTAGCTCTATGCATGTCCCCCCGGTGCCACCCCTGTTATCTATCATGTGCCTGGTGAGGCCAGCTCTAATCTGAAGAGTGAGACCAAGGGGCACCTCTGCACTTGTGCAGAGTGTCTTTCCCTCACTGCAGTAGGACACTGGCTCAGTTCAGGTGGTTCAACTGAATCCACATTAAGTATTGGCAGTGGTTCAAACTGATTCACAGATTTGTTGAGGGAGATTTAAACATGGCGCATGCAGCCCTCAGATCCCTTGTGAAGGACGGGTGGCTTATCAACATGAAAAGAAAGGCTCTTTCTTGTTGGTCGACAGTGGGTGAAAGGATGGGGAAGAGGCCGGACAGGTGTGCTGAGCTGGGTAGGAATTGGCTTTGAGAGACAGCCAGTTCTTATCCCAGGCTTCAGTTTACTGCAAGTTCGTTTTCTGTGCTTTTCAAATAAACACTCCGCTGTTAACCCCGGGTAATTGTCAGTGAAGTCTGCACTTAAGAGGTTTGAACATCCATTCCAATACCTACTCCCACGTAGTGCTGTTAGCACAGTTAAACTGTGACATGTTGTTATAATATCAAAGCAATATGTTTGCAACGTCGCTTTGCCCTCAGGCAACCGCGCTGCAGAAGGATGTCTGTCAGGACTTCCGTGCAAAAGGAAAACGGGCTGCCGAAAAACATGCCATGTATGGAAATGCTCTCCATTTGAATCCCCGTCCTGGTGTTCCCCACCCGTGAGCTGGGAGGCTTGGACGAGGCGGGTGTTAAATTGAAGGGGCCGTTAATTGCAGCTTACTTTGCTTGCTGTGACCTCTGGGTGGTTATTTGGGTTAATTGCTCGTGTTTCTTCGTAAAGCTCTGAGCACTGTGGGCTTTTGGCTCCATGCTCAGAAAATCCTTTGCCCCTCCATTATAAAAAACTGGGTCCCTTGGCTTTAAAAAGTATAGGGCCAAGGAGAAACACAGCAGGCCCACAGTCCCCTGCTGTCGTCCTCTTGATTGAGTTTTTCTGCATCCTGGATGGCCTTGAACTCCTTACTCCATAAAGGCTTCAAATATCAGTGCTTCAGGGGCAGCTGTTGATCCAGGCTGGTTGCAGAAGCTGGGCAGCATCTAGCAGACAGAAAGAGTGACATGCACCCTGCATTAAAGAGGCAGCTCCAGCAAAGGAGAGACAGGAAATCCAACCTGTTGGTTTATTTCAGGTGAGCAGTGGAGGACCAGGGACTCTGTGTTTCTCTACATGAGGCTTTTAACCGACCACTTTGCTGTGGCTTCTGCTTCTAGGGATTACGATCAGCTCCTTTACACGTTTTCTGCGCCAGGGCTTTTTCTTTCTCTGTCTTTCTATACATTCCGTTACACGAGCACAAGGGGGTGCTGTGGTATAGCAGTATTTCAGAAATACGGGCGCTTCTTGTTTTGATCCATTCCAGAATTTGTCCCCATGCTAAACAAAACACAACCAAACAAGGAAATGCTTGGTCTGAGAAGATGAGGATGTTATGTAAAGCACCTGCAAATTACTGGGAGTGAGGATTGATGAGCACACAATCAGAGCTTTGTGCAGTGAAATCCCCTAACTACAGTCTCTCAAACACAATAGTTTCACTGCCACTGGGACAGAAACTCTGCTCCCCCCGTTGCCCAAGGAGGCAGATGGTCCTCCTTTCAAATATTAACTCAGCTTACCATAATACTGCTGGCATTTCCTTTGCCACTTTTGTAACAGCCTCAAGATGCAATTTGGCTTTGGTTATTGGCCGGCGTCATCATGTTTACCCCATTCTTCAGGCTTACAGTCTAAGAGGCGTGACAAGAACAGGGGAAATGGATGAGGAGGGAAGTGGGGGAGAGGCTAATTTAGGCACCGGCTCATAAAGGGAAATGGCAGCTCTTTGTGGCCAACTGGAATGGAACCGGTTGAGTGAGAGCAGCAGTTTGAGCTGGAGCACCCCTGCGCCCCTCTCCCTCTGCGGCGGACTCGTGTGCTGATGGTCCACTGGCTAAGGGATGACACGATTTGGCAAGAGCTCCTGAACACCGGCACAGTGCCAGATCTCGGGGAAGGCTATCAGTAGCTACTGGTCCTGGTGACTATAGGCTACCTCTGGTATCAGGGGCTGTATGCGTATGTACACCAGTTGCTGTGGAACATGGGTGGGAGGGTGCTGTGGCACTCCTATCCTGCACATGGGATCTGGTGGCCTGGATGGATCTTTGGTCTGACCCACCAGGCTCTTCTGAGGTTCTTCTGTGCCACCACTGTGAAAGATCTGCTGATGGAACTCCACGGAAGGGGCATGGCAGATCCCACACCAGCCATCATGGGGGATGAAGACGTTTTCACACTCAAAAAATAATGTCTCATCAAGCAGGATTCTTTCCTGGCCCTGCTTGGAGATGCCTGGAATCGAATCCGTGACCTTTCGAAAGCCAAGCAGGGCCTTTGCCCAGACCTTCATACGTTCATTTTCAAGGTATATTCTTTTGCATCGTTACTAGTTATATTTAGCTGCTGTTGGATGGTGTGCACTTCATTATGTGTTAATTACTAGCAGGATAAAGTTATCACCTTGTTAGGTTGTCAGACAGCATGTTAATTTAATTTGGATGTTTGACTTTTTAAAATTCCACTCAAGATCATTTCACGTTTGCCACCTCTTGTTCTTGACAAATTGCTCAGCTCCACTTTTCTTTTCAAACGAGGATACAAGTACCACCAGCCGACTCCATGAATGGCGCTGGGTTGGAGCCGGGCCACGGAGTTCGCTATTTTTATCTTCGTTTACTCAATGGGCCGCTGGAGCAAGTGGACATTGGTGCCTGCATGCGATTGTGGTCGTTTTGGGTTGTACTGTGGGGTGGGAGCGGATGAAAAGAAATGACGGGGAAGACAAGCAACATTCACTGCACGGTTGAAACAGCCTGCTTCTGAAGATGCTCCAGGAGAAAGAAAGTTGCGACAGACAATGCTCCAATAAAAGCTGAGATGTTCAAGCAGCTCCGGTGCAAACAAACCAATATATTTAAGCAGCAGTTGCTGTTTACTCCTGAATAACCACATCGAATGGTGGAATCGTAGAGTTGGAAGGGGCCTATCAGGCCATTGAACGCAACCCCCTGCTCAGTGCTGGATCGCAAGTTGAAGCATCCCCGACCGAGGGCTGTGCAAATGCCTTTTGAATGCCTCCGGCGTGGGAGAGCCACCACGTCCCAGGTCATGGGTTCTGTTGTTGTATTGCTCTAATAATCCGGAAGTTCTTCCTGATGTCCAACCACAATCTGGCTTCCTGTAACTTCCCACTATTCCACATCCTGCACTCTGGGATGGTTGAGATCTTGGCCCTCCTCTTTGTGACAGCCTTTCAAGTATTGGAAAAGTACCATCATATAGCCTCCCAGTCTTCTCTTCTCCAGGCGAAACACGCCCAGCTCTTTCAATCTCTGTTCACAGAACTTTGTTTCCAGTCCCCTGATCATCTTTGTTGCCCTCCTCTGAACTTTTTCCAGTTTATTATAAATTACCACAAATTAGCATTATCACCCTTTTCCATCATGAGCAAAGCAAATTGCCCCTTGAGGACTAGTGTAGTGTAATGACCAAGAACACGAGCTGTGAGCTCAGCAGTCCTTGGTTTAGATCTGACCCATGAATTCGCTTGGCAGCTTTGGCCTGTTTGGCTCACCCTCTGAACTGCGGTTTGACAATAACGTGGGCCAAACTAGGTGTGATGATAGCCAGTCTACCTGTGTAACCCTAGATCTGCTCTGGGGACCCACTTTTTAGATGAGATGACCTGAGCCTTTTCTGCCCCCCCCCCCCCCCCGCCGACCTTCCGGAGCCATGCCATGTGCTAGCATTT
Source organism: Varanus komodoensis (assembly GCF_004798865.1). Lineage (NCBI taxonomy): Eukaryota > Metazoa > Chordata > Lepidosauria > Squamata > Varanidae > Varanus > Varanus komodoensis. The sequence goes on from NW_025335684.1 coordinate 4,067,279, forward strand.
TACAGGAATTCCCTGGTTCCGTTCCTGTTATCTCCAGGGGCACAGGAAAAGCTCCAGCCTCACACCCTGGGGAGTGGTTGCTGCCGGCCCGTGCTGGCAACACTGGGCAAGCTGGACCAAGAACCTGACCCGGGATGAAGTGGCACCCTAGCTCCCCCCATCTGCTTCTCTCCGAATGCACTCTGTTTCCAGCCCAGGTTACCCAGCAATGTGGCAGCTCCACAGAGGAAGAAAGCACTGATGAGCCAGGATGGGTGAGAATTTGCAGGTTCAGAAGCAAACAAAAGGAGCAAACAGTCTTTATTTAAGGGGACAGAAAGAACTTGAAATGTTAACCACTTGAATGTGGGAGAAAGTTGGTGAATTGACCATACATCCACAGCTGTGGGAAGGTATCACAAGATTAAACAGTCTGACCTCACATGGGTGCCATCCAAATACGAATCTACAGGGATAACTAATATCTACATGACCAGGATCTTTTAAAATTTTATCCAAGCATTGTAATGCTTTAGTTTTGTTCTTGTTTATTCTTTAATGGTGTGGTTTGCTTGCTTTTGTATCACACAATACAAAAAAACTTTTAAAGGCCATCCAAATTGTCAGCAAAGAAAGAGCATGCCAGAAACTAAAGGAAAGAAAATGCAATCCTCATATGACCTGGAGTCAAAGATCCACCTGCCAAAGGTTAAGGGGAAGAGGAGGGCAACGGGAAAGAAGAGCAAATGGCATTGAAAGCTGGACAAAAGTGGGAGAAATCTCTCAGCTGCTCAGCCTTGTTGCCCCACAGAAAGCTCAGATTGCAGGTCGGCCTCTTTAAAGGTTTCCAGAGAGACAAAGTCTCTCATTTCACTGTCCCATTTCTCATAAGCAAAGCTTTATGTGCTGCCACACGGTCATTGCAAAAGGAAATACGAAGCCAGCCCGAGGGATAGTCTGGAGGCAGACCAAGGAGGACAGGGTTCGGACCGATGCCCAGCCACAGGGTCTCTGCAGAACCTACTTCACAGGGCTGTCGTGTTGTCAACGCTGCAACCGTCTGAGCTCCCTAACAAGAAGGGCGCTGCACACATTGGAGAGGCAGAAAGAAAGCAGCAGCTGGGGAGTTCCTGCTGATTATCTGACCATATGTCACGGGGATATTTGGAAATGAGAGGGGAGAGAGAATTGCGGCTTCCCTTCCCACACACCTCACCTGGGTACTCGTGTTGTTTGCTGCCCTGAGACAAGCGGAAGCTCGGTGGGCGAAACCTGCCCTGGCTTGCATCTGCAGCGCAAGGCAAAAACCTCTCTGTTGTCATGTGTGGATACAGAGAAGCCTGAAAGGCCCCAGGGATAGGCTAGGGGAGGTTGGCACCCGCTCAAACCCAGATCTGCAGAACCCAGCATGGTGGAAAGGTGAGGGTCAGATGTCCACAGCCTCTTGGAAGTCAGGCAAGCAAGCAAGAAGCAACAGAGCCCCCGACGCCTGCAGAATATCTGGGTCTCTAAATTGATCACTTCACTGAACCCTATTTGGAGCTTGCCTCCGTGCCACAGGTATTTCCTGTGTGTCTGAATGAACTGGAAAGGATCGTTAGGTTGCACACCCCCAGCGGACACTTGGGCTGGGGGGTTGCACTCTTGTCAGGTGGTCAACTATCCTCCCACTGTGAATAAGCTGAACTCGGACCCTCCCCAGGGTCGCTCTCAAATGTTGGACTCCAGGGTAGCGCTGCCAAGGGGTCCCAATGGCCCGCCCAAACCAGTGACTGCCCAGCCCAAGCCGGCCACATCCTGCTGGAGCAACCCAACATCCGGACCGCCAGATCATGGCTGAAAGCCCCTTCCTGCTTCTGGGTCTACCAGGGTTCACCCAGGGATCCCAACATGCATCCAAAGGTGTGTCTGCTCCAGAAAAAAGGGCACAGGAATGAGGCGTCTTAAGGGAACTCACCAGCCAAAAGAGAAAACCGTGCATATGATCTGAAAAAATGTGAACAAGGGCCCAGATAGTTTGGAAATACATGCAAAAACATGCACACCTTTTGGGCAGATGTCTAAATAAACAAGAAGTGCAAACTGGGGGGAAATTTGAAGGCATGAACACCACTTTGGAAGTGAGCAAGACATGGAATTCTTTCGAGGGTGCTACCGGCTTGCCAATGCCCCTTAAAATCAGGCAGTGGGGAGGGGGCATTATTCCCAGACAGATCAATGACCAAAGAAGCAGCCACTACCCAGAACAACTGGTGAACATCAGTCCTGCGTCATCCTCAGATGGTAGGTGCCATAAAAATGCACAGGGTTGTCCTTATCAAACCTGCTGGCAGCTGTTCCAGCTCAGGCCATCTGCTGCTGTTGTATGTTTGCATGGAAGATTGAGGCTCTCTCTTCCTCCACCTCTCCCCCTTCCTCCCTCTTTCTCTCTCACACACACACACAAACTCCCCATCTTCTGTGACCAAATAGTGCAGGCTTCAGCTTGTTGCAGCGATTAGCTGAGCCCGCTCAGTTTTGGTTTTGCGAAAGAACATTTCTGGACGTGGCAGGAAATACCTTCCCTTTGTGGTGATTTTCAAAGCACTGCTTTGCCCTAATCCCCAGTGCTGCAGCAAAGTCAGGGATGCAACATCAGCGCTCCGTTATGAGCAGGAATGCTAATACCCTTGCTGCCCCGCTCGGATTTCCCTGTTTGCTCCAGACTCTGGCAGAGGCTGGTGGGGTCAGTGCCGACTCCAGATGGCACGCTGAACTTTTGCAGAGTTATCACGGTGCAAACCCTAATATGGGGATAAGGGTAGGGTTCAGCCCAGTGGGTAGCGCCATAAAAGTGAGACTAAAACCCAGCGTGGGTGAACGCTCAGAACCGCACTGATGTTGGAGTGGCCCTCCTTCGCAGTGGGAACAGCTGCCTGGAGAGGTGGGGGGCTCTCCCACACTGGAGACATTCAAGGTGAAACTGGACAGCCCTCTGAGTGGGATGGTGTGAACTGGTGTCCTGCAACAGCAGGGGGCTGGACTTGATGGCCTTTATGGGCCCTTCCAACTCTACTGTTCTATGATTCTTAAACTTTGGTACCCAGAACTGGACACAGCATCAAACTGCAGATGGGGTTTAATATAGGTAAGATCTCTTCTTGCTGATGCCAGAGTGTAGGACACGGAATAACCCATTCAAGTAGCGACCACCCAGATCCAGGCTGGACATCAGGAAAAGCTTCCTCATTGTCAGAGCAATACGACAGTGGAACCAGCTGCCTGGAGAGGTGGGGGGCTCTCCCACACTGGAGGCATTCAAGGTGAAACTGGGCAGCCCTCTGAGAGGGATGGTGTGACTTGGTGTCCTGCAACAGCAGGGGGGTGGACTGGATGACCTTCATGGCCCCTTGCAGCGCTACTATTCTATGATTCTATGATTCAATGACCGCTGCTTTCCATGCAACAACTGGGAGGAACATTTTCTTCAAGCAGCAAGATACTCTCCATGTCGCGATGCCAACTATCTTGGGGTGGCTTGATCTGGGATGGGAAGTGGAGGCTCGTTCTCTTTGCAAATGTCCTGCTGCTGGGCTAGTTGAGACGCATCAACACTGTGGCCTGCATTTCTGGAGTCTCGCCGGGACCATGGCTATGGGGTCACCATGTTGTACGGCCGAAGTTCAAGACGGACCACCACACCACTGCTGATCTTGTGTTGGGCACTCCTGTGACGCAGCAGGTTCTGAACAGTGAGGGCTTCATTGGTTGGGAGAGCCCTTTTTTTAATGGCAGCCGCCACCTTCCTCCCCCAAATGTCTCACAATGGTGCAACATCTGGAAGTTTTGTGTGGAAAGGAACGGGCAGCTAGGTGCTCTGCCTTTTCCACCTCTGCTGCCCCGTGTGATGCAGATAATACTGAATCGGACGCAAGAACTTGCTGTCACTGCCACTGCTTAGAGGAAAACGCCCTTTATCTGTTCATGGACTCATTGAGTCAGCAAATCAGCAAATGGTAGAGTTGGAAGGGGCCAAGAAGGCCGTCAGGTCCAGGTCCCTCTGTTGCAGGACACCAAGTTACACCATCCCTCCCTAGACGAGGGTAAGCCAGTCTGCGTGCCTTGATGGAACCTCAACCAAATACTCCTCCACCACATGGGAAAGAGCTAGCAACAGGCATGGTCTTTTTAAAAGCAGAGAGCTAGGGTCTGAAATATCTTTGCAGTGGGAAGAGGAAGGGCCCCATACTTCTTCTGTAGCTATGGGTCTTTTCATCCGATGCAGCAAAGCATTGCTCACACTTGGGCCTACAAGCAGCCTGCAATTCCCACCGGAGGGGCTGTCCTAAGGAAATCTCACCTTCCCCTGCATTGCCTTGCCTCTGCTCCATAAACATCATGTAGCAATATAGACCAAGTCAAAATCCATCACGTTAAAGCGCACTTCCTTCTCGCGCTACATAATGCAATGTCACCACCCGTCGGCTCCCCCACACGCGCTGCCCGCCCGCCCACAACAAATGTAAATGCATCTTGCGTTGAGAATTTGCCACCGAGTCAAATGTGCAGGAACAAATCCTGAGGCTATGAGGAATGAAAGGGGTGTCATGACTGGCAGAAAACAAAGGGTGATTTGGTCTCCCCATCCAAATTATTATTACTTATAGCTGGGTTATTGTTCTGCCTCAGTGGCAGAGCTGTCTTTCAGCAGCTCTAGCAAAAAACTAAAAATAAATGAAAACCCAAACAAACAAACAAACAAACAAAAAACCCTGACTTGATTTATCCTTGTAAGTCATCTAAATGCTGCTTGTGTAATATATTAGAAATGCACTGTAATATAAGAAAGAAAGTGAGCGCGGCAATTCAGACATTGATCTACAAATCTCAAGACGGCTGGATCTCGCAAGTTGGGTATGATGAACGTTTACCGCTCGTGGCAGGCCTTGCCTTCCTCTTAACTAATTAATTCTCATGAATTATGTATTGCAGGAGGGGGTGGGGAGGGACAGAAATAGTAATTCTTGACATCTCATGACATCTCATGACATCTCAGTGATCTCGTTATTCGGCTCCGGGTGCCGAGCCGCAGGCAAACATCAACCGACTGGAAGGTGTGTTTATGTGATCGGATGCTCATCTTGGACGCTGTTCCAAAGCCATCATTTCAGATTTCCACGGGGAGGGAGGGACACACATCTCAACAAGATGTAAAGGTCTGCTTTTAAAAATATTCATGGTTCCATTGCAAGAAGCAACACACCCCGAAACCCAGCAGACAGAACATTACTGAGAGATTGCTGTGTCCTGTTTGGGAATGGGAGAAGGTTAATTCTCAGCTCCAGTACTCGGCTCCAATTAAGCAATTTATTAATTTATACAATTATGCTATGAAACTGCCCAGTTGCCCAAGTTTTCTGGGCAGTGCACAATACATTAAAAAGGGAATAAAATGATCAATAAAAACTGGATTTAATAGAAGCAAGGTAAAATCGGCAAAGTCTGAAAACATGCTGGCGCTTACCAGCAAAACAAGACTTGCGGGAAACTGAATACAGTGATCTAAAGGCATTAAAAGCTTCTTAAAATGCCTGGAAAGGTTTTTTTAAGGAGGGCTTAGATTTTAAGGAGGGTTTCACCTAAAGCACCAGCACAGAAATGGCAGCTGTGGCTCTGTGGGATCCCCATTCCGTGAATGGTGAGCTGCCATGGAAAGACAAGGCTGCGGAGCACTCGGGGCCAGCCCTCCCCTGAAGCAGAGTGAGGCTAAGACTTCAGGCAGCAGGAGCTGCAAGGGCAAGAGCAGAGGCAGAGCCTGGCCGGCGAGAACTCAAAGAATCCTAGCATCATAGAAGAGTGGAGCTGGAAGGGGCTACGAAGGCCATTGAGTCCAAGCCCCTGCTGTTGCAGGACACCAAGTCACACCACCAGCAGATGGTGTCCACCCACCATCAGCTCTTTGGGAACTCAACAAGTGTTTCTCCTGGTCTGCTTGGAGATGCTGGGGATCAAACCTGGGACCTTCTGCAGGAAAAGCTTATGTTCTGCCACTCAGCCATGGCCTCTTCCCAGTCATTAGGCTGAAGGCCAAATTCTGAGGACAAAGGATACGGCTCAGCTGTAGAAGCTCAGGCTTCTGGCCAGAAGCCCCACACATTCCCAGAAGAAATATCGGATGAGAACATTTCTGCATATTTGTGCATTTTAGCTATATGCACACAGTAGCTTCGCTAATGCAGGCATTCGTAATGCAATTGTCTTTGGGCTGCACATTTCTGGAGAGGGAAACTGCATCACACACCGTGACAACCGAAGAATCACTCTGTTCCAGCTCATGGACTAGTCTGGGATGTGCAAATTAAGTCAGTTCATATAAAATGGAAAGCAAGCAAATGTTTCCCCTGTGCCTGGTTGCCAGGTCACAACAATGCAGCAGTCACAGAGACCAGCACTAGAAGAATGCTCCCAACTATGGCCCTGGAGTGTCCCCTTTGGGTCACAGAGATCTCCCTCCCCAGGCTTCGCCCGCTCCACAAGCAAAGGAACCCATCCGGCTGTCTCCGTTCCCTGGATGGAGGCCACCGAAGGCATTTCCTGGCATGTGGCACCTGCTGCCCCAGCTGGGGTGGTGGGCGAGTGGCTCCTCCAGGCACCTTCACGTCACCTTTGCCACCTGGACGGGGATGGCCCACGGTGCACCAAGAAGGCACCTGACTAGGCTGGACTGGGAGGAATTGCTCGGTGTGCCTCTTACCAGCACTGGACGAGTCCCTTTCTCCATGCAGGGAGAATGCAGCAGGCCAGGGGGGCAGATGATGTCAAGCGAAGGGGAGGAGCTTCAGGCCATGACATCATCCAGACTGTGGGATTGGCCTGGAGGGGATCGCTTTGCCCCCGCCCCCAGGGCCAAAATAGATTCCTGCGGTCTCTGTATTGCTCCCCTTGTCTCCATCCCTCCTCATACCACTTCCCCTGTCCTTCGGGGCCATGATTTTACTTCGAGCACTATCATCTCCCCTAATTAAGCCCGCTTTGCCTATTTCCCCTTCCTCTTCCTGTTCTCTGGGAACATTTCCCCTTCCTTCTTGGTCCTTTCTTACTCCGTGCCCTCCTTTCAGCATCTTTACCTTTGGGATAACTGTCCCTTGGCATTCCTTCAGCCCAGGATCTTTCCCCGCATCAGTGCATAATCCTGCCAAACTGACAACCTTCCTTCCCCTCACGGGAGCTGGACTTGCAGGCGGCGTTGTTCCCTGCACAGCAGAAGGTTTCATGCCAGGCCAGCACATGGCCAAGGCTTTGCTGGCCAAAACAGAAGAGGACTGAGATCAGCGTGCTGTCTCGGACTTGCACACACATGTGCAAGGCACTTGTGTGCCCTCTGCCTTCAGAGCTGGCTTTTCCATTGGCACAAGTCAGCTCCTGCAGCCACGGAAAGGGCAGTGGCTGCCGCTGGAGACTGGGTGTAGTCGCCCATTGTGTGTCCGTTGCCAATTAAGCAGAACCGTTGACACTGTGCTCAGATACAACCGGCTGCCGCTTAATCACAGGGATCTGCAACCATTTGTGAAGTGCTGGGCCTCTGGTGACATCAGCCTGGCTCAGTCCTTTCAGAGGCAGGCTGCTATTCAGCAACATAAAGCATGAATTATTCTAAACATACAGAAAGGATGGGGGACCGTATCTACACGCGTATTATTTACCCAAAGGGGGTTATGTTCTTCCTGGTGAGTATTACAGACACTATTCATGGAGAGGGGAGAGCTGCTTTTAGGGGAGGAAATAAAAAGTCGAGCTGCCTTTTACTTGCAGGCAAACCCTAATAGGAAGTAGACTGAGCACATCACAGATCAAAGGGGGCTTTTCACTCGCTGCTTTTGCAAGGTCTGGTCCCTTCTTTGCAGAGTGTCTGGTTACTTCTGCGTGTTGCCCGCAACATGAGCCAGCCCTTCCTGGAGGGGAGGTTTGGGGTTTATGGGTGGGTCTTCTAGGAGATACGGTTTTGTTTTCCTAGGCAGAAGAAAATCACAGCTGGCAAAAGGAGAAGAAAAGAAAGGAGCTTGCAAGCTTAGTGAAAGCTTAGAGAGAGCCAATGGAAAAAGAATTAGGTCAACAAGGGTTAAAGAGAGGGGAGGAAACCCAGACAATGAAAATTAGAAGACAATACGGAGAAGATTGTGGATTGCACATTGCCTCACGAATCTCTAATAAATTTATAATCACATTTTAGCTCTGTGAAATCCATGCAGCTTGTTCTTGTACATATAGGCCTGGAGCCGTCCTGACACAGCGCAATATATTTTCCATACTCACAGGGAATTTGCTTTTTCTTGCCAATAACCATGCAACTCATAAAGAGCACTGAGAAATCATTTCCTGCTCCTTTGGAAGTGAGCAACAGCCTGTACGAGGCTAATTCGGATGCTTGCAGCAAGTTCCCCTACGACAACCAACCCCTGGAAACTCCCAGTCTTCATTATTCTTATTATTATGATCTCTGAACGATGCAAACAACCATCCTTGACACAGGCAGCTGCTTCTTAGAGATCCTTGTAGAAAAGATGGCTGCTTTTTAAAAGAGGGTCTAGAGTGCAGGAGTGGAGAATCTCGATTCCCTTTTTGTCACACGTGGCTGGGAAGCTTTTCACAGTCATTAGACTTACTTAGCTCTTTGGAAATAATATGATCTTTCCAGAGCTCGAGGGCATCGCTCTTGATACAATTCAACAGCTTCCCTGTTCCCCAAATTTTGCACAGAGTTACATGCTACTAGCTTTCCAAAGATGTTTTGCTTATTTATGTAATGGTAATAATCTCTCTAAGCTCAAGACGGGTATAAACAAGGGAAAGAGGTGTATTTTACCATGAACAAAGAGCTAGTCCCATTAAAACACTCTTGGCAGCAGGCAGGCACAGCGTAATGCTTCTTGTGCATCAGGTAAGTGAAATCTTGTGTGTGCATATTTCAAAGAGGATGGGCAGTACAAAGGTTGATGCATGCAGAGCAGACGGGGAAAGGCGCACAGAAGATGAAAACACACACAAACACAAAGTATGTCCAGGATCCCAGTGCATTTTGGTCTATTGAGCCTTTCTCCTGAAAAACATTATCCAGCGTAGCTACTAGAGAGAGAGAGAGTGCGAGCGAGCTTAGCTTCACTGCCTTAGATCAAAGGACATTTTTGCATCCCAAAGTTCTTTGTTTCAGGACATTTCAAAGGATCCAGATATCTCTGGCCAAATGGTTCCTGGGCGAGAGGGATTTTGTTGCTGTGGCAAAAAAAATGAGGCGCTCCCTCCCCTTCCAAGTGCGAAAGCCAACCAGATTGAAGCTTCCCTCTGCACCGTGATTGGGCTGCGTCCTCCATGACACCGGAGGGCAGCAGGGTGGTTTGGACGGCACAAGGCAGGCCGTGTGTCCCACAGCTCTCTCCTCCCACACCTTGCTGCCACCTCCCACCACCTGCCACCTGAGGTGGCTGATTCACACTGCCCAACGGCAGGGCTGGCCCTGACTCCACCTGTAAGCATCTGCTCGGATGTGCCCCAAAAGGGACCGAGCTCTGCATCTCGCCCTTGAAAAAAGAAAATAACCGAAGAACAGATGAGGCCCATGGGTTGGGGGTGCCTCTTCCTTGTAGCTGGAGGCAGAACCTGGGGCCAAGAGGGGATCTGCATCCAACCTCGTTTCATTCAGATCTCACCACTGAGCTGCACATCCACACCCCGCATCCCTTGCTCATAGCACACTAGCAAGGTTTCCCCCTCACACCACGCATGAACTCTCCTCATTTGCCACTTTGGTGATGGATATGGATGGATCCAGTGCTGGGCTTGACAGGTGGAGCAGGAGAAGCAGGCAACCTCGCCACTCCTGCCCTGAACAGCAGAGCCTGCAGGCCCTGAAAATGCCTAGCACAGAGGGACAAGGGTGGACTGGAGCAGAAGGGACCCTCCCAAATCAAATCAATTTGGCACCTTTGGGGAGTGGAGCCCTTCTGTCCAGAGAAGGCAGAGGAAATCAATCGCTCTGACGCATGCACTTCATAGCAACCAGATCAATCATCTGCAAAGGGAGACAATAATTCCAACATCTCTTACTGTAACATGAGTAATCTCAGTCAGTGAAACCCCCAGGGTATCAAGCTCTCTCTTACTTTAAGAACTGGGAGTCTTGAAGTGACTTTTCTTTCCTCTTTCCTCCCAGCTCCTCCACTCGCTCCTGTCGTGCCAGGCTTAGAAAGTCTGCCTGCAGGTGGGGATTGTCTTGTTTCTCTGCAAAGTGCACTGGGAGCCTTTTGGGTTGCCAAAAGCAGGATAAACATGGCTTAAGATAAATTATGAAGGGAACAGGTCGGCGTTCGAGCGCTTATTTTCATGCAGAAGGTCCCAGTTCAGTCCTGGGCATTTCTGGTTTTAAAAAGGGTAGGAGGTGATGGGAGAGTCCTCCACCTGCAATCCTGGACAGTGGCCAGTGGTCAGAGAAGACAGTGGCCATGCTGGCTTCTTCGCCCCCAGTTGTCCAAACCTGGCCAGTACCTGGCTGCACAGGCAATTAGCCTCCTTTGGTGGAGGCGAGAACCCTTTGGATGTGCAGAACTGGTCGTACCATTGGGTCCTGGGTATACATCAGCCACAGGATGGCCAGTGGGGTGGTGAAAAAGCCTCAGTGTTCACCTAATCGGACCCTCCCTCACTAACTCCACATAGGACACCTGTGAGGTACAACCTTAAGCACATTAAATCCAGTTGGCATCCATCAAACTGATTCCCTAAGAAGTGTGTTTAGGATTGCCGCCCTAAACTGTGAGCAACCAATGAACATGTTTACCCCCTGCCCAACTTACAATACTGTTCACCTCAGTTTCCCTTTTTTTGGGAAGGGGGAGATTAGTTTAGGAATGCCCCTGCCGCTCCTGAGAACAACCCATTCCCCCAGAAAACCCTTCTTTGGAAAGTTCTTTGCAGAAGCTAAGAAGGCTGTGGGATTGTGGACCAAATATAACCCCATATGATCACCATCTTCACAGTATGAATGGCAGCAAGCCCTGCCTGATGTTTTGGATTGCAAGTTCCATCCCTAACCATGGCTGGATTTTCTGGGAGCTCAGATAGTCAGTGGGGAACACGATTTTCGCAAAGTTTCTCCTAATAATTGGACAAGATCAGAGCATCTGACTAGAAAAAGCCACTGTTAGAACTATAAGGAAGAGAGTCAAATGGACCTTGTGGAGCATGAAGGAGAATCTGGCCATGCCATGAAACCATGCGCGTTCTTTAGAAGATACACAGAGCATCGCACACACGCAAGCGTCCTCATAGAGAACGCCAGACTGCCATGTACATGCAGTGCAGACAAGCCCTTTTTATGCCTGAAAAGGACTCATTTCATCAAACACCCCTCCTTCGCGTGTGTGCATTTGTCTTATTTCTGCTAGTTTCATAATTCACTTATGCTGAATCCAAATCTCTGGAGGCACATAAATTAGAGCAAAGAAGCTGAGCAGCACGTTGCAGGAGCAAGACCTGCTCCAAATGGAGGCATCGAGCTGCATCAGGAGCGGGTGGGGACATGAACGATCCATTTCCACAAGGAAGATGCTTTGCTCACTCCTCGCCTGCAGAGGAATCCCTGCGCATCACACGGGGGTCTGACAGCTTCTGCCGGGGCATTTGGGCCAGATCTGCCTTGCATGTACTAAGGTGCCCTTGGACACTGACGCTGCTGAGCGCTGCAGAGGAAGACCAGTAGAGATGTGGCAGATCGCAACGATGCCACACTGGGTTGTGATCCAGGGCACAAGTGCTCACATCCATGCTGAGCCACAAAGCGGGCGAAGTGACTTCTGCCCAGTCACCGTCATTCCACAAAATCTCAGTGAGGTAGGCCAAGCGACAGGTAGGCCAAGCGACAGGACACGAAGCACAGGGCAGGTATTCCATCTCCAGAGCCTCCTGGAGTAAGAAGGTGGGATGGGATGCAAGTGGGACGTCAACAAAATGTTGCCCCACAAACTGCTTCTATTCAGGACTTTGAAAAAGCGAGTACCAGCTCAAAACATGCACCATCCCTGTTGGAAATGCATCCTTTCCCCACTCCATGAAACTGGATGTGACCTGAATCAAGCTTCGAGGTGGAGTTCAGAAAGTGCTGCAAAACAGAGACCGCCCTGGTTTTCCCATACCTCCTGTCCAGGTGCTAGTTTGTGACAATGGACAAGCGCTCATGGGGTTCTTTAAACTAGACTTGGACCTGGCTAGAGAAGGCCTTCCAAAGGACAATGGTTCCCTGGAAGCCCTCCAAATGATGTAAAAGAAGACACCTGGCCCCATCTGCACCATGGACCCATCTGCCAGCCTTTGGAGTGAGGAATCCCAGACACGCTTCCTTGCGTGTAGCTCCTAACACAGTTGCTTGGATCCAGGGATGCTCCTCTCCCAAGCCGGAATCCTGTGACTTCCAGATTTGCCCTCTGGCTCTGGAGTTCTGCAGCCCTGCTTTAAGGTGCCACAACCCTCTTTTCCATACAGCTACCCCTCCAGAAACAGAGTTTTAAGTGAGTTAGTGTGTATTTCAGAAAGCGGACACAGGCATTTAGGCTTGGTGACCTCACACCTCCTCATCTATTCCTTTGCACTGAAGTCACCAAAGATAAAAATAAACTCATCCAAATAAATCTCAGCTTGACTGCCGCATTAGCATGTCGGCTAATGTCTGTGACTGTCAGCTAAAATAAATTAACCTGCAATAGAAGTCATTTTCGCTAAATTAATTATTCCCATGTCAGCTAAAAGAGGCAGGTGCGCCGTCCCTGTTACCTCACTTGGACTCTTTTGATGAACTTCTCAAGTTGGCAGCACTTAAGCTGCATTCCAGAAGTCCTGAGCTGGTGACTGCTTTTCCTCCATCAACACCGCCATCCTGGTTATGAAGTCATCTGTTTCTTAATTAAACCAGACCTCCTGATGTTAAGACAAAAGAGTTTTCAAACCAGATGTTATCAGGAGCACAAATGCAAAATATTCCCATCTTCTAGCCATGATTCACGAATAGGGCATAAAGCTCACCTCTCCTTTCACTTCTGTAGACATTTAGGTTATCAATAAAACTGTCATTGGAATTTCCTTCCACTGGTACATTTCTCAAAGACCACAAGCAATATGGCTTCGCTTTGTGGTCTCCTTATCCATTAACAGCCAGATCGGAGGAGCAGAGAACAGAGTTATGTTCAGCTTTTGATGTTCTCAGCACACACACGCTCGCCCAAACACACACATCTGCATTAGTTTTGCACTGGCAGGACATACGTGTGTGTGTGTGTGTGTGTGTGTGTGTGTGTGAGTGTGTGATATATGATGACCCATCAGCCCTCAGGTCATGATCTAGACATGTGATGGAGATCTCAAAGATGAGTCATCACTATTCGCTTAGAGGCTTCTTTTCCAGTTTATCAGCCCAAAACAAAACAACATACTTTTGAAATGACTTCCATACAAAAAGGGAATCTCTGCCCACTGACTTAGAATCTAGAAAGGCACAATGCAGAAGGAAGAAGGGACGGGGAGAAAAAGGTAAAAAGAAAGCTAGAAATGCTTTTTCGGTGGGGCTTGTGGAAGGGTCCTACTTCCCATCCTCGCTTTTTCTGCTTCAGCCTGCTGAAATGGCTACCGCTGACAGTTTCTTGATTGATTTAGCAGTACGATATTATATACACTTTTCTAGGAGTAAGCTCCATTTAACTCAGTTGAGTAGACATTATAGGATTGCCCTGGCTGGGTGATGCTAGGAGCTGTAGGATTTATTTCTGTCTAAACATGCATAGGACTGCACCACGAACGATCGATATCCTACCTTTCCATTCTAAAAATGTACAAGACAGCTTACCTTAGGTTCATAAAAAACAAACAATATCCCAGCAAATTCAGTGACTCAGTAAGAACATAAACAATAATGGAACAAGTTTAATGCACTCTGAAAGCAAATATTTGCTTAATTTTGGGAACGGCAAATTTATGTATTAATTAAATGTGCAAAGTAAGTCAATGGATCCTGTCACTGTAAAAAGGATTCATGATCATAGCAGGCAGGTGGTAAATGGTGAGTGTTTCACATCATTTAGATAAAATAAGTTAAGAAGAGCTATTAAGGCATGGAAATTAAATGATTTATTGGGAAAGAATCAAAGAGCAGTATAATGCACATTGGAACATAAAGGGTGCCAGATACTGATTTAGGCCATGCTTCCATTCAGTTTGGTGTTGCTGACACTGAGAGGAAGCAGCTCTTCAGAGTTTAGGCAGGGCTCTTTCCTAGCCAAGTTCTTTTGACATAACCTGATGTTGACACGATGGCAAGTCTGGTGCCATTTAAGGAAGGAAATCCCTCCAAACCGGGGTATTTCCCCATGGAAGGAAGGCCTTCTGCATCTTGGACCATCCTATTTTCCCACAGCTACCTCGAGCCAAGTGCTGCTCAGTGGGTGAAGTTCATCTTCTTGGATATATGCCTATTTATGCATCAATGTTAAATTTGGCCCTGCCTCAGTTTCTCCATTTGACCCTGGTCCCTTGTCAGGGCAGCTTTTTTGCTCCTGGCTTCTTCTGTTTATGCCTAAATTTACTCTGGTAGACAGTTCACAACCCAGAGATTCTCCTTGTGACTTTGGATCTGCCACTGAATTAAATGAGGGAGATTCCTCTGCCCATTCCCCATCCGTGAATCCCTCACTCACCTGCGATGCCGCATACCTGCGGCCCAACCAGCTCTAGCAGCCAGTGAGAGGTGGGGCACATGAACAGGGGGAAGTGGCAACATTCTCAGTTTCCGCAACTGATTTTAAGGTAAAGACGGAAACTTCTGGGTTACAACCTGAGAACAGTGATATTTACATATAAAAACCATTCTGTCATTCTCTCTCTAGTTCCACTTTTCTGGTTTTCTACCCATCATCAGCCTCAGAACTCAGACCAGTTTCAGGTCTAAAAACACACCCAGAGACATGTACATCCTCCTGCAATTTTAAACCTCTTCCTTTATTTTTTTTTAATTTATTTAGAGTTTTTGTATGCTGTCGCCTTGCTATATAGCCTCAGGACAGCTCACCCTTCCTTCCTTGACTTGCATTTTTTCATCCTTCATTGTCCAGGATTTTCTCTTAGAGTCTTCTCTAACCAGAATATTTCATGCCATATTTTCTCTTTTGAACTATCTCTGAATTCTCTAGACAGAGACACCATTTGTGGTGGGCCTTGTTATTAAGTAACACCTGCTGTAATAAATATCAGTTATTTAAAAAAACCCAGCCCAAAGGAAAGTTAAGTTCGGAAGCAACACACCTGAACTGCAGCAATCTCGGACTGTGTAAAATTCTCAATGGGGACCAGCAGTTAGATGAGTGGGTAGAAAAATCGCAGTGCTCAAGGCAAGACTCCCCCCCACCCCCCGCTGAACAAAGAACTGTCTCCCTCTGTTCAGAAGTATAATGCCTCCCCCACCAAAAAAAAAGAAAAATCCAATCGCAACATTCCAAGGGAGAATTGGAGCATGTACTACTCAATTTTGCAAAGCTGTTCAATGGTGCACTCGAGGTGGTAAACACAGACAGCATGAAAAACGGTCTATTTTTATTCCAGCTACTACATGTGTTTTGTTGGGGGCTGATTTGTTTGTTTTTAAGGCTGTGTGTGCAGTCTCTCCCATGAAGCATCCAAACAGCAGCTCCTGGGCATGACCCTATTGCGGTCGGGCTGTCAGGTTTCACAAACACACTCAGAAACCTATCTGCGAGAGAAGGACTTCTTAGTAAATATATGAAGGATTATCGTTCCTCAAACACAAAGTAATCTGCTGTGTTTCACAGAGTTTTAATTTTTTTCAACCCTGCCCCCCCACCCCGATCTTCGCTGTTGAAATTTGCTCTAAGACATTTGGAAGAGGTGATGTTCATTACTAGCAGCATAAACAATGCATGCACAAACTCCATCGTTACTGGACGTCTCCTGCAAATTCAGAGGCTAGAAATGCGGCATGAACTGACAGCTACGGAGGGATGGATCCACTGTCAATTTTCCCGAGTTTTTACTTCGGCCTAAACTTATTTCTTTATTTACAATATTTTTACCCCATCCTTCTCAAACATCCTGGGATGACTTACAACATAATAATCGATTACAATAAATAAATACAGCAAAATATAATTACGTAATGAACATAAGAAGCTGTGACTGGGCATGATTAGATTAAAACTAGTTAAATATTAAAATATTGAGCAAATAAAAAGGTTTTCACCTGGCACTGAAAAGGATATAACATTGGCACCAGGCGGACCTCCCTGGGGAATGCATTTTACAACTGGGGTGCCACCACGGAGAAGGCCCTCCTTTGGGTCTTGACTTCCTTAATCTCCTACAAGGAGGGTTCCTGGAGCAAATCCTTGGCATAAGGTTGCAGCTTCATGTTGATCTCGTTCAGTGGCGGCACCATTTCTGCATGCTTTTCAGACGGGGATCCTTGGTACTGGAGTAGAAGGGTAATGCTAAGCCATCTCATCGCTTATGATGCTTCCCAAGTAACTGCTCTCTAGACAGACAGAAAGATAGAAAGATAGATACAGTGATACAGTTAATTGCCCTCGTACATTTCATGGCACATCTCATTTGGCCTTCAGAAGCTCTTAACTTTGCTTAGATTGCCCCCAGAGGATTAGGCAGTGCATAGAGCAAACAAGGATTTGCAGCAGTGTGTAGACTAAAAAGTGACTGAAACCCAAACAGGGCATGTGGGCTTGCTGGTGCCACTGTCGCTGGGAGAACTGGTGACAGTAATTAGTTGTAGGTTTTATCATGTAAAGAAATGGCTGGAAGCATCTGTCTTCCCGCAGAAAAGAAGCGGCCCCCTCATCTAAACATCTGTGCTTTGTTAGACTTAGCAAGGGGTGCTGGAATGCCTAGTCCTGTGACAGAGCATTCTGCCATTCTGAAGTTGTTATGGGAACCACATAATTAGAGCCAAATCGGAAACAGCAAGATTAGTCTGTTTCCCCCTCCGCCACACCTGTGTGGGTTGATCACCATCCTTTCGGCAACCCTCAGAATCAACTGGTTTGCAGAAATAAATGAGCCATGTTTGATTATGTTCCGAGACTAGATTGAGTAGTTAAGAAACTACACAGAATAAGCTTCAAAGCAGAAGTTGTGTGACGGCCTATGCATTTTTGATCTAAGCAATCTTAGAGAAATACTGTTAATTCTCTCATTCAGGTTGGTTCAGATTTTCTGCTCCTTTTTAAAAACTTCACCTCCTCACATAGTTTATGTCCGAATCATATAATTTACTGATCTGGGAAGGAGGAGAGTAAAAAGCACACGCCTAAAATCTTGATTCACACACTGCATTTTTATGCTTGGAATAATTTCAACTTCTCTCAGAAGAGCCATGTCTGCGCTTTAGTATTAGCAAAATCAGAGTCACTGTGACAGCTGAGATGCACGCTGAGGGACTGTCCCTAAACTTGGGGAACTTGGGATATGGGATATGCTGTATCCCCTGGAGGCGGGGGCTTTGAAGCTACCCAAAAGGAAGCCTTTACATTTTGTGGCTCATCACACAAACAAGCAAAGGGCTAGAATGAAAGGAGGGTGGAAGGGCTCTGCACTTGACGGTATCTGAAGTTACCTTGGCTAACATTTTTAGAAGGTGTGAAGCTGGGCCTCCTGTCTAAACTGGGGGAGAGTTGGGAGCTCCATTTGATCTTGCTGGTTTGATGGCACTTTTGCAGAAGATGACTGACTGGCTGTGAACCAGGCAGCTTATGTATTCCCCTACAGCCTCTGCACGGTACATTTCAGCCTGCCTTGTTCTTTTCTCACAGTATAGCACAATTTGGACATATATTATTTTATTTACTATTTATTTATCACATTTGAATGCCGCCCCATAGCCAAAGGCTTTCTGGGTGGCTGGCTCACAGTGCAATATAAATATTAAATAAAGATGAAAATAGGTAACAATAAGAAGCAAAGCAATAAAATATAGTAAAATTAAAATATAGTATAAATACGACCAAGTAGATAGGCTGTCGCCTGAAGAGGATGTGGGTGGAGAAAGCACCTTTAGTCAAAGTGCCCAGCTTGGATGGGGAGTCCTGCCACATTCACTGATGCAGACAACCCCATCCTGTGTATTCCTGGCAATTAGTACTGAAATCACACCGTCTCCAGCGCACGCCACACAGGTGCGGGGTGACCCTATTTGGCATGCTCATGGGTGCTAGCAAGGCACGTCCACCCCTGAATCTGTTTGGGATCGCTAAGTATCAGTCAAAGATGGCCACCGGTGGAATTTGCCCGAGCCATTTATGGCTGGCCTCGGGGCAGGAGCACGGTTTAGTTAGGTCATGGGTCCTCAAACTAGGCCCGCAGGCCGGATGCGGCCGTCACGGTCATTTACCTGGCCCGCCTCAGGGCTTCTGGACTCGTTCGGAGAAAATGATCTGCGCCGGTTCAGGCGTCCCCTGAAACCCAGCAGAGAACTGGCGCACACCCCAAATTGTGACGGCTCCCTTCAATTGCATGCATATACGGAGCAGGAAACAGAAGAGAGGCGAGGGGAGAGAGAGAGGGAGACGACGATGACGCTGAAAAAGCACAGAAGGTAAGGAAAACGGGACGCCGTCAGTCCATTTTCACTGTGTGAGCCACGTCCCCGGCCTGCGGGCCAAGCCGCGGCTGCCACGCTGCCCCCACACTGCCCCCGGGCTGGGCCGGGCGGCCGGGCGGCCGGCCGGCCTGCCTGCCTGCGGGGGGGGGGGGCTCCCTCCCTGCGGCTCGGGGGCCGGGAAGGCCTGGCCCGGGCGAGCGGCCCTGGCTCCCCGCGGGCCGCGCACTCCTCCTGGGCCTCTGCTGCAGCCCCGGCGAGCGCAGCAAACATTTCCCGATTCCTGTTGAAGCGTGAATTGTTAAAATGTATATTAATTTTAATTAACTTTTCATGTGCAGTGTGCGTAGGAATTGGTTCATTTTTTTTTTCAAGCTATAGTCCGGCTCCCCAACAGTCTGAGGGACAGTGAACGGGCCCCCTGCTTAAAAAGTCCGAGGAGCCCTGCGTTAGGTAATCTTAGACTCTGGGCTCCACTCAGGCAGTAATATGTGTTGATACCAACTTTAAAATATGTAAGCTGTATTTTATGAGGCCCTGCTGTTTTTTCTGCTGTGTCCCATCCTGAGAGTATTCTTGAGTACTTATAAATCAATTTTTAATCTCTCTTTCTGTATTTGTTCACCAAAAGCAATCCCAGAATCCCACGAGGGAAGGATACTTTGGCCCATACGCATCCTAGACATCACTTAAGGGGTGAGAGAGGTTGAGGAGTCTGTTGGCTCCCACATCAGTGGGGCAGTGTCTCCACCCTGGGTTTCAGTCTGAACTTTAATGTACTGAAACCCAGAGTTTCATGACAAACCCCCTCCCTGAAATTGGTTCAGAAGCACGGATAGTTCCTGAAAAGTTCAGGTGGCAGCCCGAAATGGAGGTGTAGCCCCACTGATAATGGAACCACAAACCTCCACTGGCCGTCGGAGAGTCTGGATGCTCAGCTCCAAGCTTGCAGGCAGTGCTGGGACTGAAGCTTGCTCCCTCTGCACCTCACAGCCGGAGTGGAAAGAGCGATGCTGACTTCCAGTTTGGGAAAGCAGCTTTGGAGAGGGATGGAAGGCAAGGTTTGGGGGAGTGGAATGGGGAGGAGAGCGGAGAGGCTGTCAAGATATTCTGATGGCTGTTTGGCCACTTTCTCTCCTCTGCTGAGACCCCATCTCCAGGCAGCTGAAATGGGCTGTCCGGTGACATTGCTGAGCAGGAAGAGTGGGGAGTCTTCCCACTTCTGCCTTTTCTCATTGGATGCATGGGAACCTCTGAGTTCAAAGTTTCACAGTCATCAAATTTGGGTTGCACCAGGAAAGCAAAAATGAAAGAAGAGGAGAAAAGGGATGAGGAAGGGGGAAAGAAAAGATGTTTTAGTTCAGTTCCTGCTCTTAGGCTCCTTAGGCTTGGAATGCTCCTATGATTATAAGCTCAAGCATTTCATGCTTTTAGGATCTCTGAGCAGGGCTGGCAGCGCTTCAGCTCGGCTCCCAAATCACTCCCTGTGACAATGCTGCGAGATGCCTGCTGCCAGATGACAGCTGAAGGACAGGGCTGCCTGGCAGAAAACTGTCTCAGCACAAAGCGGTGGGAGGGGGAACAGCAGGGGCTAGCTCCTTGGACCACCATGCCCATCTTTCCCTCACCAGTGCTTTTGCTCCAGGGCATCAACATGTTTTCCCACAATGCCCTGAATGACATTATCTCCAGGGGATTTATGGGGTGGGGAAGGCAGAACTTGGAGGCAGCTGCAAAGTAGAGTTTGGCTTCCACCGTTGTTTGAGATGGAGGCCAGAAAGGGGGGGGGGGAGGAGGAGGAGGAGGAGTTGTTGTTTTTCAAAATAAAGATGCCACAGCTGCAACTGGTTATTTTGGCCAGCTCCCCACAAACCCGTTGGAGAAGTATGACCCCCGCTAAACTGTGACCTACAAAAAACTTTCATGAAGCACACACTCCTCTGAGCACACACTCAGACCAGACAATGGCCCCACGTCATCCAGATGCATCTGCTCCACCGAAGCCTTTATTGCTGCACGATGGTGACTCCAGTTTAGAGCCTAAAATAATCAGCTGTCAATGAGGGAGGACGGAATGTCCTATCCCTTTGCTGGTGCGTGAAGGATACGGTTGTTTCAAGGGTGCAGAACATGCCACCCCTTGTGCAGACGCTGCTCCTTTGGTGGAAACGGCCTGGAGCAGGTTTCTTCATGCTCCATTCATCTCCCCAAAGCAACAGACCTCAGCATTTTTGGACGCATTTATTTATTATTAATGCTCAGATGCCGCCTCATTTGTGAAAAAAACTTAAAGACAGCATGTGGCAATTATTATTTAATATATCTAATAAAGTACCCATGATTAGTTATAACATTTCAGGCATCTATTAAAGTGCCCAAGAGTTTTAGCACATTGCAGATTCTAAAGGTTAAGAGAGTCCCTGCTCTAGGATCACTGTTGAATGATGTGACATAAAAAGAAAAGGGGATGGGGAGGGAAGAGGAAAACTAGTATCCAAAAAGCTGCTACTTCACCTACCCAGCGATGAGGGCAGGTTGGTCTTCTCCTTGCCCTGGCATTCTTCTTGGAAGGCAAGGACTATAGCTTCCAAGTGGTCTACAGCTTTTATTTATTTATTTATCTATCTATCTATATCCTGCCTTTTTCCTACAAAGGGCTCAAGGCAGCTTACATCTCCTCCATCTTATCCCCACAACAACAACCCTGTGAGGCAGGTTGGGCTGAGAGTCTGTGACTGGCCCAAAGTCCCCCAGTTGGCTCCATGGCCGAGCGGGGACTCGAACCCAGATCGTCTGAGTCCCAGTCCCGTGCTCTTAACCACTACGCCACACTGGCTCTCATGTTCCCTGGCTGGCGGTGGAGGCTGATGTCCACCTCTCTTCAGTTTTGAGAATAGCAGAGATGCTCAGCTAATCATGTAGGGGCCCTGACTGCTCTCTAGAGAGCCACAAGAAGTTTACTCTGAAGTTGGAACTGGAAATATGAACTTCCCAGCCTCCTTCTGGCCGCACAGCCAGTCTGGAGAACTTGCTGCTGGTCTGTGGGTACAAGAGGGGCCTTGAAGAGGGGCTTTTAAAAAAAGTATTCAGACCTTTTCCGCATCAGGCATCTTCTGGGTCCCTCTTTTTTTCTGCAGTTGTACATTACAGATGCTCTGGACTTTAAATGGCTTGAACATAATGGGGTTAATGTAGCTGAGTGCCAATACATAATAACCTTTTAACTGAGACATTCAGAAAGAAAAATTGCAATTGAATAATAATTCTCATATAAAAATCCATCTACTTTCAGCAGCAGTTAAGGAAATCTCATGGACTGGAAAACTTGGATCAAAATTACACCAAGGAAACATGTGAAAACAGGGGAAGGGGATAAATATAAGGCATGGGGAATGCAAGAGTTCCTTTCCTAGCAGTTTTGCAGTTGTTGCCTTGTCTATATTTGTCTCTTGTTGCCGTGCTAAACATCTGCCAGTGTTTTCACAGTGCTTAATATTGGACTTGTCCAGTCTGTAGACATGTGTGCCGTAGCTTGGAGATCTTTCACACCAACAATAAACTATATACTCTGTGTATCATTATTGCTCAGAGCCAAATGCAAAATTGGGCACTTAATAGATAATATAACTCTCAAAAGCAGGGGTCACCTTTCTTCTAATGCTCTGTTTGTGTACTAGGCACTGATAGCTACAAGATGTGCCTTCAGTAAATGATTATAGTTCAGAGGTTTTTAGCCACTGGACACACCTATAGTTCTAGGTGGAGGCCCAGATCAGCATTCTGCACGCATGCATGTACGTACACATGTGTAAGGAAAGAAATCCCAACATACGGCTGATTGGGTTGCACTTGCTGTGGCTTTATTGTCTTAATTTTTTGCTTGTTTGTGTGTTTTAACTCTTGTTAACTACCCAGAGAGCCTTGGCTGTTGGGTGGTATATAAATGTAATAAATAAATACAGCTGGGCAATAGCATAGGACCAACCGACCCTCCATAAAAATGTGCAAGCTTCCAAGTTCTCCAGAAGTCTTCAGCAAGCCAGAACAGAGAGAAAGCAGGGGATGGGAGAAGAAACAGCACGATCCCAAAATTTGGCAAGCTATTGTTGTTGTAGGAAGTGAGTCCCGTTGTCCTATGATATGGTACAGCCCTCAAAGTTTGTTGGATCAGCTCTGGATCCTGGAGGAGTGAATTTGCAGCTGAATTGACCTAGAGGTGAGAATTGCTGAGAATCAGACAGTTTCCGGTTCTCTGGGAAGGTCAAGTGAACAAGCTGAGATGTGAGGGTGGACCAACCCAACACGATTAATGTGGCCCTCGCATAAACATGTTTGATAATTAAAGTTGTTTTGTTGTTAACAGAAAGTGGCTAGGAGACTTTGTGGATATGACCAGTTTCATCTCCAAAGAATGACAGAGCATAAACAGCATATTAAGCAATTTGAAGATCATTTGGCAAAAATGCTCTGCAGAACATAATTACAGGATTTGAAATTACTCAAATTGCTCATGCTGATGCTTCCAGAGAGGTAGGGGAACCAGCCCCACAAAACGCATAGCACATTCGCCAATAGAAATTATTGACCCGTGCTTGTGGAGTTAATCTAAGCCATGCAATTTGTCTCCAGGCTTTTGATAAGAGAGCAATCATTTAAAACCATGCTGGTCCCAATAAGTAATAGTCAGTGAGCAATTTGATCCATTGATGGCTTCTCTCTAATATGTTCCCTGAGGTACAGTTTCCCTAAATCTATTAGATGTTTACAGTCTCTCTAGATATGCTGCTGAGAAAGTCTATCACACTGTATTAACTTGACAAGGTAATGTGGTTCTTTCTTATATTTTCATAGCAAGAACAATGCTTTGACCTTGAATATACTAACAATACTCTATTGTCTCTGATGTTAATGAAGGGCAGCTGTGGAGTTAGGCAAGGATGATCTGTCATCAAAGGGTTTCTCGTCACCCCACCGGGATGTGTTCCAATGCCAACATGGAAAAAGATACCCAGACCCCGAAACCTGTTGCGGGATGTGCCCATTCTGGGTTTTGGGGAGCCCTTGAAAAGCAGCTCTGAGGACTGCCAACCTGTTGTTGGGGCTCACAATTTGCTCGCCTATCCCTTGAACTCCGTTGGGTGCTGGAGTCGAAGCCACCTCGGACTGCCCTTAGCCACTCTCCGTGTCTGTGGCTGGGCTCTAAGAACCTGCTGACTTTGGCCTTGGATTGACTTGATGCTGCTCCTGGTCTTCTTCTTGACTGACCGGGACTTTGTGGGGTTCCAGCCTGAGACCCTTATTTCCTATCCAAGCCCGTATAAACAGGGCATTAGTCATGACCTTTCAGGGAAGGGTGAAATGCACCCTTTAGAAAGAGAGTGGAAATGTTCTGCCTTTCCTTCCCATTTTTACTTCTGAAAAGCAGTTTTCAATGGCGGCGGTGGCGGCGGCAGAAGGGGCTCTTCCCAAGGGCTGCCAGTCACCGTCTTCTTCTCAAAGTCATCCTGCAGCATTAGCCTCAGATCATTTCTGAGTGGGAAAATGGCTTCTCTTAGGAGGTGTCTTTTGTGTATCATATTATGGACCAGGATCCCAAATCCTCACCTTGGGAGGACGCCAAATCCTTGCCTTCGGTAAATGAGGCTCCAGGCTTACCAGTGCTAGGAGAGAGCTGGGTTAATAAAAGGCGTCACGCGGCTTCCACTTCCCAGGACTCCTTTCTCCAGAAGGATCACAGCTTGTCTCCTGAGGAGCCCACATTCCCATCTTCAGGGCCTGAGGAATCCAGCCACAGAAGCCCTCACGGGCCACAGCCATCCCCAAGCCAGGCCCCTTCCAGAGGCAAAGCCTCCACCAGGGTGGCGGTGGGACAAACCAGCCCAGCGGCTGGGTTTTGAGCCGCTTGTAATGCCACTGGTGAGTCACCCTGTTTTGTCCATCCTCGCTCCTCCATAGCCCCCATGCACCCCCAATTTCACTGCCTGCAAATGGGGTAACACAATGCAGCTCCGACAGCAGACACTCTCGAGTGGATTCGGCTCATTTTGGTGCTTCTCAGCTTGTGCCCCATGTTGATCTGCACGATTGTTTGATTCAAGCGTGAAAATATTTTTTGTCTGGGCATTTACCCAATGTAAGGACGTAAGCATCTCACCTGGGAAGTGTCTATGCATTCCATTTAGAAATGCTTCTTCTATCATAGCACCATTCAGCTCACATGATTTTCCCCTAGACCTCCAAATTAGTTTTGTTTTGCAGTGTGAGACAAGATCATTTTTACAAGCTCAATATCTGTCTTGCTGCACCTAAAACTGATGTTTCATGAGAGAGGCCAGATAAACCAATAAAAACAAATATTTCCCTGAATTCTAATCAATCAATTATACTGTGGTGCTATGCAGAGGGGGAAAACCTGCCTTTTATCTCTTGATGTATGAGGTTTTATGCCACGGTTATATTACAGGAGAATCTTTGCCTTGACTCCTGTGGAGAGTAGTCCTTACACTGAATCATAAGCTCCTCTTCCGTAGGCAGTCATAATGGCGAATGTTACTAGCCATAAAGTTCTCCTTCAGGATTTCAGCCACGTCCCTTTTGCAGTATCTTCCGGAAGCGCAGTTTCGCATTATTCCAGAGGTGTACGTAAAGATCTCAGAAGTATTGAAAAGAGCTGTAAACTCACCTCAGCATTGCCTTGTGAGTATATGTCTCGCAGTAATATTCCTGGAATAAAAGTTATTTGCTTATTAATCTTCCCTCTTATAAACCCTTCAGTACAAATACATTAACCATGCTCGACAACGTAGAAAGGACTCGTGAAAAGGGGAGTCCTTGCATTCTTTCTGGCACAAGTTCTCTTCCATGCGATCACTCAGCCACCGAACCCAGAATGTCTCTGCCCATCCAGAACGATCCATCTTCTCTCACAGCTTAATTCTGCCACAAAAGTTGTTGGTTGAAACAGAAACACAGAAACAGAGCGAGTCTGAAGGGGCCTCCTGGGCCATCTAGTCTGACCTCTGGCACCAGCTGGCTCCGCTCACGACGTGCCCACCATGTGGACGTCCAGCCTCTCTTTGAACACCCGCATCGATAGGGCTTCAATGACCTCTTGTGGTACCTGTAATGCTCATGACATGCAGTCATGGGGTGGGCCAACATCAAGCTTGAAGTATCTATTTTTACTGTAACCCTGAGATGCTGCACTGGCCAACTGTTGGGGGGAAAAACTATCTACTTAAAATGGAAGTGTTCTGGGCCTATCGATTTTTTCTGAGTATCCAAACTGCATGTAGCTCACAACCTCCAATCCAGAACCCCAATCCTGGTTCCATTAAGCTTGCTTCATCTCCGCAGTGTAATTTGGGGCTGGTGAGGAATCATTCATTGCTGCTTTTGTTCAAGATCCGAGAGTTAAAAATTCTTGTTGATCAACTCAACTGCCCCACAAAGAGGCCAGAGATTCAGGTCTACCTTTTGCTCCCTTAATGTACAACATGTTTTTATGGGAAACACCACCTTCATCAGGAGGCAGAGAACGGACTGGCAAATGCCTCTAGCATCCTGTCCATACAGATGGATTGTTACCTGGTCGTCTGTGCTGGGTATTTTTGCAGCTATAATAGAACCTTGCTGAATATGGCCCCGTTTAAATTTCAGATCGGAAATAGCAACCTGGGTGTAATGGAAATATTCCTCTTCCTTTTCAGTGTCGCGTAGGGATCATGGACTGAACTGAACGATCTTCGGCAGACTGGGCCATGCAGGAGCAAGGAAGGTTCATGGCAGGGCAGGGCAGGGCTTGCTCGGTGGCTGATCTCACGCAAGCAGGGTGCACTGGGGGTTTGACAGCACAGTGCCTCCTTGCCAATCGGACGTGGCTATGTGGTGATGTCACTCTGGACAATTTGAATCCCCCGGGAGAGCAGTCAAGGCCAACGGCGAGGAAGAGGCGGACGTTCTTTTTGCAGGAAGTGCTGGAAATCATTAGAGGGAGGACGCGTTTGGCTCGGCCCTGGGGCACATGCTTGCCCGTGTGTGCGTGTCCCCCGTGCAAATGCAGCTCACATCAATCAAAACCATCCTTTCCCCTTTCTTGTGCAATCCCAGCACAGCAATTGCCAGCTAGAGCTGAGTGTTATTTCTGGCAGGGAGGGAGAACGGAGTGCCCTGCATCTGCTGCTTCTCTGGTGATAGATGGGCTGAGTTTGCGTTCCCCTTGGCTGCCTATTATTCCTGAGAAGGAAAGCAGGCAGCCTCACTGTGGCCGTCGCCCCCCTGGCTGATGGGGGAAGCCAGAGCTTGCTTCTCTTCCCTGCTCCAGTCCCAGCGTATGCATATATTTCCCCAAATAAATCTGCAGGTCTGCACACAGGCACGCCTGCTCGCACTGATGTTCGGATGGGCTGAGCCAGGCTTGAGCTTATGCAAGGCAAAAGTATCCCTCTCTGTTCCCCAAAGTGAATCAAACACCATCAAGATGCCCATGTTCTTGAGGCCATTTGCTTGGTTTAAAAAGAAATACAGGCACTGCGAAAGTACAAGAGAATAAAAAGAAAAATCAATTTGTAAAAATTTAATTACAAGTGAATGGAACAAGTCCCTGAGCATATGGTTTTGAATTTTGCCAGCATTCAGGTGCAATTTATTTTTTATTGATATATCCTTGTAAGAAGTCCAAGGCATTCGGTAGATCTCTTTCCTTTGGAGAAATGAAATACAGGAAGCCTTTGAAATTTAAAAATAAAATATGCAGGCCTGTGTCATTGATCTTAAAAGAAAGCAAGGCAGAAATGATTCAGCTGCTACTATCAATTGCTAGAGTTGAAGAGAAGACTGGACAATGCCTTTTCATTTTTGCAATATCTAGTTTTATAAACCTCATTTCATCTAGTGATTCTTCTCATATGGTTTAAATTCCAATTTCTTCTTCTGCAGAGTTCCTTGAACAAATGTATATGTATGGACACACACAATCGGATATATACATAGAGCTAATACAGGCAAGCATAAATATGTATGGTTACCGTCTCTACTTTGCTATAGGCAGTTGGAATGAATATGTCTTCTTTTGTTGACTCGATCCTCCCTTGGATTCAAAGAAAGCTGCTCGGCAAATGGGAACCTTCTCTTCTAGATAACTCCAAGGACAGATTGTGTGTGTGTGCGGGTATAAATAAGGCACAGGTGGGCTCCTGCTGAGCCGCCCCCTCCCTGCAGGGGCCTCCTGGTGAGGGCCCCCTGAGTTGCTCTTCCTTTTCTGCACTTGTTCCTCTGCCACACTCTGGACCAGATGGTGGAGAAGAGGCAGCGTCGCCAAGGCCAGCCTGTTCCCTGGTTTGCTGGCTGCTGAGCAAGCACCTGGAAGAGGAGCGAGGAGCAGGAGAGGTTGGTGACCATGGCAGGGAGAAGGGGGATACACAGGTGGGTGGAGACCATGACAGGTGTCTTCTGGATGCAGTCATACTCACCCTGATAAGCAGAGGACAATGGCTGGAAGCAGCAAGGCGACGGCAGACTCAGCAGCTTGGTCTTGCAGGATGGGTCTGCCTGAAATTTGGCACGGCTTTTAGGATGCTGATAATTGCAAGCACAGGGGAAGAGAGGGGGTTGTGCTGTGTTGTTTGGTTTGGAGGTGCAGGGGTTTAAACCTAGAAGGGGAGAGGGAGAGGGAGAACCCAAGTAGGAATTAAGTATTAACCACATTAATGAAAATGAGGCGATCGTTCCGTTCAGGGGCCTGACCTTGAATTCTAACCTTTTGTTTGCATGTGGTGAGTTAAGCTCCCACTGGACCTTCGCTAATGGCACAACTGCCTGGAGGTGCTGTTACAGGGCTGTAAAACGCGGAATATTTTTAACAGTGTCACTGAAACATCGGCAGAAAGGGGGACTCCTCTCACCCTCTGGCTACTTCACATCGCTGTGCCAAAGAACAATCGGCACCTGCCAGAGTCCTCTTTTCTGTGCAACTGTGAAAGAGAGCGTGTCAGTCATACCATCGTCTCTTCTCACATCAGCTAAAAGGGAATAGACATTGGCACAGTGCAGGTACCTCTGGCAGACGATGCTACTTTTGCCAAGGCCACCCTTTCCTTTCTGTAGATGTGCCTGCGTATTACGGGTTGGGGTGGCAGGGCCTTTTTGGTGGTGGCATCACATGATGTGGAAGCCCGTTTTGCATGTGGGCTGAGTGAGACTGCCATAGCAGGTGCCTTGATGGTGTGGTGTAATCCTGAGCAATGGAGGAGCTCTAACTTTGTAAATTTGGAGACTGAGGATGATGCTGAAGACTAGTCCTAAATTATTTTTATTTCAGGGAAAAAATAAAGGAAAGGAAAGGGAAGTTGGGTCAACTTTAGGCAGCAGGGGTTCTGCAACACGGTTGGCTTGGAAATGTTGTGGGTTGTAGTGCTTTCATGCGCTTAAACGAGCATGGGATTTTGCCTTGAACAACTACATACATTCCCTCTGAAACCATCAGGAATATGAGCTTTTTAAAAATGCATCCAAACCAGCAGCCCATTCATAAGGAACAATTGCTCTAGAGGCTGAGGAAGTCCAAGTGGGTGGCTAAAAGGCTGGAATTTCAACAATGGCTCAGAAACAATGGGCAGTTTTCTGCAACACCCACTCAACTCCTGATAAGGCAGTTCTGCATCTTTTGTGCTCCTTATGCACGAGGCAGTAGAATACTCATCTTGTTGTGTGCGTTGATTCATTCCCATAAGTTACAAAATAATTACAGAGGAGTGAACACTTTGGTCCCTGAAGCCTGGTATTGTTGCGTTATCCGGCGCCGATGGCCTCCCTCAGCTAAGGGCAGCTTCCTGTATTCATCGCCTTTGACTGAGAAGCAAAGCCTGTTCCCAAACTGGTGCTTCTTGGGTGTATACACACACCACAAGAAAACAACACACAACCTTGCTTTCTGTAGAGAGAGATCATGGATCCATCGCGTCAGGTTGTCAACACTGATGGGCAATAGTGTGTCGATGTTTCCGGCAAGATTTGTTTGGTCTTGCTCGCCACGACTTGTGTGTGTGCAAAACTTGGGGCTCCTGCATGCACATTGAATGCTCTACCACTATGGAGAAAGGGCTGTAATTCTGGAGCCAGGAGAAGCACACACACATTCACGGGTGGTGGGGAGCCTAAAACGATTTGTTTCTTTCATGCACAGTGATCGTTGGTGGCTCTCTTTTAATTCTGGGAGAGGAAGTACTCCAGTCTGACTTGCATGCCACAAGGCCAAGCATGATAGAAACATTTGCTACAGCTCTAAGCAGCCATCTGGACAGACAGAAGAGGAACCTGGCCACAACCAGAGATGTTCTGGACTGTTCTCCCACCCTCCCAGCCCATCAGCAGGTGGAACAGATGAAATTGCTTTCTGCTTAATACTTTTTAGTTGGACAATAGACTTTGTTTCAAAATGCAGCTATTACGTCACGAATACGCTTTTCAGCAGCGTGTTTGTATAGCTACCCTTGCAAATGGATTGCTCAGTGTGTGTGTGTGTGTGTGTGTGTGAGAGAGAGAGAGAGGGGGGGGGACTTCGAAGTCCTCCTTTACCCTGCTGCCTAGTTCTAGCTAACCTCCCCACCTCAAAAGGAATATGTCAGACAACCTGAAGGCACAAATTAGCTTGGCTCTCAGCGATTCTTTTTCAGGCAGGGAGCCTGCCCAGAGCTTCTTGTCTAAGGAACACCCTTTTCTTACCTGGCCACTGCAGCCACGGGAAGGCAAGCTCCTGGTGGTTCCCCATGGTCCCATAGTCCTGTTGGGGTCCCACTGGAAAAAAGCCATTTGAGCTGGCAGCTCCCTTTCTGCGGATCGCTCTACCTCCAGAGCTCAGGCAAGGCAGCACACAGTTGCTTGTAGAGGATCCAGAAGGCATCAGCATGTGAAGAAGCCTTCCTTGATGGACCAGCCATGGTTGCTATTAGTATCCTGCTCTTAAAAACAACAATTATTAGTGTTTCTTTCTCTTTTATCTTTTCTTGTGCATCACACCAGAAATTATTTCGATGTGGAGTGGTATATTAATGTTGCAAAGAAATAATGTGAACCGTCTTTCCTACATTATGGTATACAATATCTGGAAGTGGGAAAAGAATATGACTGGCATGTTTTCATTATAGGATTTTTTGCATACTCCAATTACATGGAAAAATATAGGATTTTGACTAGATCAGGTTTATTTAATAAGAAGTGACCATCACTTTTAACAACTCTTTTAAGGAACCATTTCTTTTTTAACGTCGACATGTCATCTAATGTAATTTCATATGAAATATGAAAGATGCTTTGACCGCATAATTTTCATACCAGTGGAGTTCTTTTCTCCAGGCAAAACATACACAAACAGAAACTTTTTGCCTCCTACTAGAACTGACAGTCTGTATCACAGTCAAGCATGTGCTACCAGATTACTTTTGTTACACATTTAAATAAAATCTCAGCCCATACTATGAGACAACAGAGAAGTGGCGAGGCAGCTCTCCAGGGAAATCATGTAACATTCATCTCTAAAAGAATGACAGTGGAAATGGAATATAAATTATAACCACGGTGTGTGTGCAGTCCACTGCATCGGGGGAAGTGGGGAGTGAAGTTTGCACCAAGTCTCCTAACGCAAGAGTGGGTGGAAAGCAGATCTTCAGGAATTAACTCTCCTGACATTTTTGGCCAAGCCAGGACAATCTTCTAGGAGGAGAAATTCCAGATCTCTGGGTATTTACTGCCCAGGCACTCCCATCCTCAAGAAAATCGCAGCTGAGATTTTAATCTGAGAACTAGACGAAGGTCTTAATCTGATTCCTATTCAGACAGGAAAAGAACCCTCGCCCGGTCCTGGCATTTCCTGCTGGTGCTTCCTCTTTCTGGACATGCACAGGAGAAACCCAAACACACGGCTTTCTGCAGCGAGTGCAACCAAACCAGTGCAGGCCAGGAGCTACTTGCCTGTATAAACGGGGCTTGGTGAAAAGTTGAGTTCAAGGAGAGAGGAAGCGATTAGCCTGGCTGCTTTCAAGCACGGAGGAGCTGAGAGGCGGTGGGTGGGTGGGTGGGGGGGATCCATCTTGAAAAACTGCACAGGTGAAGATGAACTCCCAGCTAAATTATGGAGAGCCAGTTCAGAGAAGGGTCACGTTGATATACGTGGAGATGCAGCCAAGGAGAACAGGGTTGACCAATAATTTTGGCTGATGCTGGGACATAAGTTCAGATCAGTGCATCTTGGCTGCACCAGATAACTGGAACAAAAGCACGTTAAAATCGTTGCTTAATGTTAAGATCCCAGAACTTGGAAAACACAGCCAGTTCCATTGCATCTTACCCTCTGCTTCTACCTCCTCCGCCTCACATGATCTTGTTCAAGTTTTGGAATACTTGCTTTTTTCAGGGATTTTCTTTTGCCACCTGGAGATCAGAGATTTCAACCTAATATCTAGGCTTGTCAGTAAATCTGCAGATTACTTTGAAAGACAGCTAGGTGCCATACACAAAAGATTAGCAAAATAGGAGACTATAATTAAAATATAAACAGTACTTTATTCGTGATCAAGCTGTCTGCCAAAATCAATCTTACCTCAAATTCTGGTGGATTTCAATGTCTATCTAAATCACTGTTAATTAATACCTTTTCTCATTTCCCTGAATGGAAAAATACAGCTAAGTCAGGCAGGCTGCACCGTAATCACTTTAACCACCTTCTATGTGTGATTTAAAACTTATTCCCTCATTTCATGATCTGTTTATTTTACAATGGGCAAACTGTAGACAATTACAATAATAATCCAGCCAGGGTACTTGGTTTTTATTTTCTCTCAGTAAAATGCGATTGTTT
Source organism: Varanus komodoensis (assembly GCF_004798865.1). Taxonomy (NCBI): domain Eukaryota; kingdom Metazoa; phylum Chordata; class Lepidosauria; order Squamata; family Varanidae; genus Varanus; species Varanus komodoensis. Next base: position 4,099,744 of record NW_025335684.1, read on the forward strand.
GAGCCCTGGTGGTAATTGTTTTCATCCGTATCTCTTTATCACCTTGGGGTAAACATGATTTTTAAAAGAAGTTATTCTATTAAAAACACGTCAAGCAATTCAGAGGAAGGCAGTGAGGTAGCCAAGCAATCAATGCATCCTTTTTTTCTGGGGCATTTGTCAGCTAAATTAATTAGCAGCACCTCCCATGGATTCGAAATGCCTTTTTGTCAAGCAGGATATCTTTACGTATCTTTACTTTTTTCTTTTAAAGGGAGGGGAATGGCAGGGGAGGGATAAACTCTGGAACCAGAAAATCCCATCTGTACCCTTCCATACGAAAGGAGAAATTGTCCGCTATTTCACTAGACATGAAGCCACAAACTAGCAAAGCTGCTTGTGCAGCAGAGGAACTGAGCTGGTCTCAGTTTTCCACCAGTCTGCATTTCTGCTAGGTAAGGCAAAGCTGGGAGGGCCCCGGGGCAGTTGCGTCTGACTCTGCGGAGGCCTTTCCTTGCCTGGGCAGGAGCGGGGTGTCGATCCCTCTGAATGGGATGATGCCAAAGGGATTGCCTGTTGGGGGAGCGCCCCAGCATCTTGCCCAAATTGGCTCATTCGGAGCCCTTGGTGGGCGAGTGTTCCGTCCCTTCACAGGGCTTGAATACGTGCCTGGAAAGGAAGATTCATGTGGAGAGACTGTTGTGGGACCCTATCGGTTAGTGGCGTTAGGTGAGGAGGGCTGGCCAGAGAAAGGGAAGTAAGCCCAGATAGTTAGCAGCCGCTCCCTGTTCTGAGCCCCCGGGAACTCTCAGGTTTGGTGGCTGGCCTACCCTCTGGTCTCTGGAGGCCGCTTCTCAATGGTGGAACAGCCCAAAATTCCACTGTGCTCACCCCTGGTTGAATGGAGCATCTGACATGCTTTTATGAGATCTGGATAGACAAGCAGGCAGGAGTCAGTCTCTCCCCGTGATGTTGACGTGGTTCAGCTGTTGGTTTTGGGGGACCTGATCACCCATGTTATCGGGGGCAGCTCAGGATCGCGAGCTGAAGGCAGAGGATTTCGAACTGGTCCTTTCGTTATGATCAGGTCAGCTGCTCCAGAGTTTTAGACTGGTGACACCTTCCACACCCTGCAAGGGACCTATTTAGGTGGTCCACCACCAGAAGCTAAGTTATCCAGATGGCTTCCAGAGGATCCTAGGGTTTTTCTCAGTGGTGCTGTTGAATGCCAGGTTGATTTCTGGAATACAGTGACGACTGGGTGTTAAATTTATCATGGGTGATGAAATGGGAAGGCCTTGGGCCAATCCTGGGATAACCTGCAAGATGGGAGAACAGAAAGAAGTCTAACTATAACCAGGAAAGTGTGAGGTTCTGTCTGAGTCTGACTTGAGGCATATACAGTATTTAGAAGGGAATTGGGTGAATTTCTGGAGTTTACTAATCCAGATAACTTAATGCTGCCTCCAATATCAGAACTAGTATGCCTGTGTCCACCAACTGCTGGGGAACATGGGCAGGAGGGTGGACTTGTGTCCTGTTTCCTGATTGGCTGATTGGCTACAGTGTGAGCAGAAGGCTGGGCAAGATGAATGGACCCCCTTGTATGATCCAGCAGAGTTCTTCTTTTCCTACCAGAACCTTTGCAAAACCTCTACAAGCCTAGATCTGAAACCCATAAAAAAGCAGAGCAGAAATCCCACTCCTCTTCCTTCGCTCCTACTGCTATGCCCTCATCACAGAGCTGTTTTTGCTTTTGATATCACCTTGTTATTGTGCTAAGCTGCAAGCAGAGGCTTTTGAAAACTCTGGATATTTTAGGACCCACGAATTAAAGTAACCCCCTCCCACTCACTCCCTAGGACTGGAGCTTATTTCCTCTGCTTAATTTGCTTCCTTTATGAGACAGTAAGAGGACCCCAATCTGTCAATATGCTTGCTAATTGATACCATGCTGGAGACTTTTAAGTCCACTAGAATTCTGCTCGGAGACTCGGGTTTCTTCTTGTGGCTTGCTCCCAACAGACACGCAAGAGAGCCTTCCCGAAGAATGGTGAGGTCATTGTTTTAATGCTCCTCACAGGATTTCAAGCTATGTAATGGGATATTTTGCGCCATTCTTTTCCATTCTCTACCGCTGATGTAGAATGTCATAAAAGCAGAGCAGCTGGTCTTTGGCCTCGGGGACTCTCCCCATGTGTAGAAAGCGTCCAGCATCTTCCATCACTTATAAAGCTCAGGTTGACTGAGAGAGCTAGAGAGCGATCCTTTTTATAAACCAACCAGCTCACCTTCCCACGTTGCTCTTGTTTTTCTGCCTCTCTGTGTAGAGGGAGAGGTAGAGTCCAATAAGGGCAGTAATAAGGTCTCCAGGGATGAACATGATTACAGTAATCCTGTTGTTTGTGCTGGGGGTTTCATCAGACGCTTCGTTAAAAAGAGAAAATGGAAGTTGAGGAATAAGCCATAGAACCTGAATACAGCAAGAGGCAAAAGCAAAGCTGCAGGAAGTTTGCCCATGCTTCCCTCTCCCCATTAAATCAGAACTATGATTTTTACTAATGTTAATTTGCCAGCGTGGTGTAGAGGTTTGAGTGTTGGACTGGGACTCAGGAGATCCGGGTTCTAGTCCCCACTTGGGCAGAAAACTCTCTGGATGACTCTGAACCAGTTGTCGGGGGAATAAAATGGAGAGGAGATGGACTCTGTAGGCCACTTTGGAAACCTTTCAGGAAAAAGGAGGGATATAAATATAATAAATAAATAAATAAATAAAGCCTATGTTCAAGGCAATTTAGGACATCAAAGGCCCATTAGCCTGACAAAAAGGCATAAAAGCCTGAGTGTTATACAATTGTTACTTACTCAGAAGTAAGCCCCACTGTGTTCAAAAGGATTTATTTCTGAGCAAACATGCTTAGAAGTGTTCTGCAAATCTGCAAATCTATGCATATGCACTGGAGATTAAGATTCTGATCCTAAATACACTTCCTAGAGAGTGAAACGGATTGGATACAGAGGAACTGGCTTCTCAGAAAAGCATGCTAAGGATGGAAAAGTAAATCTTATGGAATTTGCAGGACTTACTCTTGAGTAAGCTTGTAGAGGATGGGGCTGCACACAACATCCACAATTCAAAGAGTTACTTTATGTTGGTTATGTCTAGTGAGATTTTAATACTTTCCCCCTTAAATTAATTGGGCCATTGAAAATAACAGAAAAATTCAAGTACTTGGAGAAAAAATAGTAGATTGACAAGGTCACAAGGCAATCAGTGTTAGCTTAGTTTGGCCTCGGAAAATATTCCCAATAACAGGGCATGTTTGAGAGTTTTTTACAGCAAGAGAGACAATATTGCTTTGTCTATTTTGATTTAATTTGATTAATTTGATGTTTATTCATTGTTTTATATCACTGTTTTAATCTGTGGATAATGTTACTAGATGTTTTAAATTGTTTTTAAATTGCTGTAAGCCATCCTGAGATATTTATATAAAGGATGGCATACAAAAGCTTTTAAATAATAATAATAATAATAATAATAATAATAATAATAAGCAAACTTTACAGGTAACACTACATAGACAGTGCTAATCTTTCCTTTGGACTGCATGGTGGTGTTTACCACTAACATCCATATGACCATTGCTTGCGCAATACTCCTAATTTCTCCTAATGCTGTAAAAATGTCATTAAAAGAAGCAGATTGGTGGTGGCTGCTGTGGAAATAATGCCCACCTGCCGGAGTAAAATTAGCCCAAGAAATGGACAGAAGACAAATGACTCAGTTTTAATTATAGGGCTGGAATAATCAACTGAGGTAAAGTGCTCTCTTGGTTGGAAAACTAGTTCCAGGGATGGCTGACGTCTTTGCCCTTCATTAGAGCAAGTGGGAGGGCTTAATGAGATTAAGACGGGACATGGTTTTCGTGGCACATGAGGAGCATTTCCAACCAGTTTGCCTCACAATAGGCCTCATGATGGGACTCCCCTAGGCAGTGGGGGGTGGCGGTGTTGAAATTATAAGCGTGGTGGCATTATTTGAAATAACTGCATGAGTCAGATCCAATTAGTCATTGGTGACAAATGTATCATTCTATTTTATATATATATAATAAAAGGCGGAATGAAGGCCAGTCGAAATGTGTGAGTAATGTAGGCTGCAGTCCCAAACACACCTCCCAGACAGAAAGCTTTGTGGAGCGCAGTGGAACCTGTTTCCCAGTAAATGAGTACAAAACATCACTGTTGGATGGAACACAATTCAGGACTTGGATCGTGTGGGATGAGAGATGACAGCTTGGCAGAAACACCATTATACTAACTGCCTTGATGGATATGCAACCAGCGAGAATATGCTGGTAGACCAGCCAATGCGAGGTGAAGCCATGGGTGGGACCCGGGCAGCGGAGGAGAGGAGGTGCCACGTTGTGAAGAAACGGGGCAATCGTTTAATCCTCTTCTGTGGAGAAGGTGGTGGTGGGGGAAGCGAAGAACATCTGACCGTCAGTCCGCTCACATGCTCACAGCAGTGGATTCCCTAGGGTGTAACTCAACATCAGATAAGGGCGCCAGTACGAAAACCTCACACAGGGAGAACGCAATGGGGATGACAGGGCCCATCACTCCGCTCTGCTGCATACCTTCGGAGCTCACAAGAGGGAACTCAAGCTCCATCATTCTAGTTACATCTTTGGATCAACCCACATGAACAAATGATCTTGATGCAGAAGCAAAAATGGTGGGGGGAAGACAACCTACGGAGGCCGCCATTACACCGACGTCCTTTCCCTTCTTCAGCCGACTGAGTTGCTTCATCCAAGTGCTTGAGGAATATTTTATGCATGGTATCAGGCTTCTTTGCCTGAAGAGCTGCCACTTCAATTGCTTTCCAAAATTACAATGCGAAAAGAGAAAGTGATAAGTTATTAAGGCTAGCATAATACCAGGCATGCAACTTAATGTCTTTGTTGAAGGGTATCTTAAACTTTGAAATATTTATATGCCATACTTCATTACCAAATTGTAGGGTGATGTGCAAAATCCATCAAAACAGCAATTGAAGCAAAATGCAAAGATGAAACAGAAAAGTCTACTACTAATAGTATTATCCTTAAAATCGGCAAATGCCTGGGTGCATTTTTAATTGCCAACGTAGCTTCTAATTGGTGCTGCGGATACGTCCTTTCTTTCTGGATTTCCATTTCTGTCCCTCTGTTAGGGCAGATGTTGTCCTTTCCCGTACAGTTCCTTCTCTCTGCCAAGGTCATGCCATTAACTCAACTCTCCTTTTCTGTCCTTATATGGCCAGGACTTAAAGAACTTTGCCATTCGTTCTGCGTACAGAAATAAATTATCCGAGATTCCCTTTCTGGGAGCAGCATTCTACTCTTCTGCATGGCAAGCTATTTTGGGAAACCTAGGCCATTTTCAAAATCAGTTTGTAATTTGGCATTGATGCCTGCTGTTTGAAGGAATTTGTTGTTTAAAAAAGAGATCTCCTTCTCTATAGCTGCTAAATCTTCAGACTTACCTAAAATAGCTCCTTGGATCGCAGCCTATGTCTCCAAATGGGTACACGGTTATTTCTGAAACTAAGTTGTTGATATAATCCTATGTCTATTTCTATTAAATATTTCTCACCGAAAAAGGAATGAGATGTACTTTTGGGTCACACTTCTGGGTCAACTTGATTAGGATTAGACTGCACAGCTCTCTTCAAAAAATGCATGACTGGTAAATATAACATTAAACTAATGCCCAGAAGAATTATAATCATTGAAATAATTTCTCACTTGCTGTGTTTCCCTTATCCTTGCAAATGGCAGAGAGGATAAATGAGCTATTCACGTTCCCATTTGCTTGGGCACACAGTGCAATGTTACACCATGTTTTATTGGCATGTGGGGTGACTGTGAATGTGTAACAGCGTTTGTTTATTGTTACAGTTTTAGGAGATGACTCTAACCAGCCTCCCCAAGTTCTCCCCCCTGTTTGCAGCAACACTGGGGAGACTCTTTCCCCAAATTGTTTTGAAGGGGAGGAAAAATGCTAGAACGGATTCATGGCCCAGTGTAGAAGCACAGAATCACACGAGCAGCGTTGGAAGGAGCCACAGGCCGTTGGGTCCAACCGCCTGCTCAATGCAGGAGTCCCACTTATCCGCCTCTTGAATGCCTTTACTACGGGGGAGCCCACAAAAGCTTTTGGCCACTGCTGCCATTAGCAGGACCCGCCGTTTTGCGCCCCTTCCCACCAAGCCCTGGCGGAACTGTCAGGCGAAGGGAATGGTGGCCCCAACAAGGAAACTCCCAACGTGGTGAAAGATGCCCTCTTTTTCAGGGAGAGCATGGAGGAACTGCCATGATTTTTCCCAGCTCTGCTCCAAGAAACTTCAGCTCAGCTGTGGAATCACACTGATCCTATTTCTCCTGCAAGGAGGCAGGCGGTCATCACAAGGCAAGAGAACGGGGGATCTGGGTGAGCCGCATGGCTGAGTGAGGACTGGGACCCAGGTCTTCCTCGCACGATGGTTTGGCCACTAGGCCCGCTGGCTCTTCCTGTGCTGTTTGGCCTTTCTGCAGAACCATCCTGGCCCAGAAGTAAATCTTACTGTTTAATGGGGTTTACTCGTGTGCCAAGGATCAGAGCCCTAGTTGGCTCTGTTGTGTTGTATTGTTGTTAACTACTGCTAGCCATCCATAGGTTGTGAAGCTGGTGCAAGATGAACAACAGATAAATGCCAAGCAAAGTTAACAATGGAGCACTGGTGAAATCAATGCATTGGATAGACATGGCTCATGTTGAACAGCGATTCCCACTCAAACGTTGTCCTGCAGGAGTTCTGTCTCCTCACCACGTCCATTTAAGAGAGCCGAAAATGACTAAGGTCCACCAGCAACAAAACGGTGAGGGGGAGAGGATACTTGTCATATTATGCTGACAAGAATGCTGGTTTTAAATGGGCTTTTAAATTTTGTACTGTACTTTTTATGATCTTTTTACTATTATCTATATGTTATATTGCATTTCTATTGTATTTTATGTGCAGTGGTAAACCACTCAGAAAGCTTCAGCTACTGGGTGAGATAGACATGAAATTATAAATAAATAGCTGCTATCCCTTTTTCTTGATATCTAATTCCTCTTTGAAATTGGCTGAATTCTTTGCCACGGCAATTTCCTTGTAGCTTGGAGTCCCACCATGGTAATTTCCCTCATGTTAACTACATTGATTCTGTACTCATCTGTATTATCAGCCACTCTCTCCATTTTGGAAGGAATTTGCTGCCCCAGAGGCTCTAAGGTCTGGGTTTCTAAGTTGATGCCCCTTGGCACCAATGTGCCCCATGGACACTTCCCTTGGCGCCCCATCAAGCTCTCTGCTTCTCATGAATTTAAGATTATGCCTCAAATTTCTTTTAATTGTATTTCACCTGGAAGGCTGCCATGTCACGAGGCAAAGCGCTCTCCCTTATTTCAAAATCTTTATTTCGTTTCAAAAAAGAGTATGTAATTTGGAGCTCACCCCCCTCACATACCTCTGCTTTGTATTTAGGTTCCTGGGCTACTTATCCTCCTGACTCTCCAACAATTTGTCTGCTAGGAAATGCATGCTTTGTGACAGACCACGCCCCCGTGGCAGCCATTTTGTGAAGGTGCACGTCTGTCCCCCAAAATCCCACATGTACCCTGAAGCCAAAGAGTTTGCAGACGTCTGCTTTAAGCAGAGCAAACCGTCTCTTGTATATTTTCTCTCCCCACTACCCCAACATGCCTCTCAAGGCCTCCTTATCCATCTCCTTTAATGTCTTCTCCCTTCACACGTTACTTGTGCCCTCTCCGCAGATCCTGGCTTCTTTCCTCTTGCTGTGTCTACATCCACTTCTTCCAGAGAAGCTTCCCTCTCTTAGCTGTATCTCCATTTTTAAAAGATGATTAAAAATATTAGGCTTGTCCATTGTCACCTCTGCCTTGGGCAGGAGGTGGTCAAGCAAAAACACACCAAGCAAATTTGCAGCACTGAGGCTCACTGTGAGACGCAACGGACACTTTTGAGAAACACTACCGTAGTGTGCAAATTCTGTCCATCCCTTCCCACGCAGGGATGCTCATGCGGAGTGCTTCAAGGTGAGGGTGGGATGCAGGGAGGAGAACCCACCTCTGCCCTATCTCTCCTTGTCCTTCATCTGCCGCCACCAAGCAAAATTCATCACCCATGTGGCAGTGTCAGCTCTCAGAAAAGAGAACACAAGAAAAGCGCTGCCGGATCAGACCCAAGGTCCATGTAGTCCAGCACTCTGTACACACAGCAGCAAGTCAGAAGCTGCAGGATCCCCCCAGCAGGTGGGGTGCAAGACTTCTTCCTGCCCAAAGTGTCCCCCGTCTGGTCATAAGCCTGGTGGGAGCTCCAGATGTTCCTAAAATGCATCCCGTGTGAGCCAGCCCAAGGGTGTTCATAGCACTTAGAAACCTAGAAACAGAGCGAGTCAGAAGGGGTCTCCCAGGCCATCTAGTCTGACCCCCCAACTCCATCCAGCTCCACTCACGACATGCCCACCCAGCCTGTCCTTGAACACCCGCACTGATGGGGCCTCAACGACCTCTCATGGAAGCCCATTCCACGCCCTCGGGGTCCTGACTGTCAGGAAGTGCTTCCTGGCATCCAAATGGATCCTTGGCTCCCTGAGCTTTGCTCCGTTGGAGAGTGTCCTGCCTTCCTCTGCAGGGGAGAACAGGTCTCTCCCCACCTCCATGTGACACCCCCTCACGTACCTGTAGGTCGCCAACAGATCCCCTTGGGGTCTTCTCTTCTCCAGGCTGAAGAGACCCAGTTCCCTCAGTCTTGCCTCATACGGCATCCCCTGCAAACCGGCCACCAACCTTGTGGCCCTACATTGCACCAACTCCAACCTGGCCATATCCTTTCTGTAATGTGGGCCCAAAACTGAACACTTGGTTCTGTCCATTTTATTTCTCCTTTCACACAACATTTCCTTATGGTTTTAAGCACCTTTGCCATGGCTTTCATTACAATATGATTCTCCTTACTGCTCTAAGGGCTAAATTGGCATGTCTTAGAAAAGACTTTCCTTCCCATGCTCTCATCTGACCTTGAAAACTTGAGACTAGTTTGCTAGGAGATTTTTCTCCTGCCATACTCTTTGTTAGTAGTAATTAAAAACCCAATTAAGGGTGCTTTGCATTTCCAGCTAAGGTAAATTAAATCTTGCCTCCACCTCAAAAACGTATGATAAAGGTAACTCTTCCTAGCCGCTGTGAATTAACTATTGGTAATTGCACAGCGGAAGCTGTAAATACAGGCTGTTCCCTGGGGATCACTCCTCTGAACTGTTCTGCTTAGTTTGTAATCAAGCCAAACGAGAAGGCTAGGGCAGAACTCGGACTTTCGTAACTATTCCATATCTGCTCTTGCATCAGGAAAGCAAATTATTTCTCCCACCCTGTATACCTATTCTTGGAGATCAATGGGAAACAAAAGTCTTGCAGAACTCTGTTAACGTATTTCCCCCCTGTTCCCTGGGGAAAGTAGGTTTGAAACATACTTTAGGGAACTGTTTCTCACTCTGCCATGCCTTTCGCAGAACCTGTTGCTTGTCTTAAAAGATTCTGCTACATCAGAAGACGGGGTGAGCAACCTGTTCCTCTCCATATGGTGTTAGACTACAGCTCCCATCACCCCCTGCCACACCTTTACTTTTCACTATTGGCTCTACGATCTTATTCAGGGGTCTCTTCCTGGTTCTTTCTGAAATGAGGTGGTCCTTCATCTTTGAGGTTATCTTTTTGATCAGATCCAAGAAACTCTGTTTAACATTGTTATCGCACCCCTTGTAGCCCTGAACAATGAAAAGTTTGTTATGCTTGATTTACTCAAGGTTTTCACACCCTGTCCCTCCTTCAAAAGGAAGGTGAATAATGCAAGGGCCAGTAAAACAACAATAAAAAGTTGGTTTATCAGGAACTGGGATCAGGACAGCTCCTAACTGCCCCCAGCCAGCATGGTCCAGATTCAGAGAATGTGGGAATTGTAGTCCAAATCACCTGGAAGGGACCAGGTGGCCTACCCCTGCCTCAAAATAAACCAGATACCTCCAAGTGAAATCTGCCTTATGCTCATGGGTCCTGAACACTGAAATGCAAGCAAAGACAGGCTCAAAATCAATGGTGTCAAGGGAAGACACTTGCAAGCTTCTGGCTGATGCACTGGGGACCTGGGTGACCCGGTTCTAGTTCCCACTCTGTCATGAAGCCCTCTGGTGCTGTGCTGATGCTCTCATCACTTGCTCTGCTCTGGGTGGTTGTCTGGGGACCCACAGGGTGCAGAATCCTGGATTTCAGCCCCAAGGCATAGTCCTAGCTGCGCCCAGATCGCATTTCATATTTTTAGTATCTGAAGGAGCAATTCTATGAAGTTCCAGCAGGAAAAGGGTCCTACAACTCTCGGTGCTCTCCATCCATTACGGATGGCCTTCACGGGGCTTTGTTTTCCTGTCTAAACATGCACAGGGTAGTTCCCTGAACTGTGTGAGGGTGTCCTTGCTCGCAGGATAGCCCGGCGCTGCTTGGGATGCACAGCTAGGAAAGCTTTTGCTGGCAGCACACATTAAATGAACACATGGTCAAGCAGCAGGGGCTTCCACCCCTGATCATCCAGTTTGCTCCTGCCTCACCCTGGAAGGGGTTACCAAGGGGATGCTGTGAACTGATGCGGTGCCACAGGTGGGCGGGCAGGAAGTTTCCTAAATTGTGGGCACAGGAGAATGCAAAGATGTGGCAGGTGGCCAAGGTTTCTTCGGGCAGAGAGAAAAGAGGGAATTGCGCTCCGGAGGCTGGCCTGCCTAAGGAGGTGAGATTCCCCAGGGCGTCCTGCTCTCACTCATTTCTGCAAGCTTCACAGAGAAGTGGGTGTCGAGAATGAGTGCGCCGCTTTGATTTAAATGCCTCTCAAAACACGCTGCCAAATCCTCTTAATGCTGTCCATTAATAATCCACGCGTACACCCAGGGAGGGATTAGTTTATGGCGATGTGATCACGGGGGCTCAGTTCTGCTGAATGAATCCTCCACGGCATACCTTGCCCAGGTATTTTTCTTTTCTTTTTTCCCTCTCTGCATTTTATTCGAAATCCCATTGTGCGCAAAACCTACAGCTTCAAACACCGGTTGGCAGCGGGTCCAACCGCGGAGCAAGCCTATAGGAGTTGCTTCGGCTTTGCCAAGGCCCTGCAGGCGATGCTGGAGCCGCGCAAGACGACGGTGGCGGGGAGAGAGGAGCTCTGCAAAGGGGAAAAGGGGGGTCCTCTGACTCGCACACCCATTTCTTTTGCACGATTTCTGCCTGATGCGAAACTGAACGGCGCGGGAAGCAGCGGCCGCAAAAGCAGGAGCCGCGTCGCCTGCCGTCTCGCCGGAGCGTCCTCCCTCGCCGGTCAAGGCGCCGATGCCGCTGCTGTTATTGCATTCTTACTGTTTCCCCCGATCGAGGGCGGGCTTCGCCTCGCCAGAGCCGCTCGGCGACCGCGGCGCGGCTGCAGCGCCCGCCGGCCGCCCTGTAGGGGGCGCGGTCCGCGCGACTACTCCGGGTAGGGGAGGGGGGAGGGGGGAGGGCCCCGCCCCAAGCGAGGAGCCCGGCCGCCCGCCAGCCAGTCGGTGAGCAGCGAGCGCGCGTGCGCGCTTCGCTTGGCGCGCGCCCGGCCGTTGAGGCCGCGGGAGAGCGCGCGCGCCCTCTCCCGCCCTCCCGCCCCCCATACCTTCTCCCCGCTCCTCCCCCCCCTCCTCTCCAGACTCGCCTCGCGCGCCTTCCCGGCCAATCGCGAGCCGCGAGCCGCCGCGGGGGCGGGGCGGGGGCGGGGCGTCCTGCGCGGGAGCGCGCGCCGCTGCCAGTCCGCGGCAGCCGCGGAGGCGGAGAGCCGCTGGGCCGCCCTTCGCGGCCCGAGCAACGGCGCCGAAAGCCCCCGGCCCCCGCGCCCACACCTGAGGGCTCCCGTCCCCGCCTCCCCCTCGGGAGACCCTCGAAGCCTCCCCGCGGCGGCGTTCGCGGCCCCTCGCGGTTGCGGGGCAGGTCCTGCAGGGCCTGGCCGCTTGAAAGCCCTGGCCGGGGGGCATTTCTGACCGGGCCGCCCAGGGCCGCTCCCGTGCATGTGGCTTTTGAGGTGGCGCCAAAAGAGGGCGCGAAATCCCCTGAAAGGTGAGCCGGGGCTTCCGCAGCTCACGCCTCTCGGGGAGCCAAGCCTAAGCCCAGGGAGCCTCTCGACGAACTCCGAAGGAAACGCTTCGGGGAGAAAAAAACATTGTGCTCTCCGTGTTTGGAAATCCCCGGCTCAGAGGCCGGGAAAGTGGCAACATGGTAGCTGCTGTTCTTTCTCCTTGTTGTGTTTCTGTTCCAAACAGAGACCAGGTGTAACCGATGAAGCTGCGCCTGCAGCAGGAGGGGAGTTGCCATTTCCAGCTACTTTGTTGCTGAGGAGCAACCCTGGCCAGATGTCTAAGCCTGTCTGCATTGCAACTTTGTCTGGAGTTGCTTTCCCTTCCAAGCTTTCCCTTCCACGAAGCGAAAGCTCTCCTAAGAGCAGGGAATTTCCTGAGAGGACATTTATCCACGTAAAAACCAGGCCATCCCTCCTTTGTCCCTCTCTTTGACTGCTCTTGTTAATACAATTCAATGTACTGTTGATATTCAATTCCCCCCCCCCCCAACAGGCCACCTGTGAGGTGGGCTAGCATAAGGAAAAGAGACCCTCAGGGGAACTCATTTTATTTTATGTATTGCATTTATATCCATATAGTGTAGTGGTTAAGGTGCGGGTCTGGGACTCGGCCATCTGGGTTCTAGTCCTTGCTTGGCCATGGGGCCAGCTGGTGACTTTGGACCAGTCTCAGACTGCAGGGAAATGGGGAAAATCTGGAAGGGGGCATGGCGAAATAGAAGGTGGTAGATTTCTGGGCTGTGAAAGTGAGTGGAAAAGATGCATGGCAGGGAGAGGGAGAGGAAAAGGAAGCAATCCTAACCAGGGTGAAATAGAAATATGACCCCATGAACGCTCTGGGCCTGCGTTTCAGGATCCAGGTGCTCAGCCTTAGCAGGAACGGGCCAAGTGGAAACATGGACGGGAGAGGAGCAGAGGGCTGCACTCCGCCCCCAGAAGTGACTTCCCAGCACCGTCCTTGAACTCTGCATTGGTATGTTGGCGGGGAAGGATTGAGACCTCACCGTCTGGGGACGAGTAACTGACCATGCAGCTCCTTTCTTTACCTGCATTCTCATACCTACTGCTTTGCAGGCCGAAGTTCAGTGGGCCTGGCCTACCGGGGGGGGGGG
>NW_025335684.1:4113163-4406808 GCF_004798865.1 Varanus komodoensis
CGGGAGGCGTGGGCAGGCCGGCGGGGACGGGGCCGCCCCCGGGGCCCGCGGGCGCGGGGCCACGGCGGCGCCTCCCCCGCAGCCCGGATCGCCGGAGAGCCCCCCTGGCGGAGCGGCGCGCCCGCCCGCCCGCCCGGGATCCGAGCACTTAGCGGAGGGCGCCGAACTTCAGTGGCGGGGTGCTCGCCTGCGCGGGGAGGGCGAGCGCGGAGGATGGCGGCGGGCGGCGCGCGGAGCCTGGCCGTGCCTGATCACCAGGGGGACCCGTCTCCGTCATCTTTGCGGCGCGGAAGGTGCGCTTCGGATCGTCTGCCGGGGCCGTGCTGCGAAGGAGCTGTCTCCTCCTCATTCCGCTGGGTGTGTTTTTGGGAGAGCGTGGCGATGAAAACCCCCGATCTGCCGGAATACTGACGCCAGTAAACTTCGTGCACACGGTGTCCCCTGCCCTCTCTCTCTCTCTCTCTCTCTCTCTGCGTGTGTCTCTGCGGGTGTCTCTGTGTGTGTGCTTGTGAAGGCACTGGCGGTGAGGAGTCCGGAGGAAACATGTGTTTTACATTTCTGCCTGCTTGTTTTGGTGCAATCAGCTCCTCCGCGAGAAACATTGATTCGGGCGGCGATTGCAATACAGTCATGCACAGGGAATGCTGTTGCCTTGGGTTGGTATGCGAAGTGAGCACAAACCAGAGAGACCTCGGCTCCGTCAAGGCGGGGGTTCCTGGTCCCCGAAAACTTCAGGATGGGCGTAGCGGGCGCCCTCGCCGACCCGCCCACGGGAACACGGGCTCTCTCCGGGGTGGAGTGAGTTTCCAGCAGAGCATCCGCCAGAGCGTCGGACCCTTGGACGGCCCTCCTGGGCTCGGTGAGGAAATAGCGGTCCGGAGACAGGAAGAGGGGGACGTTATCCCGCGGAGGAATAACTGGCGAGATCGAGCGATGATGAAGTTAAACTTCTGTTTCTTCTTCTGCCGGGGATGGTGGGCGTTTCTCCTGCTTCAGCTCCACATGTTGCAAGCCCTGGCGCAAGGTAAGGCTGCTGGGAGACGTTCTTCGCTTACAGAGATGCTCTGCCTGCCCCTCATGCATGAAAGACGTCAAACATTCTGCCACTCGGGGAGACTGATAGAGCCAGCCCTGGATTTGTATTCCACATCAGAGAGACAGCCCTGTCACTGCAGCCTCCCGCTTTAACAATGGGCTTTGTATCAAAAAGGCCACGTCTCCATAAACAGTGGCAGGATGTCTCTTGGCATCCTTTCCCCAGAGAGATCTCTTTCCCTTCCTCCCCCCCCCCCCCCACCGTTTGGTGTAATCCTATCTGAGCCTCTCCATTAATCTAACCTTTCGCGGCTTGGGGATGAATCTGCAGTTCAGTACTTGCAGGCAATGGAAGAGTTAACTTCTGGAGAGATGTGTGAGTGTGTCTGTGTGTATACACACATAGAGAGGGAGAAACAGAGAGAGAGCGCGAGCGCTAAGCTGTCAAGAGAAACGAACCCATAAATCTGCCAGCTAGGGCTAAATCAGGCATGTTAAAAAGAGGGAGAGAAAATGAATACCATTGTACGTTTCGGCTTCTGGTTTGAGCGGTATTCATTCAGGTTGCCAGCAACAAGGATTTAACACAGACAAACGGTGCGATTGATTCGTGTCTCCGCATTTCCACATCAAGGACTTCTATAGTTAAATGATGGGTCATGTAGCAGAGTAAAGGAACAACAGACTTCAGATATCCACAGCAAGGCACTTTGAATCTTATTTCCCTCTCTGTGTGTGACTGTGCGTTTTAAATGGCCAACTGTATGCCCATTCTTGCTAATGATGGAGTGAGGAAATCTATGTTAAGGCATGGGCTCTAGTATTACAGTTGGTTACGCAGAACAACCTGATGAGTACATGCTGCCTGTACTTTTGTGTGTGTGTGCGTGCGTGCGTGCATGTGTGTGGCAGTTTGTACGTGCCTCCTCAGTGAGTTGTCAGCCTATGGTCAAGCTGGGGCTTGAGTGGTCGGTTGGGCACCCTGCTGGTCTATAGCGGGGGTGAATTAGTGGGAAGCATGTAGAAGTTGCTCCTGCTGGGGAAAGTGGGCGTTCCTTCTGCCAGGCATTTCCTTATCATAAACAGAAGTTGTATTTCCTGGTAATATTTTTCTGAGTTGTCAAACTTGACTTATCCAGTAGCATTTTTAATTCTCTGAATTGAATCAAGGACAACTCTTTTCGTTTCTTCCTGCAAGTGGTGAAAGTCTCCCTCAGTCTTAAACATACTGCTGCCAAAAGAAGTTTGCACAATTTCCTTTCTCCACCTCTTTCCCATTTATCTGGAGCAGTATTTTCTAGGGAACAGCATTGTACAACTAACTGGACAGCCCGAGTGGTACGGGGAGGGGCCATATAAGTGGGCCTGCTCCAGCCCTGCCTCGTCAGCATTTATTTTTCACTCTGAAGTTTTCCATCTGGGTATAAAACAGGGCTAAGATGTTCCATACTAATTGCCTCAGCCTTCATCACTATGCTTCTGCTATCCCATTATTTACACTCTAATCCCTTCTTATCCTAAATTATTTGAGTACTGGGGCCTGCAAACATTGCAGAAATATTGATACATTGTACCAAACACTCTTGCAATCTTATCAATTAATATTCATATTTTGTGTACTACTTTTGAGGGGCTAAATATCATCATGACCTTTTTCCAGACAAATATTTGAACAGCTCTTTAAACTGGATTTCCTGAAGTCTGCAGTAAAGCCAATTTCACATGTGTATGCTCAAATCAATTAAAGTGACCTTTTAAAAATATTGTTTTCTATGAATGAATAGTGAAAGTAACCTTCAAATTGCATGGGAAGAGGCATATACTCAATTATATATACTATCAGGTAATAACATAATGAGTGGTTTGTGTACATTCAGCAAAAGAGGTCCACAGTCTCATGCACACTTACTTGGGAGTAAGCCCCACTGGAAATTACTTGAACATATCTCTGATATGAATGCGTTGATCTCATAGAAGGATTATGCATCTTACCCTTGAAGATGTTGTATAGCTTTAAGAGAAGCATTACTATTATTTCACTGTGCTGAATGTTCAGATAGTACTGCTAATGAAGTGAAAAGGCAAATGACCTTGTGAAGAAAGCCAAGGACATTGGTGTTACATGGGCAGTGTGATTCTGAACATGTTTATTCAGAAATAATTTCCATTGAACTCTACTGTCAAGTAACTATTTAGGATTGTACCTTAAGTACGAGAGATTCAAATGTGCACCACTGTGACTGATGTTCAGGTGACTCAGTGAAGTATGAATACTCACTTCAGGAAGTGAGAAAGTACTCATTGTGGTCCTCCTTATAAAGTGTTCTGTTTGCAGCCATTTGAAAAGTATGGTTAATAGAAGACTGAAATGTTGTACTGAAATGAACCTAACATTTGAGGTTTAAATTGTGACAGATTACATCCTTTGCCCTCTGGACTGCTTTTTGTTCCATTGCCTTTTATAGCTTTTAAAAATTCATGTTTCCACAAAAGTTGGTCATAATTTGATGGAGGCTTATCTTGAAAATGAAAGGTCTAGAGCTTCTGTTGATGCCTCAAATGGACCGATGATATGATCAGCAGCACAGAAGTATTATGCAACTCCTGTATCAACTCAAAGCAATTGAAATAATAAAATGTAAACTTGCTATAAACCACGAATAACAATAATAATGCACACTACTAAAATGCACATCACTTAAAATCTATTCATATGACACTGGAGGTTATTATTTGAAATGAATCAGGTGCACAACAAAGACACGGTTTGGTTGTTCAGACAAAATATTTCATACTTCAGAGCTAGTGAAAACTGCTTAGTAATTTTAAACTTTAAATGATCAATGGTCAACTATTTTTCAGACAATGTACAAAATGCAATTTGAGGTAGAACATCATGGAAAGATGACAAGAATTCAAAATTTCCATTTGGTCTGGATTAGAGACTTGTCTGTTCAGTTTGAAAGTTATTGTTGACTATATTTTCCATAATTTGCTATTTATCAATGCATTCATCATCACCACTCATGGAGATACAGGAACAGTTTTTCACTTATAATACGGTCCACCAATTTAACACCAATTGTTTTTAAGGCCAACATTTGAGAATAAGCTAATAATTATGCACAGTTTAAAATACTTTTCCCCCTCTCAACTTGCTTGGAAGCATGGATGTGCTTTTGTCTATCAACAGAAACTGGGGTCTTTTAGTGCTTGTATACACCCAGTAGAAGTTTGATTTTTTTTTTTTTACATTGAACATCAAATATCTTTGCCCTACCACAATTTGTTTTTGAAATATATCTGAATTTCAGAAGTAGTTTGCTGTGTGACATAGCAACTGCTTTGTAAAATAAATACAAAGATGTAACACCTCTTCTCCTGGGTGTTTGAAGCTAGCCCTGCCCTGCTTCAAGTTCTAATAAGCTCAAATCTAATAATGTCAAAGCTGGTAATCCATACTCTTGTAATTGTGAATGGAGTTAATTTGTAATTTGTGTCCATTTTCTTTTATTTGAAATCAGTGGGAGAAAAACTTATTGTTGGAAGTAGTAATTTTTTCCCTTTTGAAATACATCTTTGACTATACACAGAAGTTTCATTGACTTCCACATGTACTATATAAACTATGTACTATGTAAATATGTACTATACAGGCTACAGAAGTTACATTTTCAGAAGATGTCACAGCCTTATCCTACTAGTGAGAATTATTTCAGCTATCCCATAGCGCAGTATTTCGCCAACTTTTTTGAACATTCCTTTCACATACAAACTTACTACTCTGCCTTTTGGTGTCACGCCTAGTTCAACACTAATACTCTATTTCACAGGCAAATGCATGGGGATTGTTTTGCATGTGGCCTCCTGCAGTATCCAAAAACTTGTGGATTGGGATGACTCTGGCATTAAAACAGGACTAGGACATCTTGTGACCCACCTCTAAAACCACACGCGAGGAACCACCACTAGAAAAAACAGCAACAGGTTTTCTGGAGTTTACTTCTTGAAACTTCCTGAGTTTATTTTCAAGACAGTTACAAACGGAAGGTCATGTCACATCTTGCAGTAAAAGCAGGGACACAGCAGTGATCTAGCATGGGCTAAGTATTGGTCGCTACAGTGTATTTCTGATGTATATACAAACTGAAGTGTATCAAGGCATACCGTGACTAAAGATATTACAAATGCACGCATACTAAATATTGAATGTAAATTCTTGATAAGTTGAAGTTCTTACAAATGCCCGACAACCTCCTGGCAGTTCCATAGCTGATGTGGTTTAATTGACTTCTATCACTTAAAGCTATATACAAAGCACAGAAGAAGAAAAATGTAGAATTTATCTCTGATAACAGATAATGAAATGATGGATAGAGAAGCCCAGGTACTTTTTATTGTTCCTATAAGCTCAGAATGAGTTACATGTTATTTAATCCCTCAACTACTTCTGCCTAGGCAGGTTATGATCAGCTAAGAGGAGGTGACTTGTTCAAAGCCTGCATTATCACTGGAAGTGAAATGTGACCTGATTCTCTGTAGACCTAACACACCACCATCGTCCATTCTTCAGAAAGCAGGACTTAAGCATCTACTTGTGTTTTGGCTATTTATGATGGACATAACACCCTTCTTATTAAGGAGCTGTAATACTGATGGTTACGCAGCACCATGTTTTAATGTTTATTTTTCTCCATCTACTTGCTGAGAATGGTTCTGAGCCCTTGACTGCCTTGGAATGCAGGCTTATGCAAGGTCACAGGAGTTTCACGAGCTCCATTATCCCAATAGCTCCTTGGAAAGAAAGCAGGACATGCTGTCATGCTAGTCAACAGCTTTGGCTAGAGTGTCTGTGTCTCAATGTCCATTCATTTTGTTGCTGCTGCTCCTGGCTTTGCTGTGCTGTGACACTCCCTAAACTCACATGTGTTTTATGTCCTATGTCATCTGTTTGCCCTTTACTTTCTCCTTATCTGGTTAGTCTACATCCTAGATTTGCTCTTAAAATTGGAAATCAGAATCAAAGGTATAGAGTACCATCCAGTATAGTAACTGGTATATAAAGGTTCCCTCTCCTATGAAGGAAATGGGTGTTCCTTACAAACTGCTCCAGCACCTCCACCGGATATTGATGAAACTACTTCATTTAGAATAGCTGTTGGTTACTCTGTCTTTGACACTGATTCTAAACTGAATTTAAGCTATACTCTGATACTTTCTGGTTTGTTTACTTGGGTCCAACATCAGGACTTGGAATCAAACAACTGAGGTTAATCTGAATTCCTGCCTTTCTACCTTTCCAAAGATTATAGTATTTTCTTAGTAGTTTATATGAACATGTGAGATATACCAGAAGACAGAGATCAGAAAGTAGCTTTTTAGGCTGTTCCAAATGCTAAAACAAAGTTCCATAGAAACAGTAAACATATAGCCACTAATCAAATAACAAAAGAGGCCTCCTTTTCTTAATGTGCTGTTTTTGGAAAGTTACATTTGGTGAAAGTCATGCATTAGGTAATATCTTAAGGCATACGCCTCATAGTATAACATATTTCCCTACCCATGGCATAACAAGAGGTGTGTGTGCGCGCGCACATGCGCGCTTAAAAAAATGTGGCTAGTGCAGGTTCAGGATTTTAAGCAGCTCCAGAAAGCTGTCAGTGTTAGATGCAGTATCAAGGCCAAACCTTTCCATGGCTATTCAGCTATTTTAGCCCCTTCCCCCTGCTGCCCAAGAAGACTGAAAAGCAAAAAGGCGGTCTACTTGCATGGAGAAGCTTATCTGGTAGCAAGCTCTTTCAATCACAAGGATGCAAACAGGTTGAAGTCTGGTCCCTGGAGAGAATCTTAATCAAAATACTAAAGTGGTGAGAAACTGTAAAGGAAAACTTAATGTTTAGTGCTCATTAGGGCAGCTTTCAGGCTATATGGATATAAATATATACAGTAATCCAATATTGACAGTACAGTAATGCTTTTGAGGGCCAACAACAAGGTCACAAAATAATGATCAGTGAAATGAGATTTTAAAAAGAACGAAACAGTAACAAAGTAGTGATCAAGGATGCGAGTTTATTAATTCTCTTATGGCTGGATAAGCGAAAACAAAAAGACAACAATGGGGTAAGAAGAGAAATGGATGCAACAGAATCTTACTTTTGAAGCTTTCTTATGTGTTCATTCTTTTATTCATATCTTAAGATAGCACACACCTTTTATATGGAATATAAAATAGCTTCCACACAGCCTTAAGTGCCTGATTCTGTCTAACCTGGGAAGCTGAGTAGGGCTGGGCCTGGATGAAGTCTAGATGGGTGAATAAATGTGAACTGCCCAGAGAGCTTTGGCTATGGGCAGTACAGAAACATCATGTGATACTAATAATGAAATGAGCACTGTTATGCTGTGATGCAGCATACCATAAGGCTGTATTATATTATTTATTTCTTAAAAGCTTTTCTAGGCCATCCACTACAAGAGTCTTGGGATGGCTTACAAGAAAAAGAAAAGGCAACCCCTCCCCCAGCCCCCAAATGTAAAACAAAACAAGGAACTGCATCCAACCTCAATAATAAAACCCAGAATAAAACCAATTCAACATTAAAATGCTGGGAAAATAAAAAGGCTTTTGCCTGATGCTGAAAAGAATAAAGTGACGGCACCAGGTGAACCTCCCTGGGGAGCAAATTCCTGAGTTGGGGCACCACTGCCAAAAAGACCCTTCTCCGGGTGACTATTCTCCTCATCTCCTTCAAGGAGGGCTCCCGGTGAAGGACCTCTGCCTCAGATCTCAAAGTGCAGGCGGGCACATAGGGAAGAAGGCGCTCCTTCAGGTATCCTGGACCCATGCCATTTAGGGCTTTATAGGTCATCAGCAGCACCTTAAATTGCGCCCAGGCTTCAATGCCAGCCAGTGTGAATGGTGTAGGACTGGCATTATATGAGAGTGCCTGCCAGTCCCCATTAATATCCTGGCAGCTCTGTTCTGAACCAATTGAAGTATCTGGACCATCTTCAAGGGCAGCCCTATGTAGAAAACACAGTCCAACTGGGAAGTTACCAGAGCATGTAACAAGATTCTTGTGGCTAAATGTGAAAGACAACATCTTGTGAAGTATACTATAGAACTGAGACTTAGTATATCCTTGTATACAAAATCTCTTACAAGACTAAGCAGAGATATATTACAAAGCATTCTGAACTGCAACCAGATATGAATGGAAATGGTCAGGCTGGCACTTACTTAAAAGTATTTTTGGAGGAAAATACTTGCAATATGAAGAATTTTCTTAAGCATTGAAATACAATGTAGAGATAATATTTTCTTTGGCCTTTACAGCAGAAGCTAGAGTTGATTTTTTAAGCATGCAATTCTATGCATGTTTAGATAGGAAAACACTCCTATTGTTCCCAGCATCCCCCTGTCAGTATGGCTGGCTGCTGAATTTTGTGGGTTCTAGGATTCCTTTTTCTTCTCTCTAAACACGCATAGGATTGCATTAAGATAGATAAAAGCCCAGTGCATAGTATTAAGTATTCTTATCAGAAATCACACTTTGCTATCTAAAGGAAGGGAAATTATCTGATTTACTTTGGCTTAAAAAAAGATTGTGCATTTGTTAATGGCATTCAACCCAAGGTGGCTTGTTTAATCTCTCTCCTGCTCTCAATTTTATTGTCACTGCAACAACTGTTTGAGTAGATCAGGCTGAGAATTAGTGACTAGACCAAAGTTACCCAGGGAGCACTATGGCTAAGTCAGGATTAGAACCGGGATTTCCTGAACCCGCATCCGACAGTCTAGCCACTGCACCATGCTGGCATATACCATGGGGCTGACTGCTTAGTTAAAGACTCATGAATGCCCCTGATGCTTTGTTGAAAAAGAAGAACATTTGTGATCCTGAATTTATGACTAACCCAAAACCTAACCCTAAGCACAGCTCTGGGGTGACCTTTTAGCACATGCAATATGCAGTCTTACTGATTCTGCCAATGGTAACATGGTATGCTCTGCCAGGGATTAGTATAGTCTGCATGCAGCTTGTCACTGCACTTCTGGCAGTAGTCCTGTGGAAAGCTACTTCTTCCAAATGCCACAGGATCCTTTCTCTCTGGTATGTTACCAGCATGCTGGAGAGGAAATGAAGGAGAGAGATGCAGTCTTCCTCCTTGTTCTTGGCTGGAGTCGCATCACTGCTGCTGGGCTAGTAGGTAAACCAGGAATTCTTGTTTATCTTGGATTTGAATCAAAGCTGTGTAAAAGAACCTCTTATGAACATTATGAGCATCTGAATTTCATATCTGGACCTGACCAAGGTAGTCTTCACATCTCTCTCTCTGGAGGTAGGGCAGTATTGTACTGCTCCTGGGAAATGTGTTTTTGTGTATACAATAGAGGTAACAAAAGTGTTTTTTTTCCAACAAACACATAAAAAGGTGAACAACTCGTGATTCATCATCTATTTTGTCTTACAAATCCCACAGATCCTAGTCAACATAGCCAATTGTGAGGGTTGATGGGACAGGATGCCCACCTTGACATATGGCAAGGGCAATACACAGGCATATACAGATATTTGAAATCCGGTGTATACTACCACCTTTTAGTTAAAATTAGCCCAAGGGTTGCTCCAATAAAAATTCAAATTAGGTAATTTGGATCTCTGATTTTGATAAGATGGATGGACATAGTTCATGTTAGTGATCATCATCATTCGTTTATTTGTAATATGCTTTTCTATATCTTCATGGCAAAAGCATCTCAGCATATCAATGAACAACAACAAATGCAACACATCAAAACACATCAAGAACAACTGGAAATAATTATACTGTCGTTAAAGAATTAGAACCTTCCAAAGAAAGGCAGAAGAGGAGGAAGACCGAGGCTCCTTCTCCTCTGATTTTGTTGCTTTAAGCTAGATGGGCTATCTAGCATTTTTACCTTTCCCTGAGCAGGAATGAGTTCAGATCCATTCTCCACCCCACTTCTCTCCCTGTCTACTGGAACTTCCATTTTTCACCTTCTCTGACCTCTGTTGCAACCTTGGAAAGAAGAGCTGCTGCGGAGATTTCCATGGCAACTGGAGAGGATGAGACCCCCTCCATGGTCAGAGTTGTGCCTCCCTGACCACAATTTTGTGTATAGTTGTGGAGGGCACTGGCTAGGGCCTCTGTAGAATCACAATAAACAATTAAGCCATACGGCTTTGTATAAAACAGTACAAGTAAACTGAATCTATCCAACAACTTAAGACTAAACAGGAAAGAGGATACAGCCTTGCGCAGAAATACGAACAGACTCAGTACAAGGTCAGATAGATCTCCATCTCACAAAAGCAACATGGGGCTCCCTTCAGTTAACCCGCAAACGTTGGTTGGCAGCCACACCACTCACTCTGCTGTCTTCCATCAAGTTCTGATTGCTGCCTCCTCTTTTGGATCTTTCCCTTCCCTCACTCGTAGAGATAAAGACTGCCACTTCTATTTCAAACGCCACATCTACTCACAGTTTTATTATCACCTGCCTTTACGAAGAATATTCCCGGCTTGTCTTTGAGGCAGCATTTCTATCGAGACTTTGGGAGGATGGGTGAGACAGCTGGAAATGTTCACTCCTTGATGTTGGTCTGTCGACTAAGCACCAGTTACTTCTGGGGATGGCTTTGAGCTTTAATCTCTAATAAGAGTTCCATGCGCGCGCACCTCACCATTCCCACACCTGGACGTGTCCCTGTATGCACCATGCAGTATTTACTACCCTGCAGCACATGTGCAGGGGCCATGGCTCAGTGGCAGGGAACATGTTTTGCATGGAAACCACCCCAAGTTTAATCCCCAACATTTTGAGATAGGGCTGGAGAAACACCCGCCCGAAATCCCAGAGAGTCACTGCTAGTCCATATCAACAGTACTGAGCTAAATGAATCAAGGGTTAATATAAGGCTGCTTCCTGCATGATGGTCAGGTCATGTTTTACACCCTGCCATCACCACCTGCCTAACCCTAGCACAGGAGTTCTTTGTTGCTATCCTTTCCCCCACATTTCCACCTATAACTTCCAGATACGCATCCTACTTCCGTCTTTTTAAGCTCCATAATGTTTGTACAATAGCTTACCGATCTTAATCTTTTTCTGTATAGAAGTAATAAAAGTGGATCCTGAAATGCCCATGATATGAGTGCTAGTGGCACAGATAAGGGTCAGCCCTGTCTGATAACTGTATTAAAAATAAGAAACAGTGTAATATGATTTGCTATACCAATAATGCAGGACTCTTTTGAAGTTCTACATAAAAGAAACAGCAACTCTAGAGATTATGTAGATAGTCTGGATTTTATTTTTCTAAAAAGAATTTATACAACAGTTCATTTTTCTTTTAAAGAAATTATATTGAGTTGCTTTTAAATAAATGCTGTGCTCCTACACTTCAGTGTTAGTTGAATATAGCTTGCTCTTTTAAACAGTCATTGTTTTTGATAGCTGTGTATCTTCTTTCATAGCCCAGGCCCAAGGCAATACCACACAACTAATGCAACGACTGTTATTCATGATGTGACCAAATGAAGATTAGTTTGATAGTGGACCTCAGCAATGCTTATGGAATTCAGGACAACCATAGCAAGGTGGTTATGCTCAAAAGGGTTTAGACAGACCTGAAGAGTTCACTTCACTTTATTCAAATATAACAGATTGCTTTTCATTATGCTAGTTCAGAATGTTGTGGCTTTGACAACAAACCATTTTAATACTCTTTATGCACTGCCAGTCCATCTGTTAACAGAACAGATACAGTTAGCATTTATTCGAGTGCACATGGCCAGCTCCATGTCCTCCAGATCTGTGGAGAGTAGTTCCAGTATAATGACCCCAGGGATGAACCATTGCTGAGGACTAACGGAAGATACTATTGTATGGAGGAAAAGAACTTTATGATGCTGTATGAATTAACCTCTAGTTACTTATTTTAATATGTTACATGTATTGTGGTTGTTCTGGCTAGCTGTTCTGAAACATTCTATTCTGGGATGAGGTGACCTAATTAACCTAATTCATCCATTTGTGATTCTGGTGATCTACCCTCTCCAACCGTGCTTGTCCACTCATGTAACATCTTGGCATGATCTCCTCCTTGTCTATTTAGGTTCTGGCAATACAGGTAGTCAGGTTGGAGACAAAATTATCTCCATCTGTTCTCTCCATTTCTCTCTTACTTGTGCATAAAATGCTCTGGCACCACAAATAAGAATACTGTTTGCTTTTTAACAACCTAGAAAACTTTTTAACTTAGTCCATTAAAAAATACCAGCTCACCCAGGTACTCCCTCCTCTCTGTTACTAAGTCCTGCCATACACTCAGTGGATTCATCAATAAGCTGTTATTTAGCCAGGAAGTTATTATTTAGAAGTACTTAAGGTAGGTGAGCACATCTGTCTAGAAGAAGGCAGCACCCACTGAAACTATAGTCATTATGTTAGCACCCAATGACGCAGTGAAGGGGAAAAGATAGCATGACTGGGTAAATGTTTGATTTAATGATGGAAAAGCCAAAGGGCTGCAGTATGAAGTGACACAAGCCAATAAGTGAACTTTGTAGGAGAGGAAGCTTCCAGACAAAAACCTTACAAAGGATTGTCCCAGGGAAGGAGCATAAGTGACGTATCTCCTAGCTGCTCTGATCTGACTCTATCAGAAAATATTATTTATGCTTTTAGAAGATGTGTACTGAATGTTTGTCAAATGATCCTCAAAACATTTTGCAACAATAAACTGAGAAGGGGATGTAACCTTCCAGTGGCTTTTGGTTTCCTGGCTGTTGAACATCTTAATGTTCATCCTGCCTTAACATATACCTTGCATATACTCCATCATTAACATTTTGATATGGAACCTGTCCCTTGATCTTTGGAAGTGGCTTCTCCAAACCAGGGCCGGGGCAAACTCTCTTGTCACCTGAAGCAAGAGACAACTTGTGACTTAGCACACCTCACTCCATAACAGACTTGTCCTGTGACCAACACTGATGGTGTACAATATCACAAATTGTGCTTGCTTACAACTGATGTTCCATGCCACCACACTTTTCCTGGGTTGGTCAGGCCCAAGATCAGAAAAGGATGATGGAGTATGTGGGACGTGCAAAGCTCCCCATGTTGTGCTTGCGCTGCATCGCCTTTGAAGCACAGGAGTCTTAACGTACTGCCAGAGGAATCCTCCTATGGGTGGTCCCAACCTGTTTGCATGCAAATACAATTCATTGCATTGAGCCACATGAGATTTACAGGGTACAGCAGGAAAACCCCTTATCCACTTCCCCTCTCTCAAACTTACTTAGCTGGGTGCCTTTCACCTATATGCTACATGCATCAAACTTACAGAAGTCTGGTACCCTATGGAAAAGAAAGCCATTGAATGTAAGTTTCTAAGAAAAGAAGCTGGAAGTAGAAGGGTTAAGGGCACACATGCTCTTTTGCACTGTAAATCGTCAAGGGTCCCAGCAGGGAAGAAGCAGCCATCAGGCTAATTTGTTTAGCGTTTTGCTTGGTCCTGTCACGGTGGCAGCTTTCCTCCTGGCTTATGGTCCCTCTCAGGTGCTAGGTCAACAGTTTTAGCAATCTCTGAGGGAGACATGGAAAGGAGAGTCTATGCAAGAAAGAACTATTTTGGAACTATAGTGGAGCAGGGCAGTGCTGCTGCTCTTCAGGAAACTGCTGTTCAATACTGGCAATTAGAAGATTATAACTGTACATTATCCCCTCAGAATCATTAATATTCTAAAGGTTCATAAAGGCAGACACCTTGTATGCTTCAAAAGCCAAGAATGCAGAATGTCCTTGATGCAAAAGTGCTTCATTCAGAATCAGTACTGTTTTAAGACAGTCAAATTTACAGTTGTGGGTCAGATTCTGGCTCCCTAAAAATCTGCTTTGTTGGTTATATTTTTTTCCATGTAATAAATCTGCAATGAATCTTATCTAAAACAAGGGGAGTTGCTGTTGGCTTTTTTTAAAGTAACATTTTTCTCTCATCCTGGGACTGTTTTGATGTACTGTTCCAGGTATAATTTCTCAGAAATATGAGATGATAGCAAGATATTAAAGAGCAAAAACATCATCTAGGGGTAATCTTCTGAGCTTGTCTGAAAAATGGCTAGAATTTAGGTACTTTCAACTGTTTTATATAAAAAAGCAGAAGCATCTAATAGAATAATGTGTTAATTTTGGTGGCATTTGCATATATGTTAATACAGTGAACATCTGGCTAAGAGCTGTTGTATGCAAACATAGCGTAAAACATTTTCCCTAAAATCATGTGTATTTCCCCTTCCCCCAATTTAGCTGGTGCTGTTAAATAAGCACAACTTGCTCTTCATAACATAAGCTTTTGTAACAATCATGGGTCTTCACGGAGCATTAAAAATACTCATGTCCGTTAGAAAATATTCTACCTATGTGGTGTTCCTTTGAACACTGAATTTAGTACTTTACAGAAAACCAGTTCCAGCTGTTGAAGCAGACATATCAAGGTGGTCATGAGGCTCTCCTACCTTGCTGAGGACGCTTTCTCCTTTCGGCACACCCTTTCTCATCCCCATACTCCCATACCTTTGACCTCTCTTCCAAAGTTATAGTGTGGGTGGTTGTTGCTGACTGATTTAACACAGTGTGCACTTTTCTCATGTGCCGTGGCTTCCTCCTGGCCTCCTCCATTCGTTTCTGGAGCACTTTAGATTTCTTAGAAAATCGCCAGAGTGATATGACAGTGTTTATTACCTCCTGGGTGGCTTCAGTAATTCCTTGGCCATCCCCGCGGAGGCTTTGTAAGTTTCCAGATGCATTGGGACTCTCTCCTTTGCCACGTTCCACTCAGCCATGACTAACTAAACTTCATAAAGTTAATAAATGGATGCATGATATTTTGAGAGGACAAGATTAGCACTAAATGTTTGAATTTCTTTCTCTGAGTACAATGATTTTAAGTCTTTCATGCTTCTGAAAGTGCTATTTATGCATATTTCTCAGCAATAATGTCTTTTTTCCAAGAAGGCAGGCATATGTTAATATGTTAAGGCCTACTTCACCTTTAGCCCTAAAATGCAATTTTTAGAACTCCATATTGGAATTTGGCTGCCAGGTTGAAAAGGGATTTTTCATCCCTGTCTTAGAACACTGCCCCCTGTAGCCATTCAGCTAGCAGAGTAAAATCTTCAGGGACTCCTTCCCTTCCCTTCCTTTCTTTAGAGCAGAAATGCCACGAAATATTGTTTTTCCTAAATAGGTGTCAGTCGGGTGCTATTCTGTGTTACCCACCTTGGACTGTTGTGAAATATTGCAGTTCCTATCACTTTATTTCATAATTCTCTTCCCTGTATGGTAGTTGTTTGCCAGCATATTAATATTCTTGTGTAAAACATGGGAACTTAAATTAAAATGGGAGGGTGTTTTTTTTAAGCTTGTTGATTATCATGAAATGCATACAATTTTATTGTGTCATTGTTTAGAGGACCAAAAGTTATGCTGTACCCACTAATCACAATAATTGTTCCTGTTTCTAAAAGATCTGTTTAACTATTCACCCTGAGTAAGACATTATAAACCAAACTATGCAGCTGATTCTTAAAGAACTTCATTGTTATTGTTTGTATGCTATTGATTAAAAAAATGTTTAAACAGCTGCTTCCTCTGACTGGATGCCATATCTCATCATAAGCAAGCCACATAAATATTTGTCTTTACCTTTTATTTGAAATATATTTCTATTTAGGCCAGCATGTTACAGTTAGCATGTTTGGCCTTTCCTTCACAATTACTTTAAAGTGCAATCAAATCACAGTTGCAGACATCTTATGCAAGTGCCATGTTTCTTCCCTTAAATTCGTACTTTTGTGGCAAGAATCACTTATAATGTAATTGGGAAGAATGGGATCATCAAACATTTTGCCCTGTTACTGGTGCATATGCTGGATTAAAAGCAGTTGCAGAGTTAATGTGCTTTGTCTCCGCCCTTTAACCCAGGATAGAACCAGAACTCATTTACCTATAGTATTTTGGGAGTGACCCAAAGCAAAAGATTCTCAGGGCAGCTTGCGACATAAAAACAAGTTAACATTTCAATAACAATAAAACATGATGTAGCATAAAACGTGTCT
This sequence comes from Varanus komodoensis, assembly GCF_004798865.1. NCBI lineage: Eukaryota > Metazoa > Chordata > Lepidosauria > Squamata > Varanidae > Varanus > Varanus komodoensis. Next base: position 4,129,352 of record NW_025335684.1, read on the forward strand.
GTGAAATGGGCTGCAGATTTTACCTGTCCTGGTCTGCCCCTGGGGCAGTGCCACTGGACTGCAGATTTAAGGGGCTTGTATCTCCCCTTTTGTTTCAGTTCACCCGTCCGTTCAGTTCCACTGTGATGTAGCTTTAGCAGGTCACTCTTAAAGTGGGGAGGGATTTTTTTCTCTTTCCCTTGACTGGCCAAGGGGTGCTTTATTTTCCTACTCTATATGGACAAACATATCAAGGAGGCTGGTGGTGAAAAAACACTGTGCGGAATTCTGAGGCGGCACCGCCATGTGTTACCATAGAGCAACCTCACAGCAATCGCGTGAGACCTAGGAAGGGAACCACCTGCGTGCACTGACAGCATTTAGCCAGGGCTAGACTAAAATCACCCTAAAATCAGCTCCCAGCAGGCCCCAGTTCTAAATGTCTGGCAGTGTTAAAGAGGTGATCCTGGATCAGGGCAGCTGGAGAAGTCAAGGGAAAGCAGGCTGTCCATTCTCTCTGTGGTTTCAGGAAATGAATCCTTTTATGCAGGAACTCTGTCCTGACAACACAACAGGCCCATCACAGTAAGATTTCATCATGGTTTCTCAAGTTGTACAAACCCAAGCAGAAAGCAAGACAGGAAGGCATACAGGCTTTCTGTATAGGGCAGCCAAATTGGATTCAGCCCTGATTTTTCTGAAATGGATGGAGCTGGTGGGGACACACAGCTGCTACAGCTCAGCTTGGCTGGGCAGTCGCCGCAGCAGTTGCTGCTGCTTTTTCAATGTGTGAGTATGAGAAGAGACAGACTATTTTAGTCATCCTCATCCCCATATGAGCAGTGCTGTTGTTTTTAATCTGGTTGCTGGTTGCTGATATTATAGAATCATTTGAGATGGGAGCAAATCTGGATCATTTCCCCTTTTCTTGATTTGGGTTTTGCTTTTCCCCAGCATTAATCAGTTTCAACCGCTATGGCCATCCATTAATTTACTTAAAGTTCAGTCCTGTATGTGTCTATTCAGAATTGAATCCCAGTAAGTGGAACTTATGCCCAGGGAGGTGAGTATAGGATTGTAGCTGCAAAACACCTTTCTTTTTGTGGGCTCCCTAGTTTGTTGGTATAACTAACTGAGCCTTGTGTGAATTTAAAAGTTTCATTTAACTAGATTGGGATTTTTTTAGGGGTGATAAACGAAGTATTGAAAAAGCCAAGTCAGGGAGCAGAGACAGAGTAAATAATTTTTTTAAATGTTGCAAAGTTTAGCCCATAGTTGTTGCTTTTCAATACAGGAGCAGAGGATATACTGCAGTAGCACTGGATGTTTTAAAAGCACAATGATATTTATTAGTGATTATAATTCATTACATACTGTAAACTTGTGAACAGCACTTTGAGAATTATATTCATTTCTTCTTCTCCACTGACCATGGAACTTTAAGTTGGATCCTTCTGTATATTATGCTTTCTTCATTTGCTCCACTAAGGAAAGGCAGCTTGGTTTTAGAACTCTGAAAAGTTTTCTTTTACACAAAATTAAAACATCATCTTCAAAATAAATTAATAACTGCAGCTGAACAGCTGTTGTTCATTCACTTTTCATGTCAGGGACCAGGGGGCTGGGTCAGTCCTTAGCCATGGATAATAATCTCTTGGCCTCTGTTGTGATGTACAAAATAGACTCGTTGAAGGGCATGGATGTGGCAATGGCTCTTCAAACCTTCCTTCCTTCCAGTGGTTACATTATGGATGAAATGCACACAGACTTAGTTCAACAAAAAAAAATTATTTAAGCTTTAAGAAAAACAATACAATGTTTCCTTGTTAATTCACCAGCCAAGTTACAGTATAATATTCTTTGTATCTCACGGCATAGATTGTCTCCCCAGCAGGTGATCCAAGTTCTCTGCCCCAGATTTATTTCTCCCTCGAGGCCAGCTAAAGCCCTTTCCTGAAAAGTACACAGGCTCCATGCAGTTGCTCTTCTCTTGCTTGTTCTCCCATCCAAGCCTTGTTTATGCTCCGCTATGTCCTCCTTCCTCAAGGAAGAAAGGATGGAAGCGGCTCTCCATTTTCTGTGCTAAAAGTTGCTGAGGGTTCTCTTCTACCAGTGCTGATCCAGCCAGTGCCCTCTATCATACTGGCCACAAGCTTTTATTGCTCATGGATCTTTGAAGCTTCCTGGAAGGAGGTCCTGGGTGGAATGTCCTAGGACTCTGTCAGAGGCCTGGAGGAGAGTGCAGAGGGGTTGCTTAGCAAATTTATGGGCAGTAGAAAACTAGCAGAAATAGGAGATGGAATCAAAATAGAAATGTATTTTGCTGGGTATGCCTCTTGGATTCCCTGCTTCAGCTGCCATTGGTATCTAGTTCCTTTAGCCCAATTTTGCATGCAATTCTGTTGTTAAGAATTCTGTTTTGAATCTTGCTAATCCTTACATGTCAAATTAACTTTACATTGTATAAAAATAGTGTATAAACTCACTAGGGTGGAATATCTTCTGGCTGTCATTCATTTTGGATTAATGGCATGTTATGTTTACTTCAGAATCTTAGCAGTATGAAACAAACAGGCATCCCTGCTTTGGAAATTATGGCACACTCCAGCTTTATTTCCCTAGCTGTCAGTTGACACTGGTGCTGGGCTCAGTCAGGCTATCCAGCTGTCAGTCACATTTGAATGTTGAGGGGGTTTTTTTATGACCTATGGGAGATTCTTACATAGAATGATTTTGTGTCACCTATTAGTGTTTTCGGAAAGCAGATTAACTTGTGACATGTGATGAAAATAGATATTCTTTTACTCTGGGAATACAAAACTCCCTTTAGTTCCCCTTTGCTATTAAGAACACTAAACTCATATAAAGCCTAAAACTAACAAAACAAATTATTCCATAGTTTATCAGATTTATTCAACATTTCCCCCAAAGATGGCCTGCAAAATGAGAATAAGTCTGAAGCTTTAAAAAATGCCATGCAAGATGCTTTCTGTCACTTGAGGTTAAGTTAAGCAACTTTAATTTTTGGCATGTTTTGTCATATCTCTGCCCAAAAGGCTACCTTTCTGGGTACAGTGTAAGGCAGAGAACACTCTTCCAAAGGCAACAACTTGTATTTCTCCCCTACAAACTCTTTAAATGTGGTTCTGCTAGCACTGAGAGAAGTAACAGGGGAAATGGCTAAAATAGCTTGGAGCAGGGAAGACAAAGATACCCAACCAGTTAAGATGCTGAAAATGACATTTGCAACATGCTGAAGTATGCACTGTAGGTCCCATTAACAAAGGCTTCCAGCAAAGATGTCAGTTTTCATGGTATTAAGTTTGACGAAAACATCCTCCCTCTGCTTATCTCCACTGTATTCTTTGAATCACACTGAATCAAGGCGCAGCAAACAATAGTTGTGAAACTTGCAGTCTCTGTCATGGATAATTACTGTTGTACTTGAAAGATAATGTAGCCATCTTTCCAGCCACTGCACTTGAGGCAGCAGCTCACAGGATCCCGTGTAAGCACTCTGTTCCATCACAAGGAGGCAATCGAGAGGTTGTGTACCAGCCCTTGCCTGGCATGGCCATCTTGCTCAATCGTTTGTTTAGCTTCAGTAAGAACTGAGTTAGGGGAGGCATGATAAAGGTGTACAAAACTATGCATGGTGTGGAGAAAGTGGCTAGGCAGATACTTTTCTCCCTGTCTCACAATACTAGAACCCAGTGGGGTCATCCCATGAAGCTGGACAGTGGGAGATTCAGGACTGATATAAAGAACTTCTTTACACAGTACACAAAATATGGAATTCATGCCAAATAGTGACGGCTACCAATTTGAATGGCTTTTAGAAAAGAATTGGACAAATTCCTCGTGGAGAAGGCTATTAATGACACTAGTCCTGATGGCTCTCTCCTACCTTCAGTAATAAAGGCCGTGTGCCCATGTGCTCCAGTTGCTGAGAAGCTGGGCACTGATGGCCTGCTTGTGGTTTCCTTGTGTTGCTGGTTTGCCACTGTATGAATGAAATGCTGAGTAGATGAACAGCTGGCTTGATCCAGCATGGCTCTTATGTTCTTACGACTTCTCTTTTCAACATTTCTGCTACAGTTCTCTTAAAATTATACGTACACACAAACCCACTTTCTTCCCTCTAAGTGAATGGAGCTAAAGAAGAGAAATTGTTTAAAGTAAATATCTTAATTAGGATTAGCATCACCAATAAGAGCCTGCATTGTTTTCAGTTCAGTTCCTAATAGCCCAGTAGCTTAATTTAATTATTGTATGGAGTGCCATATTATAGGTACCACTAAATTTTAATGGTCCATGTTTATGTAGTACTAAATGTCATTTTTGGAGTTTAGGTTATATATGAGAATTCATTTGACAGTGGTAAAAAAAACTACTCATATCTCCTACAATGGAAAAAAAAAGGAAAAAACAAATGAGATTACTTTTTATTGACAGCAAGAATAATAATTCAATGAAGAATTTACCTGTTCTGTCTGATCACAAATTTGTATTTAGAAACAAATTTTCTGAGTTAGAAAATGAGATTTTTCTTTTTTACAGCAAGGATATTAATTGTAAGTCCAACTTTTTACATGACAAAATTTCAGTATCAACTGCCATGCTCTTTGAAAATGCATCTGTTTTTAATCTTAATTTTAATATTATTTACCCTATATATCATATTAATTCAGGTGTCACAAAATTAAATTTATATGCAATTGTTACCTTACTATTTTATGACTCATTCAAAATTTACTGAACTTTATTGCAGTATTCATATTTTAACATAATAGAAATCTTAGTATATTTTATTAGGGAATTCTGGAAGCATATTTTTGGCTGCAGTATCTAAGCCCTTCATTTTTGTATAGATAATTAATGTGTAGAGCAAGGCCTACTAATAAGTACTGCTGAAGATATAAGTATTAATCCCATTCCTTAATATATCAATGTGCAAATTGTTCTGCTTTTATTACTCTTGCACTGACATTTCTTGTATAGTTATAAATTCACTTTTTGTTTATGAAAGAAACAGTTCAATATGATTCAAGAAGGAACAGATGTAGTTGTCTGCTAGTAATTGATAACTTACAATCGCTTTTTCCTCGCTAAGTTTCAGAAATTACTTATCTGTCTGCCAATCGATTTGTAAAACTAGCAAGAGGATTCTAGTTCTGCTGTTGAGAAATGGCTTTGAGGCTGCTCAGCCAGGCTATAAAATGGTGAACTAGAACATCCAGGTCCTAAATCCACATCGCATGCTAATATAGCTGGTTTAGGATGCAATCCTAAGGTCCTGAAACAGTGTCATAAGAATGACAAGATTTTCCAGATTCCCCCTTGTGAAGCTTCAGGCACCGCTATAACTTTGGGAGGTGGCCTTTGCAATCAGATTCCTCGACTGTCCCTCACTGCCACTACAGAAAGAACCACAGCAACTGCTTTTCACGGCTGGAAGAGTGACCTTGGATTACCTTGGAGGACTCAAACCCTAACCCTGTCCCAGCAGTGTACCCTCTCTAGGTGGGTACAGATGCCTTCTAGAGGTTAAATCACAAAAAGGAGGACAAAGAAACAAAAATAAAGTCTATTGCAGTTCCTGTCCTCCTGGCAGCAGCCTAGCAGGGCATGAGGTACCTGGAAGCATGAGAGATTGGAGACTCCTTCTAGTGAGTGTCAATAGAACAGTCTTTTGCCAAACTAGGATATCAAATCAGCCAGGTACTGGTTTGTTTTAACTAACCATAATTAAAATAAACCTTTTGACTGCGCCTTGTCAAGAAGCATCTCCTTTAAACCATGACTGATGGTGCGTTTGTGCCCTAGACACAATATGCAGGTGCGATAAATTCTTTAGCAGAGTTCACAACATTCCCCCTATTACCATGCAATATCCTGGACAGCTAGTTCAACATTAAAAACCACTTACAAGAAAATTATTTGAAAAATAGCAATATAATAAAACAATAAAATGATGCAGCGGATAAAGTAAGTTTAAAAAGTGATTGGTCTACTGCAGCTGAAAGAGGCTAGGAGACAGAGTACTCGGAGGGGGGCTTTCTCTGCAGTAGCGCCCTGACTATGGAATGCGCTCCCCAGAGAGGTCCGCCTGGCACCATCATTATATGCTTTTTGGTGCTATGTCAAGACCTTTTTATTTCAACAATATTTTAAAGTTAGTTAATTTTAATGCTATATTTATTTATTTAATTCATTTTACCTACGTTATTTTATACTGTTGTGGTATAGCCAATTTATTTATTTGTTTAGGATTGGTAGGTTTTAATGTTTGTAAACCACCCAGATAGCCCTCTGGGCTACTAGGGTGGTATATAAATGCAAATAATAAATAAACAAACTCATCGTTATGGAACCTAGTGCTGAAAAGCCAGGAGAGCTAAACAAGGAAGACAGCTTATTGAGGAAAGTAATCCAACCATCTGCGTGTGGTCGCAGAGAGATTCCCCTTATCAGTTGTGCCTTCATCAGCAACAGACAAATCTTCCCAGCAGACCTTGAAGAATACATAGATCCGAATGGGGGTGGGGTATCATAATCACACCAGATGCTTGGAAAAAATCACAAGCAATACAAAATGATGTGTTGCCCGTACAATGAGAGAATATAAATGACCAATATGCTACATTAAAAAGTGAATTTATATAAAGAACAGGAATGTTCTGGAATCTGGGTGACAACAAATGTTTCAGCATGTACTTCTGGAAGCACAAGGAGATTTGTAGATATTTGCTTTTAAGGGATCTGGGTTTTAACCATTTGAGTTGTAATGGTAAATTTCTGTTGAAAAATAATCATTAGTGACATCTTGTAGCCTCAAGGATCAATAGTACTGCTAACACAAATTCCAATTCAGTTCAGCATGATAAAATTTTGTTGGGTAAAAGCAGTCAAAAGAAAAGAAAAATGACAGCAACTCAAGTAATTTTAAGAAGCAGATGTATTGCACTGCCAGCTTTCCCAAGTGGTAAATTCTTAAAAATGGGAAGAACAATCTGTTATTTGGTCATGCCTTCTACTTCACTTTTCAGCTTATCAGCAAGTCCTTTAAAAAGAACAACTTTCCATTTTTGTAATTATATACTGCCTGCATTAGTAGTCCTGCAAACATCTTTTCAACCTTTCTTTGCTTGAGGAAACCTCTGTAAAATGGCCTGTCCCTGCATGGAGGAAAAAACGACGACAGCAAAATAGAACAGCTGATAACTTATAAGATTTTTGAACATGTAGGATTGATGTTCACAACTGCATCACAAGATCAGATTAATCCATGTGAGAACTTATGGGAACTCCTGCTTTAGGAATGAAGGTGGCTGATTAGTGTAAGATTGGGTAAGCTCAGTGCCAGATGTTTTAAAGCTGAGCAGAACCCCTAGGGGGTGCTTATGGAACTCAAGAGTTCTGTAGACTTCTGGACTGGAAAATGTTAATTCATGGTGAGGACTCCATACCCTGTCATTTATACCTGAATTCACAAAATTCAATCTTCCAAGATCCAAGTTAGAAAGTGGAATATGAGCTTTTTTAAAACACTCTCCCTTTTATTTTCTTTATGTGCTAGAAGACTTGTTCTTTGCTCATCCTTTTTGAAGGCTGCAGTTCCTCCACCACAGATTTTCCAACCCCCACCCACACAGGATTTCTTTGCTAATGTAACTGAAATGAAAGCAAGGTGATTTTTTAATGCTAGAAAATGAGCTTTTACGTGAATTATTTTCTCTCTGTCCATGCTATTCCAAATGTACTCCCTAAAGGAACATGAGTATGGTGTAGAAGTTGCAAGTCAGGATAAACTTTGCTTCCTCCTTTCATTGCATTATCAATGTTTTGAAAGAAAAAGATCAACCGTGTGGCAATATTTCACCCCTTATTAGCAATGTACCTTAGCAGTTGGCGTTTAAGCATCCACTGGAGCCACTAATCAAATATGAGTCTGTTAAAAGTCCTGGTGTCTCAGCAGTATCATAGTAACAGCTGAACATGCTGTATATTGACACACCTGCTGTTAATTACACACTTTTATATCCACAGCATCATAATACAGACATGCCTCTAAGTCGGAATTGTCTCAGCTCTATAGCCTATGTGTGAATCGGTCATTCTGAGTTCCAGGATGGAATTGTTCCCACAGGGATCGCAGAGTACGGACACTTTTGGGGAGCACCAAAAGTTTTGTGCAAGATGTACAGCTTCCGAGTTCTTACAGGAAACTCCGAGGAGACATCCTGTTGGCAAGACTTTCCGTCTAAATCTATGAGTAATGAAATCAGTGTGGTTCACACATGGTTAAAACTTGAAACTAGGTTAAAACTAGGCTTCTTGCTTGCCAGAGCAAGGTGCATCAGTGAGTGTCATACCTCTCACAGGCAAAGCTTCCTGCTGCTGCAGTCACTAGACTGGCCATTTGGCTGCTGTTGTTCCCTTGAGAACTTATGTCTAACCATTCGATGAACAGAACCCTTTGGGGTGCTCTTGCCATAGCATTTTTCCTAGTTCAGAGGAGCCTGCCTGCTCCCATCAGCCCACCTGGTGAGTTGTGGGGCTGTTCTCCCAGGGAGACCAGCCAAGTCACATCCCTCCATGCACGAACAGGCCCGGTTCAGTAGCCCAAGACGGATAACGGGCACTGCAGTTCTTGCTTTGCCCAAAAGCCAGCTTATCTCACCTTGCTAGCTAGTAGCCTGGCTAGAGAAGTCCTTGCTTTGCCTCATGCAAACACTGACCGAATTTTAAAGGGAGACATTTTTGTCACCCTCCTCTGAAATTAGAAATCTCAATGTTTGCAGGCTTCCATCTGCAGGAAAGGGCATCAGCCCAGGGAAAGGTATATTGCTCTTGGAGAGTCTTAGTGTGCCTTCTACTGTCCATCCCCTCTTCCCCTGTCCTTCCCCTGCTCTCTCGGTTCTGCACATGTGTGTGCTTGGGCCTTTTGTAAACCACTCAGAGAACTTAGGCTATGCGATAGATAGATAGATAGATAGATAGATAGATAGATAGATAGATAGAAATGCAATACAGAAAGCAAGCAGGCAAGCATGGATCCATGCTTCACGCTCCAGCAGGAGACTTCTTGTGTTGGAATAGCTAGAGCACCATCTCTGTCATGTTTGGAATTCTCCTCAGCCTTCTGACGAGCTCCTGATCTCTTTTCACCCTATTCTTCTCTGCCTCCTATGCGCACTAGGCAGTCAAACATACCCAAGCCCTTCTTCTTTGGTCTGTCACCCCAGCAGCTGTAGTCCTGCTTTTCTACTTTCTTCTCCACTGTCATCAGGAGTTGTTTGAATTCATTATTGCTTTCAGTCGCTTGTATGGTATCGTCTGCATATCTTAAATTATGGATTTCTCTTCCACCACTGTTCATTCCCTTCCTCTGATTCCTCTGATATAATATGTTCTGTGTATGGATTGAATGGAGATAAAATACACCCTTATCTGATGCCCTTGCCTATAGGAAACCAACATGTTTCTCCATATTCTGTCCTAACAGTAGTATCTTGCCCACAAAACAGGTTTTGCACATCAAGACAATCAGGTGCTGAGGCACCCCCATTTCTTTCAGGACCACTGTGATCCACACAATTAAAAACTTTGCTGTAGTCCATAAAAGCATAGACTGATCAGTTGATGTAATTGTTAATAAGTATTAGCTTAGCTTATTCCCCCCAGGTCAACTTGTGTATTTTATCTCTCAGCCTTAGCAAGTATGCCATTTGATACTATCCTTTTCAGCAATGTTTCTGTGTGGATCACTTTGGATAGGAATTGCCTTCTTAGCCATAAATATTCTATTTGCCAGTGGCTAAAGACTCCTTATAAACCTGTGTGTGGGTTTCATTGTAACATACACAAGTGCGTGCATGGGTCCAACAAAAGGTCACCATGTAACAATTTATTGTTAAGGTGTAACAATTTTAAACATATTGAAGTACTTGTCATTAGCTTTTTGCCATTTTGCATTAATTCATGACAGTAAACCCTCATGAATCCTCATCATAAAATTTCTGACAATGAACCTTCTAGAAAGCAAGGTTATTGTGCTCGATTTTCATGCAGGGAGCTGGTTGCCAGAAACTCAACCTAATACAATACATATATTTACACTAGCATGAGATTTCTTTTTCAAGACACTTTAATATTGATGTAGAACCGGGATACTGCAATATGTTATTGCCTAAAGCAATATAATGAAGCATATGTGCAGTTCTCAGTGAAGTTTTATTTTAAACTGATAAATGTTCTCTGATTTTATAGACATTTTCATGACATCATAGAACAAAATAGCTGCATCCGTGAGTTTTCCCAGTCTTTCCTTACTTCCCCTTTGAGGAGCATTGACTTTCTTTTTGATTTTTTAAATTTTAACATAAAGTTTTCATTTCATAGTCTCTACTTTTTCAGCTGCACATGTCCTACTTAAGGATTATCAGTATCTTTCAGACACAAATATATTGCTTTAAGCTTGATTCTTACCCATTTTGTTTAGCTGATGCAAACAGTAAGCAGGCATTTATAATAAAGTTTTGTGCACATTAAAAGTGCTGTATCAGGCAACAGATGTTTCCTAAGGAAGGTACGAACTTTACCTGTCTTCTGTGTCTTCTCTGCTCTTATGTCAGCCTTGAACCAGTAATGTAGGTGTTTTGGAAATTCGGTCATTTGCATAGGGAAAATGTCATTTTGCTTCAGAAAATGTTTTGATACTTTGGAATAAGGGTGGGCAATTTGTGTCACTCTAGTTATTTTGTCCTACAACTCCCATCTTCCCACATCTTTGGCTATGTTGGGTAGAGCTAATGGAGGCTGTAGACCAAAGGCTGCAGTTTGCTGGCCTGTGCGCTAGGGAGACTTGATTTAGCATGTATATATTACTTTTGTTTAGCAGACAAGAAAGCTAAAAATATTCCTTCTTATGGTCCCAGTAACCAAATATTTGACCTGAAACATTTGAGGGGGAAATGAAAGTGTACTAAATATGATGTAAATGTTTTGGTACATAAATATTTTACTGGAATACTTGTAGAAATTTAAAGACAATGTTGCCTCGCAAGTGTTCCTGGAGCCCCATCAGTGCTACCTCCCAAATTATCTTTCCAAAAGTGGATCTCCTGAGATGGCACTGGGGGGGAGAACCAGAAACAAAACCTAGTAAGTCATGGGCAGAACTGGGGCCACAAAATATTGCTGCCAAGAAACCAGAAGCATTTTAGCTTAGTCTTGTCATCGTCCCTTCAGAACGATTTGCAGGAGCTGCACACACAAAATTATCATTGCAGTGTGAAAGAAATAAGATTCTTTCAACAACTACTGAGAAAACTCTACTGAGCCTCAGGTTAAATAAACGGGACTACAGACGTTAGGCAAAATGAATCATGTAAAGAAAATGTTCTGTAGCAGTCCAGTAGAGGGCATCTGAATTCAATGAGGAAGCAGGGAAAACCCAGCTTCCTATAGGGCAGCATAAGCAAGGCTAAAGAGGTTAATAAGTCTGCAGCCCTTATGCACACTTACCTGGGAGTAGCTCTCATTGCATTCCGTGGAATTTACTTCTGAGTAGATATGTGCAGAACTATCTGACAAGAAGTCTGTCTTATGTAAAAATCCTAAATATTTTTCTATATTTTCCCTAGGAAATGGGTGAAAGTTTATGTTCGTGGTATCTCCTTAATTCACTCTGGCAAGGCTTTCAAAACATTGGTTCCATGTTGTTAAGTTAGTTTAAGGCCTGATGGCTAGATATTTCAGATACATCAAAATAGAGGAAGACACCACCTCAGAGGTTGAATATAATGTACAGCCACTTGAGGGTTCAATTAATGTTAGCATTGTTTCTATATTGTCTGCAAAATATTCTTGCGAGATAACACAACTGTTTTACTAGTTGATCTCTCTCTCTCTCTCCTCACATGTTAGTGGAGTATTCTTGTTGGACTACATGATTAATGCATCATCTCAGTAACTATCCTTTGTGAAGAATTTGTTAATCACCAAGAAAGCCTCAGCTATTGGATAGTATAAAAATGAAATAAATGATGAGTTAATTGTAGGTGTGAATGTGACTATCATTTCTGGCACATACATTCAAAAGTCAGCTCACAGGTGCTGATATTTACCTCCAGAGAATCCTACTACTTCCCCAGCACTGTCCTATTACAGATATCTTAATCAGAGCATTGTTGAGAGTTCAGCAATACCGAACTCAATACTGAAAATGCTGATACTGGTTTTATTCTGGACCAACAATGCAATGATGCCGCCGTACAGAATATCTAGGAAATGTTGATCAGGATATCTTGGTCAATTGAATTCCACAAGAAAACAGATGGGGCACGTGTGACCCCAAATCACCAATTCACATGGACCTACTTGAGCACCCTCATATTTGTAGCACTCCTAGGCCAGACATGTCTGTTAAAATTTCATGTTTTCACTCAGTTTGTGTCTTTTAATCCTACTGAAGTACAGCTAACCAAGCAAACTCAGCAATTTATGAAATTGTCACTGTCTGGTAAACATTGACTGAATACCTTTAAATTCACCATTGTAAATTAACATTACAAAGTGGTGCAACACAAGCAAATAGTTCCTTGAAGGGTGATCCAAAATCCCTCAGCTGAACCCAGACAACACAATGACCCATGCTCAACCATTGTCATTGAACTCTGGGTTGTTGCTGAAACATGGATTATCGTGTTGTTTGGACCCTGCCCTGCTAACAAACTGTGGCTTCTAAAGGGCAAGTTTATAACCCAACAACAAATCATAAGGTCTCTGCAGAACAGGATGAAACAAACGGGGAGCCAGCTACGCAGTATCTATACGTCTCATGGGGTCCCATTCACTCCAATGCATGTAGCTGCCAGCTAAGTTTCCCTCTTTTAACCATCAAGAAACAGAGTAACTGCCAAAACAAGGAACGCTGAAAAGCTGTGGAACATGTGGGTGGAGTTAATATCTCCCCTTTCTGGAGTAGCTAGAGTGTCATGGAAATGCGTTGGGTTGCTGTGTGGTATGAGCCAGATCACTGGGTCTGTGAGAACTGCATTGCTGTTGCTTCAGCAGTTGCTGCCTTCTGCGTTTCATGGTGGTCAGCCAGATGCCTCGGGAAGCTTAAGCTACAGTGGATGGTACTGCTGGCCACCTCTTGCTGTTTCTCACCAGCATGTGGTCAGTAAATGTACACTGCCCATGCTCATGACTATTCTATTTTAGGTATTCAGAGCAATTGTCCATGAAGCTGTTTAAAAATATTTATTTTTTCTTTTGTCATTTAAAACACACACACACGCACACACATGCATATATATCAACAGCACTTAACTTCCACATAAGTTCATAAATTGGATCAGGGTGTCAGTGTTTTTGGCTTGATTACTTACGTTAAAATTGCATATAATTCTATACATAGCTGAAAGCACTTCAGAGACTGCATCCAGATGGCTGCATCCCTTGTGGCTCATTTAGCATTGTGGGTAGTAGGGAAATAGCTACCTCAAGGAAGTGGAGGTTTTGCATTAGAGTAAATACAATTTATGTGTATTCATGCAGTGATTCTAAACAATAAAACATGACAGTGAATAGGTGGCAGTGGTGTGTAAAACATTTGCAATATTTATAAAAATAAAAAGGTAAAGACAGAATAATTCTTTAGTGTGGCTTTCTGGTTTCAAACCAAGTGTAATCAAAGAAAATGGGGCATTAAAATGTGAGAAATCAATAGTAAAGTATTTCATCCTATGAAATAATCTCCCCAGGACAGTAGCAAAAGTCTAGAATGATTAATTTAAACACCGACTTCAGTAGAGAAGTGGTTTGAGATTGACAAGGTGACCCAATGGTTCTCCCATCTGTAACAGCTCTTCTTTAGTCTAAAATTAGGTCTTTAATAATCAGTGTAAGAAGAAAGAAAAGTCCAAGATGCTGCCTCTCTCTGTGAATACGGAGAAATATTCTGGACTTTAAAAAAAAATCTCTTCATTAAAATGTTTGGAGATGTTTTGACAGAACGCTCAGTTCCACAGTTCAAAGAACAACTCCTGAAATTCTGGTAGCATTGTCTGTTGCCACTTAGAGCTGTTAGCTAGTGCTTGTTTATAAATATTAAATTACGTTTAATGAAAATGCAGCGTGCCAGAAGTAAAGTAAGAATTAAGAGCTGGGCCCAATACAAGGAGCATTTTCCTTTTCACTTTTATGCTATATAACCTCTAGGTGGCTTCGTGGTATAGTAAAATAGCACAAATACACAAAAGGAAATCACGCTTTCTTTCATCATCCTGATTAAAGTAACATGTTCCTTACTCTGAAAAACCTCATTGAAAGGGCTGTCTAGACACAGAAGTGAAACTCAGTAGTCACGTCAGTATCTAAACCAACATGTGTACTGAATAAGAAGTCTAATAAATGCCTCATGCAGAAAAGACCAGAGGGAGAACATGGGAGGGATGAAGAAAAAGCCCTGAAAAAACAGTGCTGGGAAGTGTTGCTTTTTTCTGTGTAGGCCAACAGTGATCACTGACGAAAAAGCTCTGCACCCTTTAAAGCCATTAAAAAAAACTGGCTTACTTGCTGGCTGAGTTTGGTAATTTTCAACTGGGAACAAATAACATTCATCAGCCAGACCTTAGCAATCACGTTCGATATAAGCCAGGTCCATTACACATTGGGTCAGTCCACTTAAGGAGCAAAACTTCAAAGAGCAACAACTGGAGACTACAGAATGGGAAGTCGTTAATATGCTGGTTGTATCTCCCAGGGTCTGTGTGGTCCTTGCTCTGCAGCAGGTAAACCATCTCACATTCATAACCTGTTTGGTGCCTCAAGACTCATCATGCACTGGTGTATCTGTAATAATGAGTTTTCTATTTTATTTATCCCCTGGAGGATCTCAATCTCCAAATGACCTTCTCCGTTAGCTTCATGCCTCTGATGAAGTTGCCTGTTGCATACAGACTTGTCTCTTGCATTCTTCAATACACTAATCTTTAAAGTGACAAATAATATTCACAGCCGCTTGCAAAGACTCAAGTTGCATGGGCAGAGTTTTCATGCAAGCAGGAGCTCTTCCAGTCCTCTTCTATATCAAAGATTCTATCTACATCTCCATTCCAGACAGTGACTTGAAATAAATAGGATTCCCCTCAAGCGCAAGTTATATTTGTGCATCAGTGCTCCAATGAACATAAATTCAAGACTGTTTGTCTTCTGTGAAAATTGGTATGGTTAAATATTTGGCTAGTAAGACAAGGTTAGAAAACTCTTGAATGTTAAGACAGGATCCTTCCCTACTGCTCTTCCTTTCTGATCTCACCCATCATTCAAAAACATCAATTGGAAGTCTGCACAAACAAAAGGGTATATTATTTCACACAGTATGTAATTATAGAATTCATTGCTTCAGGGTGTTTTGATAGCTGCTAACATGTGTGGCTTTTTAAAAGTCAAATTAATAGAAGATGCTCTGTCAATGGCTATTAGCCATCAGTAAATAACAGCTAAGGAGGTGCTTCCCATATTCAGTAGGAGTACATTTCTGATTATTCATGCTAGTGATAAACAAACTGCCAGGGTCCACAAATTTAGTCAAAAATTATTCTGGGAACCAGAAGGGAGAATAGCTAGTATCCTGCTTTTGCAGCAGAATGTTTTTTAGTAACTGTCAGCCAGACTGGAAGTGTTACATTTTTCAAAATAGTGCCAGTCTAAGGCTTGTTCTGCTTAAGGTGAAGTGGTCATGAGTTAAAGGGGAAGGGTCATTGAAGGAATTCCTTTTATTTGTATTTCTTCCTGCTTGCCATTTATGCCCAAGGCAGCCAACAATAACAACCACAATTAAAACAAAATGAAACAATTGAAACATCAAATAAGGGTACTTGCAAATGCACAAAGCAGCAATCAGCTAAGATGTCATTAAAGTAACATAAAGTTGGAAACCTGGAACAGTACATAAGGGATAGAAGGGGGGCTTGGTAGAGTAATTGTTTGCCTATGACTTTGGAAACACTAGAAAATGTCACTGAAAGTCATATTTTAAGCATTTAAAACTAGTTCCAGGTTTCCTTTAATGCAGAACTCTCACACGGAATCCCCTGTCCATCTGTCAGCTCAAGAGTCTAGGCCGCTTTCTTGAGTGCCTGTAGCATGAGAACAGCAGCACTGTAAGAACTGCTTGAGAAGCAGTCCAGCTTGTTTTGTGCATGCCAGAAATGTTGTGCCCTCTCCTGTGGCACAGGAAGTACGAGACAAATATGGTGTTCCATAGAGTTGGAATAACGGTTCCCTCTCCAGTATCATTGTGCAAACAAAGGGACAGGAAAGAAACGTTAAGCACAGAGGAACAGAAAACTTTCTGCCCACTTCATTTTGTAAAATACTATGTTTCGCAAACAATTGAACGTATTTTTTCTTCCAAATGCTTTTTATATTTGGTGCAAACTGTTACAAAAATTAGGACTACCTAATAATTTTTGGAATGTTTAATGTCTTAAGAACACATGGTTATATAGGAAATAAGGTCTCGTCTCTGGCAAGCATGTAATATTTGGAACATAGAAGCATATACGTAACTGACACAGTGTATAGATTTGTGGCAAAATGTATTTATGCAGTAGAAGAAGCAAAAGTGTTCTTACTTAAATCTTGCCTTATTGAGATAAAAGCTTTGGCTGCTGACTGCCAAGAGATATTTGCAGGAGTTACCTCAAATTATCAAACTAATCACTGATTGATTTAGACCTAGTCTGTCTTGTGACAATAATCATTAAAAGATAAAACTCCCTGATAAATTGTGAAGGTTCTGTTTAAAAAACAAACTGCTTTGCGTGTCTTGACTGCTGAATTTTGTAATTATACTGGGGAGAGGCCACAGCTAGGTGGTCCAGCCCATGGGTGGCATGCAGAAGGTCCAGTTCAAGATGGACCAAGATTTTGATACTGGTTTGACTCAGCATGAAGCAACTTCCTGTGTTTCTGTGCACTGTTCAGAGCCCTTCTTTGCTGGTTTTGCAGCGTTGTCACCATTTTTAACCATACCTTTTTTGAGTATTTAATCCTGTAGGCTTCCGCTGCAAGCACCCTCAAACAGCTTAGAATAAAATAGTGGCATCCAGTTAGAAAGCAACTTCATGGTTGAATTCATTGAGCACACATAGCAAAGCAGGAAAGTACAAAGTAGCTTTTATTTATCATGGTTACTTTCACTTTTGGAGTTCTGTTTTCTCTTTGTATCACTCACCCATAAACTGACATTTTGCCTGGTAAGTGGTCTTGAACAATGATAAACAATTTTAAAATGTACCCTTTTTAAATATTCATATTAAAGTGGTCATAGGGACAGAGAAAACTGCCTTATATCATGTGAGTCCCTTAGGCTATCCAGTTGAGTATGGGTTGGCATGAAAAATGAAGCTGAATTTCGATGGTTCTTAAAAAGAGAAGCGAGCTTTTAAGCTCCTTTCCAAACTTCCAACCCCTTTCTACAATATTAGGTTGAGAAAGGCTCCTGGCTTCCCTGAAGATCAACTCTGTGCCCACTTCTGCCTTAGGCTATACCGGGGGGCAGAAGCTGTCCTTTATAAAGAGCTTTATTTCATCCCTCATGCGGTACTGGTAATGGCTGGTGTTGTCCTGGTGTGAAATAATGGATTGACCCCCTGAATTGGCACTAAAAGTTGCTTATTCCCACATCACAGGGTAAAATGTAGTTGGAGCAACTGACAGACAATGGGTACATTCATCTCAGGGTTTTAAAATGTCAGTTTGTAACTAAACCACTCAATAATGTTAGGCTTCTTACCTCAGATATAAACATAATTCAGTATCTTGCATGGTTGGCCATTTTTTAAGCAAGTGCAAACATGGTTGGAGGACTAGGACTCCTCAACAGTGCAATTCTGTACCAATGCTCAGGAGTAAGTTCCAGTGGTTTGCCTAAGATCACTTCCAAATAAATTAACATATGAACTCCCATCACCAGACCTGGTATGTGACTAATTACATTACGGAAGTCCTTCTGTTGTGTCATGTTCCTTCTAAAGGAAAGTAGGACAACCTATTTGGGCAATCCATGCCCATCCAGTTTGTCTGTCCAATGCGTTGTTTGTTCCAGCTTCTAAACAACATGTTGCACTGGCCAGAGGCGGTTAAAAGCTTAGTATGTTCCTTGTGGTTTTGACCTGGATTTTCCCTGTAACCATGTTATGTGGTATCTTGGAGAACTGCTTATAGAAGATTTGGAATATAAACATTTTCTGAGGCAGATTTAAGATGAATCTTTAAACTAATTAAATAATGATACTGCAAACAAAAATGTAAATTAAAATGCTCTATTAAGACATTAAATGAATTTTTCTTGAGGCTGTTAAACCATCATTAGTAACCAAGTTGGAAGCTGTTTTACTATGGATTTTCACACTGCTTGCTTTACAAATCACATTATCTTTTAGGAGAATAGCCTGCTCACAAACACAGGCCTGGTGAATGCCATTTATAATTAAAACATGTTAAAATACATTTCACAGTTTATTGATAGTGAAAATGAGCATCTTCTGTTAACCTATTCCAGGAGGGAATTAGCCAGCATCTTGGACTGGATAGAGCTGTATGAAATGAAAATACATTGGCAAAGCTTCAAGCAATTTGAAGGTTTTGTTTCTATTATTTCCTAAAGCCCCCATTGGTAGGTGATTTGAAAGCTGTACAAATTTAAAGCAATTAAATAAAATGAGGCCCAATGGTCCAGAAAAGCAGATACACTAATAAACAACAACATATTCCAACTGTTAGAGCTTCAAGCCAGCTCTTAGAGAAGATTGTGTAGATGCAAATAACAAAAACCAGACATACTAGTGAACTGTATGAATGGCAGCACTGGCGATTTTTTGTTAGTTGTCCATACATGATATGCTTAAAATGATTTTAGGGTAGAACCCTCTTATTCTCTCTGGCTTTATGATCAGCCATGCCTTTCATGAATTTCTATGAAGAACGTATTACTGAACCACTTTGAACACAGTTCCTGCTTTTCTCTTTAACTTGTCCAGGCAGTACACCTTTGCTATGAAGATGTTTATTTATTAATTTAGCCTTGTGCCTTTTCTCCGCAAGAAAAAAGACTTGCTATCATGGAAGTCACCTTATTCAATAGCTTTGCTTCTCTTGGACAATTTAGCTTTTGACAGCTATCAAGAGAAAGCAAAGGTTTTTTTTAAAGAAATCCCACCAATTCGGAGCCCTGTCTGGGTCAGTGTCCATGGCTGGTATCTATTGTGATGGCAGGAACTCCCGAGGATACTGTCCAGCAGAGACTACTCAGTTTTGAAACCATGGAACTGCTAAGGTCCACAGTTGTACAGGTGCAGCTCATACATTTTTTAAAAAAGTATGAAAACATTTGTGCAAATTGAGGGCACGTTTTTGTTTTAAAAATGCATTGCCAAAACATGTAGCTTCAGTTAGAGGTGGTATAGAAATGAGATGAAATGAAAGAATAATAGCTTCCTCCATATGCTACTTGGGCTTTTGGAAGGGGCTGTTACTGGCTGGAGATTGTGATTCCTGTGGGGCAGGGGATTAAAGAGCAGAGGGAAAGGCAATGGTAAGAAAGAAAGTGCTTGCAATCATGGCAGGGAAACATAGCCAGTAGCAGTGGCCTCATGGTGCTACTTGGGCACTTGTGGAATTGGTGGCCCTGGCCTGAAAGAGCTTGGCAAGAGAGGCAAAAGGTTGAGCCACTTCTAACCAAGGAGCTCACTCACAGCTTCTCTTCGCCCTCAGCGGGATGACCATCTGCGTTTGCATGATACGGGGGAGACCATTCCTATAACACACCACGAGTCGTCAGGATGGCTTGTGGCCGAGCAACAAGCCCAACATGTAGAAAACAGTCCTAACTTGTGCAACGTGTTATGGCTCCTAAGCATCATGTTGTGTGACCCCACTGGTTTTTCGTGGTGGCTTGTGCCATGAGGACCCTGCAGCATGGATTATTTGAAAGGACTATGGGGAGACCCGGCAAGAATGGCAGAAAGACACGGCCCGTTCTTGCACTGTCCTCTGCTTCTTTTCTTCTGGTTTCGTAATTTACGTGAGAGCAACTAGCTTGATTCCTTTGTGGGCTGAATTAGCATAGGTATGTCTATGTGCGTGACTGACAACTCTGGGTAGGTGCATGTGGCATGTGGATCCAATTCAGAACCACTGCAATTCAGGAGCTGGGATTACGAGGAAAAAAAATCTCATTTGTTTGCTAGTATATGCAAGGAATCACCTTTGCAGTAAAGGATTTTCTGTGCTTCTCCTTGCACTATGTGTGCGCGTGATCTTCTGTGCTGTACTTGATGATGTGCCTGTCAATGGATACAAATATATTTCTAATGATTTTTTAAAAAAAATTATCAATATCTTTTTCATTATAAATGGATTAAGCTGAGTATTTTTTGATATTGTGAACCTTTCTAAAATCTAGTCTGTCTTGAAATCTTTGTGGACCTTTTAAGGAAAAAGGGACATCTCAGTATTGTACATTATTTCTAAAATATCATGTAAGCAATAAAGCTTGCTTAAAACACGTACAACTATTAATGCAACAGCTGGAGGAGCTCTAAATAGAGTAGGCGCATCTTTGGGACCATATAAACTCAAATGAAATTTATTGGTCAAATTACTGTTTATGGATAGTAAATTTTAATATTTCCCTGTGTATTTCATGGCATTTTGAGTTTTGTAACTATTCAGCTTGGCCCCAAAGTTCTGAGATAGAACTTTCATCATGTATGTAGTCAATTGTATTGAACATATTGATAAGAAAGCATTAAACAAGATAACAATAGTTTGACAGGATGTTTCATAGCAGATGCAGTTTGTATTCCAAGAAAGTTTTGAAAATAAAGTGCTAGTACTGGTGCGAAGATCCCATTTGAGTTCAAACTTTTTGATGTGCTCTTAAAGAGCTTCCATCAGAAACAGACCTACAGAGGAAAGTTTGTAATATTTTTCTTATCCCTTTGGCTGAAAAGAAATCCATCTATGTAATATGACTTTTAATTACTCATTATTGGTATATGAGTAGATGAAGAGGAAAGATCCTTCTTGACCTGTCATTTTGTAAATTACTTATTGTTTCAGGAAGCTTAGAAATATGTGGTTTTCCCCAAGTGGTCACAAAACTATTGCCCAAGAAAAATGATTTCCCTCAGGCTAATTATACAAATTATTCTAGTCCTAAAAGGTTAATGACTACAGAACACTGTTGATGCACAGAACATATTAAAATCTAGTATCATCTGAATAATTTGCATAACTAGAAGTTTTTATGGACAAATGGGTATGACCTGAAGGACAAATAGCAACATTGAGCTGTTTCCATGTTTGTCATAAGGATGTTCACTTTTCTCTCTGACATTTGAGTCCAGCAGTTCTGTTCTATATGGTTAAGAGGAAGAGCAGAAAGTATCTGCTTCACATTAGTGATCCCACTCATTAATAATGTTATGAACAGTCTCAACGCAGGACTGTCTTTCAAGCATGCATACCCTCTAGTCAGGTTGCATACATTGGGAATGGATCCATTCCTCCTCCTCCTCCTCCTCCTCCTTCGATTTAGAGCAGCAAGCAACAGCCTCATCAAGCATCTTGGGAGAACTTCCTTCGCAATTTTTGTTATACTTTACACTTAAGTAGATCTTATCCTTTTAGAACATTGTCCCGTGCATGGTAAATTTTCTGTTCCTGTTCCTGTCCGTAGGAACAGGACAGACTGAGGGTCCACTCCAATCCCTTCTTGGTTCCCCAGAAACATTATGATATCACGGCCATTTCATCCAGAAATGTCATTTCAAGATGAAACACATATATACAATAAAATGTTTTAATAAAAAATAAATAAATACAGTCTTTATGTGTGAAAGGGCTACCTACCTTCTGCTAAAAGGGGTTTGTGACTATGCGCAAAGTAGTAAGCCTTGACACGATTGGCCCCGCACTCATTGTTGGTGGTTGCTTTATTTGTCATACCTGCTGTCACTAGACATACCAAACATTATTACGGATGTTGAGTCAAACTCAGACTGCTGGCTTGTCTCATGCCTGTCTTCACAGACAAACTGGTCAAGAACTGAGACTGCAAAGCTTGGTTTACACCATAATTAACATAATAAGCCAAGAGAATCCTTAATAGACTCTATAACATTTCCAGAATACGTTTCCAGAAGAATTATTTAAAGCTAAGAACAATGATAAGCACACATAAAGATTAAGGAATTTGTAAAATGGAGTTAATAATCAAAATGTCTTACAGAAGCAGGGTTTATATTATGTTTAATTTGATAGTGAATAGTCTGTTTGTCATCAAACTAGATTTCCAACTCTCTATTTTCTGTAATGTTGAGGACTTACTTTTCTTTTACAATAATTAATGATTTATAATAGAAACTTTCATATCTGTGTTTCACTCCACTAGGTCATCAGATGGATAAATCCTTGGTGTTCATTAGCTTCATGTCATAATGAAGGCTCTGATATAATGTATGTGATTTTGTCATTCACAGCTTTATCCAGTGTCTGGCTCTTTATTCAGCTGTGCATGAATCATACAATTAAACATTTGGTATACCCTTCATTTAGGAAAATTGGTCTTTTAGGGACCTGTGATTGAACGAATTTCTAATTTTCCATTCAAAAGGCTGGGCAGGCAAGAGAGGCCTTCTATTTGTCTTCCATATAAAATAAAGAAAGCCTAATGTTAATCCTCTTTTTCTGAGGAGGGATGCAATTAGCTTCCAAATATGTAAAACTAATAAACACAGTATGATAGGGGACAAAAGGCCATGCATGTTAAATGAACATTAAAAAGTGGGTCTGGGAGCATGTTGCTCTAATTTTCAGCACAATTTAAAATCCATTTATTTAAAGCATTTTCACCCCATACTTCGTCCAAGAAGGTTCCCAGAGGGGCTTGCAAATATCAGTAGTAAGATAGTATCTTCCCCCAGTTTTCAGTCTATTTCAGTCTAAGACATAACACCGAACGGAACAGGGATGGAGAGGGAGAAGGAAAGAAGTAATGCCGGACACCAAGTTTTAACATTATAATTCTTATTGTGACCAGCAGGGAAGGAAGGTGTTCAGGTAGCCTAATGGAATGGCTTGTAACTAGATGGAAGTTGGGGTGAACTGTAGGAAGCTGATCCCTCAGAAGAGGTGATGAAATGGCCTTGCTTCTCTTCTGCTTTGTCGCTTAATGGAATGGCTGATGCTAGGTAACAATTAAAGAAGGGCCAGAGGTACCCATTTTCTTTGCAGGGGAAATGAAACAGTCCTTCTTCTTTTCTTTCCCCACTCTGCAGCCTGATGTGATAGCTGCACCAGACTGGGAACTCCTATCTTGTCAGTGTTCTATGTATTTTCAGAGATTTGACTAACTATGATTCTGATTATTCATATTTTTCTAAGAGTTCCTCACCTTCCCCCACGCTAGCTTTTAAAGACAGGGTTTACACACTTTAAAAAGTATTTTACACCAGTCTCTTGTTCCCAAGAATTTGGGCCATGTTTGTGTGTCATAATCCAACACTGTCATTTATTTATTTATTTATTAGTTAAGCTAAAAGTGATGTGATGATAGCAGTGGGGTACATTTGAATATGGGTTTGTTCCCCCTAACCACACATGAACAGTCATAAGACCTGGCATTAAATCACCGGCTGTGAACCCTCTTGCTGTTGACCGCTCACCTTTCTGCACATTATCACCCGATAGCCCTTGTGTCTCTGCTAGACTTCCCCATTTGAAGTGCGCCTAGTTAAGGAAAAAGATACTAGAGGCAGGCTGTGGGGAGATAAGTGTCAAGCGCAAGGAAAAGCTCCATCACGTGCTGCCTTTGGAGGGTGAAGACTCAGCTTTCAGTCTCTGCCTACGTGGGACCAGCGCAAACAGGGTAAACATGTCCTTATCGGCCCGGATTTCCCCATAAAGTGGGCACTTTTTGTGGAGATGGGGTTAAAATTAAGGTAGCAAAAGTTGTCACAGTAGTGATTGAAGGCCTGAGGAGTGAACAATTGTTGAATGCCATATGAATCCAGAGGAGGCCCCAAAGGATATGACGCAGATGGCTTGAAAAACGTCAACAACAACAGCAACCCTGCACCACCACGAAAAAAGCCATAGCAAAATAGTACACACACTTTCAGAGTGTACATAGGAAATATTTCAGTGCATTTAGGTACACTAAAACACATCATATCTATTTATTTAATAAATGGTTTAAAGATATTTCACTTTCCTTTTACTCTGAGGAAGCTTAAGAACATAAGCCTTACAAGATTAGTACAGCGCACACAAACCCCCCAATAACACTAAAAATCAATTTTAAAACAGCAAGCAATAAAATCACAGAATCAATATGAGCAGCAGAGACTAGCACTGTGATACCATAAAAGGAGATATATTCCATACTTATATAAACATCACATCAATGTTGACACAGACAGCCTAGTCTTTTGTACAGATTATATATATCATTATGATTTTAACTTTCATATCTTCATCCTTAATATTCTTTTAAGACTGTGCCTCTGGTATAGCTTTTGTAAAAAGTGTATTTCAAGCTCTGCAGCTCCTGTTAATTACTTATAACCTTGTGATTCTCTGACTTTCTTCTTTCCTTCAGTTCTAATTTCTCATCACTGGTTAGTTTTCACATACAGAAAAAAAGGCATTCCTTCGCAAGCTAATGCACTTTCTTCATTGTCTTGTGCCATACCATCTCCTGTCCTAAATGCAATATACTTCTAATTATATTATTTGTGTTCTAAGGCATCTGCTGGTTGCCACTTTTTAAACTCCTAGTATAGCTACACTGAGGCTTACCAGTTGTGAATATTCCCTTTCGAGTATGAGTATGCACACATACTCATGGGTGTCTCCATCAAAAGCAGAGAGATCAGAAGTGTCTTGCTGTCTTGTCTCCTACAATGACCCTTTCAGTCTTGTCTGGATTGAAATGCCATTTATTTAAGCTCATCCCCCATGTACAGGCACTTGAAACCGGGAGGCTGTGAAATAGAACAGGGACCAAAGGGGTGGAGTCCTTATGGATCAATAAATCCTTGTGGATCTTCCCACACAGTAAGAAATGCCTGGTGCTGCACTCAGTACCCTGGCGAGGAGCGCTTCACACCATCTTCACGCACTTGAAAGTGGGGTTGGTACTTTTTTTCCAAAATAAAATGGGAAATTGCTTTCCCATTCAGCAATCTGTCATTTATGAGTGGGGAGCAGCTTGAGAATTATTGAGACTGGAAAGCAGGCCAGAACTAGAAACATCGCAGTCGTCTTGTCCTCATCCGGCTATGGAATGCGCTCCCCAGAGAGGTCCACCTGACACCGATGTTACATGCTTTTCGGCGCCAGCTCAAGACCTTTTTATTTTTCCGTAATTTTAATTTGGTGTAGTGGTTAAGAGCATGGGACTGGGACTCAGGCGATCTGGGTTCTAGCCCCCGCTCAGCCATGGAGCCAACTGGGTGACTTTGGGCCAGTCACAGACTCTCAGCCCGACATATCTCACAGGGTTGTTGTTGTGAGGATAAGATGGAGGAGGAGATGTAAGCTGCCTTGAGCCCTTTGTAGGAAAAAGGCAGGATATAAATTGAAAAATAAATAAAAAATAAAAATAATAATGTTTAACGTTTTAATCTATGTTTTATGCTCAGTCGTGGATTATTTTGTATTTATTTGAGTTTTTATGTATTTATTGGATATTGACTTGTAAGCCGTCCAGAGACCCGCAACGTATTGGACGGGGTAAAAATACCCAAATAGATAAATAAAATATGGTGCCTCTGCCCCACTTCGCGTCATCTGCCCTCAACCCCTTCTGTGGTTTCTTTCTTTCCTCTGGATTCCTTCCCCCAAACACATGAATCCATGAACAAACTTGGAGCATACGGCATCTCCTTCTCCTGTTTCCCCCTTTTCTAATATCTGGTCAGCCAAGGACGACTCGCATATCCTGGGGGGGAAGTCCTTGGCCTTGTAGGGGTGGCCCTCAGAAGCAACCCCCTTTGATGACTCACCGCAGCAGCAGCAGCCTTCTCGATAAGCCCTATTCCAGGAATCTTGTCCACCAGGCTGGCTATCCATCCATCCATCCATCCATCCATCATTTTATTTACCAGTCACTTCAGTTCTCTAAGATGTACACAATAAGTCCAGCTTAAAACAGAAATACAAAATTTGATGATAATCCAACACAAAAGAATAAAACAATAGGATGAGTAAAAGTCGATTGCATAAAGTAGCTTACTAAAGTAAAAGCCAAACAATGACCACCATCAATAGAGACGCCATTAAAATAGGTTAACATGCTATGAAAAGGCTTGGAAAATGACACAATTCCAGCTTGGTGGTTATTAAACACCACAGAGTCTTTGTCAGGAAAAAAAAACACAATCTTAAAGAGGATCTGGCCAAAAAGCCTCTTTCCTTCATGGACAGCTTCTGGACTTCAAAGAGGGGCCTCCACAGGTGAAGGCATGACTACTGCACTCCTAAATTATGTAGGACTTAGAAGTCAAAAAGAGGCCAAGAAATGACTCAGAAGCTGGTGAAGGCAAGAAAGCCTGCCTCCAATTAGCTGTCCGACTGCCAGGTTTTGCAACAGCTTTTGTAGGGTCACAAGATCCTTCAGACTTGAAGAAAGAGTTAGTTTTAGTTATGGCTAATGTAGGAGCCAAAGAATTAATCTCTACAGAGATGCTAATTTTATCTCTTTTTTTTAAATCAAGAAAGCATTTAGTAGTTTGTAGCCATTAATATCAGTGCAGTTATCCTAAATCTGCCATTTGAATGTTCAGACTTCTAAACTCAAATTCTACCGTACTGGATCTTTTTATCCTCTGTTTGAAGTAATAATTGCAGTTCCTTTGCCTCAGGCTCTTGGCTGGATATTGGCAACAATGAATCTGCTTCAGCATATTTGAAAATGTACTGTTTGTAGGACTAAATATTTTCAGGTGGGTATTAAGGGGACTTAAAAACAATAATTTAATATAGTTCTGTTGAAAATATGTACAGAAAGCAATTCAGCATTGATACCTTTTATTTAGTAGTAAGACTAGAGAATTCCATTGGAAACACGATCTCTTTTTATTATTTTTGTACAAAACTTTGCATTTTATTAATTGTCATCTTTGCTTATCTGTTGTAATTAAAAATATATACACAGCAAGTACTCCTTAGACTCTTACTCTGGGTTGTCTGTTTTCAAAGTATCATTGAACTAATTGAAAAATGTGCAGAGCTAGTGACTTAACATGTCAGTCAACAGAATATTAAACAGCACAGAAACCTGGAAAACTCAATGGAAGTCACTATGCATTCCACTGTCATTTATAGTTACCTATCCCTTATTTAAAGTATTGTCCCTGTGGATGTATAATTGTGGTTTGGATTAGCCATGATTTAGGAAACTGTAGTTAGTCATACTGTAAAAGTTGTATGTCTTTCCTGCAGCTTAAATATGTTACTTCTCTATTTATTGGCTTTGAGTCTGAACCTATTTATCAAGTTTGATCTCTTTATGAGAGATAGGTGATTTTTAAAATTATTCAACTCTTTTAATACAGTAGAAGCATATATCATACCATCATTCTTCCAAAACGCCTGTATTGTTTTTGGTTATTGCTAAGTAATATGTCACATATTTGTAACTCGAATGAAATCCAACCAATGAGTCGTGTATGGCGACATCTTTGTAGGCACATCAATTGAGGAGTCTATTTTTAGAGGTAATAATGATATTACTTGTTCAGTGCTTTCAAATGTTCAGAGAGATGCATTATATAATTGTAATTCATATAATGACTCTTTTAAGTTTCTAGGGTTATTATCCCTCCTGTGACAGATGTGGGGGACTGAGGCTGAGAAAGAGAGTGACTTGACTAAGACAGGGCAAGATGCAAACTAGGGGCCTTCCTGAGTTAGAGCGCTTTGCGACTGCACTACACCAGCTCCCAAAGTTAGTTTATCCAAGAAAAAGGAACCTCTCGTTGAACTTCCACAATCTTCTTTTACCATAGACGAAAAGCATTGAAGTGTCTTTTCCCATTTGGGATTGAATTGCGGAAGCAGAGTGACAGGCCCTTGACTAGTGTGGCAAAAGCTCAACATCCCTGTTTAAACTGCTGTCATTAATTCTATGGTTTGAGACAATGCCTCGGTATTATTGTGACTGAGCGGTGGTTTTCGCGGTAGCAGG
The DNA here is from genome assembly GCF_004798865.1 of Varanus komodoensis. Classification (NCBI taxonomy): domain Eukaryota; kingdom Metazoa; phylum Chordata; class Lepidosauria; order Squamata; family Varanidae; genus Varanus; species Varanus komodoensis. Next base: position 4,157,604 of record NW_025335684.1, read on the forward strand.
AACACAGGAGGCAGTTCAGGAAGCTCCCAGCATCCTGAGCAGCACTCAGCGAGCCACGTTGGTTTGTCGGGCCTCAGGGATGCAGCCTCTGGATCGGGCCATAAAACGCCCTTGTGCTATTCCACTTTAAAATGCTTTATTCCCTGTATCCATTTTGAAAAGGATGCAGTCAGGTAATTTAATGCTTTTGCCTGCCCTGAACTTTGGGGACAGAGCTCTAGAAATCAATATTCATTTTGCTATTTGTTATGCTTAGAAGGCCAGTCCATGTCGTCCTATCAGGTCTAACCCTGCCATCATTTTAGAACCAAAGCTCTCTTTATATGTATGTTTAAATTTATTTGCTGTATTTTTATCTTTTCAGACAATTATTGTCTCCCAAAATGGTTCATGATGGTAAAAAAATACAAAAAGAGAGGTCCAGCCACAGGGCTTAGAAACTAAAAAGGCAGGACATACAAGGGAAGGGTGGTGAACGGAAATGGAAGACGAGAGACCTGCTTTCCAAGGATCAAGCAAAGTGATGAGCTACAGGAGGGCACTTTTTACCGAGGGTTGTAAGAGTGCTTCTCAGGCTGGGCTGGTCTTCCTGCGATGGTCCTCCTGCTTGAATAGCAGCTGCCAGGTTTCCTCCTTCGATACAAGTTAGACATTGCCAGGCACACCTGAGAACATTCTGGTAGGTCACAGGTTAAGCATTTAATCCTAAAGTTACGGTAAAGCATACCCAATTTGGATGAGTTTTTCCCCCCATTTTCTTGGGTCCCTGAAGGATTTTGTAATATTCATAGAAAGCACATTTTTGTCAGCTTGCCAATCGTAGGCTGTCACCCTGTGAATGCTTTTGGGAGCCACGTCCATCAAGTTCTATGAAACCTCTGGACAAGCATGCAAAAGATTGGGTTGCCTGTGCCATACAGTGAGTTTTCACTCATGATATAATCTGTTCTAAAATGTTATGGATTGAGGTTAACAAATGGTTCAATGTTTATCAAAAGGCAGATAAATGGGCCACTTAAATAAATCTCTAGAAGTCACGAGGGTATGCTATATTTGAAAACATAGCTTCTGTCAATGTCATTTTTTAAAAAAGCAGATAAGCTGTGTGCTTAAAAAGATAACCGCTATGCTAAAATGCTAGGAAACAGATCACAATGCACTCCTCTGAATTCAAAATATGAGGCACAAGTGAAATTCTTTGCACCAGATGGAACTGAATCCATAAAACTCTTAAAGTAATTGTGTAGGATGTGCAAACAGCTGACAAACTGTAAGCCAAACACTCATGATTTATGGAATGAATATTCATTAATGCTTGTCTTTTAATGAGAACAGTTCAACCAGTGTTTAATTTGAAGCCTATAGTTCCTTTTAATTTCTCTTGTGATATTCCAATTTATCTCCCCGTTATGTTTATCCCTTTTATAACAAGGCTCTTTTCAAAACCGCTTAAGTGCTGTTTATTATTGCTGAAGTTCTGAGTCTTTATGGAGTTATATAAGTTTGAAAATATAGGTGTTTTCTCATACTCCCCATTTCCTCCTCAGAATTGTTGCCTTTTTTGTCTAGCATGGCACTTAACATGGCACAATTTTTGCCTTGTTAAGGCGTAATTTTTGCTATGATAGTTTAACACTATATTGGTTGAAGTATATTTTATTCTTTCTTTTAGAAAATGTGTTTTATTAATATTTTATTGTCAGAATATTTTCAAATTACAACAACATAAAGGAAAACGAATAGAAGAAAATAAAGTAGAATCTAGCAATGCAAGTGTCATTATATAAAGTTTTAATATATCAATTTCAGTACATGCATGTGAAATTTCAGTCTCTGACATGAGGCACAGCCCATGTACAAGAACTGTGAGGGGAAGGCAAGGCAATGAAACTCTTTTTCAATCAGGGTTATTTTATTTAAATTATTTATATCCTGCCATTTTGTGCCCATGCACTGTGAGCTCGAGAAGGTTTACAACCAGATTACAATGACATTAAAAACTTACATTAATCAAGCAACAATAAAAACAAATAAAAACCAGAAATGCGACCTTGCAGTGAAAAATCAAAAAGCCTAAAGCAGCAGCCCCAGATAGAATAATTTTACTTGCTGCTGGAAGGCGAGGAGCGAGGCAGCTCATCCCATTTCTCTCAGACGGCCACCCCAATGCTTTGGCACCACCATAGAAAATTGCTGTGTGTTGTGTAATCTATCATTTCTCAGATAACCAGGGAACATGAAGCAGACCTGGATGAATGGATAGGGAAAGGGAGATCTTTCAGATACTCCGGGATCCTGGCGGTTTATAGCTTTGTGGAAAACAATCTCCTTAACTGGGTCTGGAAACATGCTTGGAGCAAGTGTTTCAGCACCGGAACCCTGTGCTGTTCTTGTACATTTTACATTTGTGTCTAACCTTTCGTTGGTGCTAGAGTAAAATAACAATAGCAACTCCCATACAAATAAAAATAATTAGCCATCTACCATAATAAATTCTCCAATCCTTACCCCTATCCAGTAGGGGTATAAACAGCATATATTAGTAATCCATAAACTTGGGCATTCTACTCGGATTCTTAACATTCTTTCAGAAACCTTGCACTTGGGCTAAAATGGACTTCACTGAATTCTTCAAAAAGTTGGGTCCCAGTAATGAATGAGCTTTGGCATGTGCTATAAGAAATGGAGCTTGGTGCACAGATAAATCTTTTAATGAAGTGTTCACAGTAGATCAAAAGTGTACTGCAGATTTATTATGAGGATATGCTTCCTATAACTTGTCTGATACCATCACAAGCTCCTCTAGCTTCAGCTAAGCCTCATGGAGCAAGACTTTGCTTCATGGCAGGTTTCCTTGGTGTCGCCCTTGCCCTCCAGAATTTCTTTGCAATAGGATTAAGGGAACCAGAGAATCTGGTTCAATTTCTGTATCAGGCAAAAAAACCCCTGAGACAGACTAGGCCCTTTGAATTGACATATGATAAAGGAAAAATAAGAGCAACCTTTGCCCAACCTCCTTAAACCTCTGGAGTTGTAAGTTGAATGAGATAGTTTTTTTTTTCTTTTGACACAGAGACAAATTAATTCTGGCCAAGAAGTTAAATATAGATAAATTTCAAGGGAAAAGGTACTTTGAAGCTTGTGAGTGCTCAGAAATGCATTTAAGATATCAAGCTGAGCCAGTTCACTAAATCAATGCCTCCCCTGTAGTGATCGTAGTGATCCCATTCTCTTCCAAGCAGTCCCTTAGGCTATTCATTCAGTTCCTTCACTGTCAGCCTCTTCTGATCCTTCACAGCAACACCGAAGGCGACGACGGTGGTGGAATTTCACCATGGTGGATTCTCTGCTGAGACCAGTGCAAGGGCCAGTCACCCAGAAAACTGTAGCTTACACTTAAAAGAGAATTGCTCACCCCAACCCAGCACTCCTATTCCCTGGGCACCAATCCAGGACCCACCGTATGCCAGTCTTGCAGATCAGAAGGAAGTGATGAGATTTCAATGGAGAAAGGATCATGGTGGGAGATCCCCCTTCTCTTTCCAGTCATCCCATGCAGGACCAATCATGTCATCCCAAAGGGAGGAAAGTATGCTTTCCTGGGGGAGTGAAAATGACGAGACGTAAAACTAGGGTTCGGGTTAAGTTGTTTCTCAAGGAAGCAGTACTGCTCCGGAAAGTGATCCCATGGCTTGTTTTGTTCAGCACTTTAAAAATCCGACAGACTTGCTCGTGTGAAAATGGCTCATTCCAGGACAAAGATTTTTTTCTGCAAGAAGATACCCCTCTATACAGAATTATAAGTAAATGGTCATGGGGTGGCTTATGGTCATAGATCTAATGCAGTCTGTGAGGAGGTGCTAACGGGAGAGGAGGGAGAATTTAGTTTTATTCGTTTTAACTAACAACTTCCAATCTTTCTCTGGATGCTAAAGGAGCCATGATGCAAATAGGACCTGGGGGTTAAGTTGCCTGTATCACTTGCACTCAAAGAGCGGAAGCAGTATCCACATTTCTGGATTTTTTAAAAAATGGATTGTCTGTATTTAGCTGCAGATACTTAACCTTCTCTCAGTTGACCTTCTTCTCAGGATCAACAATAGCTGAGAAGATTCTATGACGGCAGTGTAGCCCTTCCGAATGGATTCCGAATACCAAGAGCCCTTTCCCTTGATTTCCAGGCAGTAAACTCTGACACCCCTTCGCTATGACAGTCCATGGTATAAATGAAGGAACTGATATTCAAAAGGACACCTTGATAACATGAAATCCAGGTGATGGGATCTTCTGAGCAAAACGGTAGTATCCAGCTACATATCTGAATGGTGGAATAGTATATCTAAACTCAACACCCCAACCATGTACCATATCAAGTTTGAAAATGTCTGGTGTACACTCAGCTCCAAGTGGTATTTGAGGCTATTCTTAATATCCAGGCTATCAAGGACACTGCCTCTAATAATTCTGTTTACTGCCTGATCAGTTTTCTGTTTTCTAGTCATTTGTGCTACTGGGCAGAATAGAACTACAATAAATGAATTAATATAAACAAGCAAACATGATCGTTGGGATAGGAGTGCTCCTAAGGAGAAAAACTAGTTCACCCGACTTTCATTCAACCCTATATATTTATATATATTGCATTGGAAGAAGTGAGGCTTGAAGGGGCCATGCTGTCTTTTCATACCATTGTCATCAAAACACATAGCTTGAATTTGCACAGCTCTCTTCTCATTGCGGATAATGGATTGCAAAATTTATCTCTCACACAGTGGGAGTAAAGGCTTGAAGACAAGCCCCCTTGACAGAGTACTGCTCTATGGAACTAAGTTGCAAGAGTGATATAAAAGCTTCTACTGCAATTTTCTGTAGCATACTTTTGACTGCACTCCCTTTGAATTAAGTATAAACCCTCTGAGTTTTGAAACAGACTTGATATAGAGTGTACGTGAATACAGTTCATGGATAGAGAATCAAAAACTTGCTTGGCTGTGCTGAATTTGTTTCCCAGATTTCTAGTCTTTGAAAGTAGACCAAAGTAGTTTTCTGGTCTACTTCGACAATAGAGAGATATGGATTCTGTTCCTCAAAGATGAAATACCATTATATATGTTTAAAATACATAGATAAGAATGATCTTGGCATTACTCCCTGCCATTCCATTTAAATCCTAGTGTACCCCCTTAGGACAGCTAGCAGCTGTTTTCTCTTTCTCCAGGTTCTGCCAAAAGGCACTTGTTGCAATCTTGATGCCCCTTGATGGTCTTTGAGCGACTTTGCACCCAGTAAACATGATTCTCTACTTTCTTATGAACTAATCCCTGTAGATGTTGTGTGAAAAAAACTACATCAGCAGCTGCAGGTCCTCCTGTAAACAGTAAAAAGGCAAAAATGCTGTGCCCGCAGGCTCTCGCTTGAGGCAATAACAGCAGAGTCGGTTTATTTTAATTGTGCTGATTCAGCAAGAACTAAACAACTTCGGTTTTATTGATGAAGTGAGTGTGTTTTGAGGGGCCAAGTTTAAAGGACATAGAATGTTTGCTTTTTTGAATGGAAATCTGTTTTCCTTGGCTCTCGAAAGGGATGTTTCTCATCCAAAGCAGTAGTACTTGTGCTTTCCTTTTTTACTACAGGAGATTAAAAAAAAAAAATCTGTGTTATATTTCTGGAAGTAGTTAAGCATCAAAATGGATTACTATTTCTGTCATTATAGAATATTTAATATTCAAGAATATGATTAGTTAAATTTAGAACCCTAAGTCAATGCAAGAATAAACAGTGCTTTTACAAGCTTCATGCATCCCAACACGAAGAGGGCCAGTGACCTCAAAATGTCTAGCAGTGGTGGAAACAATTTTCATGAGATCATGAGATCATGAGGCAAGTTACGTGGTCAATTTTATATATTGGGGAAGCAGTGCAGGTTATCTAGTAGTTTAACCTATATCTGCTAGCCAGAGGTTCACCTGAAAATATTTGTTTTTCACTAAAGTGGCTTAAAAAAGAAGACTAGAACAAAGTAAGGAAGTGCAATCCTGTTTTAAACATTAGTAGTTACTGTGTTTTCCTTTTAAATAGAACATTCAGATGGATAGTTATATTAGCCTATTACCTTCAAAAAAACAACACAGATTGCGATTCTTTCAAGATAAACACACTTATTATGCCACAAGGACTGTCTCTGGTGAATGCCTCGATGCAGTAACGTCTGGGACCCTGTATACACCACTTTGAGATGGGATATAAATATAATAAATATATCAATAGTTAATAGCAAGACAAGTTTGGTTAAAGGAAGGATAAACTCTGAACCTCCTTTGGAAGGAAGAAAGCCTATACACTGTTACTATGTACTATATACCTGTACCTATGTTACTGTGGCTGTGCAATTTCTTGACTGGTATGGAATTTGGAGCCAAGCACAGGTGGTAGTCCTGGCAAATATAGACATGGTGGGAGACAGATACAAACTGGAATTTTCTAGTGCCCGAAGGAAATCTTTGAGAAGTGGTAGGGCACACTTCAAAGCAGAACTTTGTTTCTTTGCTTTTTTTATCCTACAACAGATAAGAGAAAATCAGAGTATTAGGAAATGTAGCATACCACAGCCAGAATATTGCAACTAGTGGGAGTTATATCTCACACCCCCTTCCAGTGTAACATGTATTCTGAAGTTTCCTTCAGTTTGAAAACAGTCTGAATGCCAAATGGGTGTGGAGTTTGCAATTCAAAAGCTGTCAGGTATATGGAGCTCATTGGTTCTTTTGCTCATGGTTCAAGGGGAACATGGTATAACTATTTGTTTTGGTAGAATCACCTATTCTGCTCTTTCCTTATAAACATACTGCTGCAAAATTCTTGTTTGTGTGATAGATGTTATAAGGCGACTCCTTGCAAATACTTGAAATGATGGTGGCCAGTATAAACCTTGGTTAAGTTAGGAAATACAGACGTTTGATTAATATAAGGCTAAGCTTTGGCTGCTAGGCATGGCATAATGCTTCATAACCCAATCTTTCCTCTATTATACATTAAATGGTTTTAATGGTAAGCAGTCTTCTAATCCTAGATCTTTAGCTCTTTTTAATGATAATTTAGCATATCTACCTTTAAAGCCAATGTGGCATATACTGTTGTGTTTCTAGCACTTTGTAATGGTGGTAGCACAAAAAGAAAAATTCTAATTCCTCACTCCAAAAGAAATTCTTCCATCCATTGCAAATCGTAATGGAGGTAGATGGCATTCTATTACTTTTCTCGTAAAGCATTTCACTGTTCATCCTTCTGCACTCTGCAGATTCTCAGCTTATCATTACTGCTGGTAAATATTCAGTTCTGCAGAATGCTATATAACATCTTCAGAGCTTGGGGATTTTTATATATCGGTTTGTCTATCAGTACCTAAATAGGGATACATATCCATCCATGGTATGAATAGAATGAAGAGGGTTGAACGTTTTTGTCTCACGTCTTCTTAACTTCAAACCCCACATCTATTATCCAATAAAATGTTCTAATATGACTTTATGTAACTGGGTAGGGGGGAAATTGGTTTTGTCTTAGAAATATTACTTTCTGTTGGAAGGTGTGCTCATTTTTCCCAGACGAAAGAACTCTGGCCATCACAGGCATTTTTTTACAAGTGAAGATAGCTCCTGTGGTGACAGCAAGTGACAGAGTTAATAACACTCCTGACTTTCAAGTTACCATTTTAACTTTGTATAGCTCCGGTTTTTGAAAAGTGACAAAGCCCTGGCTTTTTCCTTGATGTAATTTTCAAGAGGAACCTCAACTGTGACCTGTGGTTTCCAAGTTAGGAATAGATCAGTGGGTGGCAAATGCACACGAATTTTCTTTTTGCTTTCCGCAGACTGGGAGAATCAAACCACCCAATCTGAGGGGTAAACCGATTTAGCACGTGAAGGACCTACTATTGTTAATAGGGATGTTTAGAACCCAATAAATCTGTGAAGGACTTGAAAAGTACAGTTTGTTAAGAAAAATATGCCTCTTGAGCAGAATTCTAATGCTACTAAGGGTTTTTATACTCTATTAAATGCACTGAAAGAACAGAATAAAAATATTCCTTTTTGCCATGAAAATTAATCCTTTCCAAAATATGATTACTGTTGTAAAAATGCCTAAATTCTCTTAGCAATGGCTAGAATCCAGAGTCCTTCAGGCATTTCTTAAGAGCTTGTGTGTGGCAGTGCAAATTGATAATACATCGGATCTAATGTATTATCAATTAGAGAAGGCTTAAAGAAGATGCACTGCGATCAGTGGATCCTCAATCATACTTGGAGTAGACCTGTTGAAATCAATGGAATGTAAGTTAATCACGACTAACTTAAGTGCCATTACCGTTAATGGGTTTGCTTTAAGTATGACTAATATTGGATCCAGTCCTGGGGTGCACAAATTTTAATTTGATTTCCTGTCACAGCCAGTGATCGCCAATGACCCTTTGCTTCCTCAGGTCTGCTGCACATGCTAGCTAATCCAGTGGACCACAGCACTTCCTGCTACTGGATTTTGAACCGGATGAAATTCTCTCTTGTATTCTCCCTGCCTGCTCCAAAGCACCGTGTGTCATGAAAATCCATTTCTCACCCTAGCTTGATAGGGGCTTTGGAAATCCATTGCCTTTCACTGGCCTTAACTACGTGGTACATTTAGCTAAATCATCATTCATTTTCTTCAACAAGAGCTATTCAAATTATTCATTGGGTTGATAGTAAACGCATTTTTATTTGTTTCTGTAAATTGTCATACATTGACTCAACATATTTTGCCAGGTACTTCCCAGTATAATTAACACGTAGCTGTTCTGTCCAATCGAGGCCTGCTTACCTGCACTTCTGCTGAATGTACTTGTTTGACAATGGCATCTTATGAAGCTCTAATGGCTTAACAATATCAAGAAACATGGCCACATGTTTGGAGACCCAGAAACTCTCAGGTGTTTTTGACATTCTAGATTATGTCTATCTTACTATGTCTGAAGATACCCATGCTTTAGTGCGTTTGTAGGAAATTTTGAATGATGTTGTGACCTTCTGTTCCATGATCTTTCTTCAAAAATGAAATTGGCGTGTAGATTTTCTGGCCATTTTTAGACTCCATTGTTGCAGGGTAGCTTCTATAAGGAGGAGAGTGAAATTTCTGTTTGTTTTTTAGTTGGCATATTAGTTTGATACTGATCTCATAGGTATTTGAATGCTATACAATGTTCTCATTTTCTGTATTGCTGAAAAACATGTCTGCAAAAAGCTGGGACAGCATCCAGAAATGTTTGCATTCCTTAGCATATAGTAGCATAGATTTTGTTTTGTTTTTCTAGAGGAACTAGTATTGACTTTTTATTAGTGAAACTTGGGGAGGTGAAAAAATGGTTTAAAAAACAAACAAAGCCCATTTAATTTAATGAAAGAATATGAGATGAATAAAAAGGTGGTAGTAAAGTTATGTTCACAATTTTAGTTATTTTGAAACGTTTTTCCTCCTTTATAATTTCATGAATTTTCAAGATAATTTAACATATTTTAAAATTAATCTTAAAACAAGGCAGCAATAAAAGTCACAGATGAAACACAAGCATACAACTCTGTGAATAATACATTGAGAGGAACCAAAAGCCTCCTTGGAGAAAACACAATCCAGTGTAACTTCTGAGTATAATGCGTATGCGGATAGAGTAATCCAAGACAATATAGTTCAGCATATTTTTTTCAATACTCTGTATTACTGGTTCAAGTATTTTATTCATTTAGGATACAATCCTATTTTAATGATCACAACCCCCCAAAGAGGGAGGCCTATGCTTATCCTATGCAAGACTGAAAATGTGCTGAAGGCAGTCTTTACCAGCCATCTTTCTGCCCTGCAGTTTTGCTGGATGGGCTTTTTGGGCTCCCAGCCACAGTTCTTTCTGTGCAGGCTCTGAGGAAGAGGCCATCAGGGCTCCGGCTCCCAGCTCCAAGCTCTGGGTCTCATCTAATGTCAGGAACTCTGAAATAACTTACGGACCCTTGTTGCACTTGCTTCCTGTTATATCCTGCCTTTTTCCAGATCCTCTGAGTCCCAGTCCCATGCTCTTAACCACTACACCACACTGGCTCTCTGTGTTCTGTCTCAAGGTACCTGCCCCTCTATTTATCTTCCTAGTTCTTGACCCGTGGCTTGTTCCGGACTGTATTCTTGTCTAGTCCTGAAATGTACTTCTGGTTCCTTGCCTTGGTCTGTTCTATAACTGTGACTTGGACTTGGACATTACGCTTCGGACCTTGTCTTGCCCTGGTCCTGGTGCCCCGTCTTGTCTCCCGCCACCCACATCCCAGCGCTGGACCTGACATGGGTTGTTCCAGGGCTCCATCAGACCCCATCACTGTCGGGTTTTAGGAAGGACCTTAAAACCTATTTGTTTACTTGGACCTTCCCTCGACCTTGTTTTGTGCGGTCAAGGCCTAATGCTTGAGTTGATGATACTTGTTATCTTTACCAAATTTGTGCTGTTTTCTTACAGTATTGCTCTATTTCATTGTTTTAAGCCACGCTGGGAGGACTTCTGCCCTAGGCAGTGACCTAGAAATGTTTCTGATAAATATCCTGCAAGTCTGGAGGTGGAGAAGAGTGCACTCAGTGCTTTTCTATTTACTTACTATGGTGAGCAGCAGTGCAAAGAATATGACTGACTCGAAAGAGATGATAAAAACCTAAGTGATGCATTTTTATGCCTTTTATTGAATGAAGGAGTTTTTATGTTAGCCTTTCTGTATTAATCTTTCAGATAAAATACTTGATTGTCCAATTAACTGCATTTGTGCTATTCTTCCATTAGTTTTATTCTTTTGTCCAGTGAACAAGTCAGTCATTAAATAGCAGGTACCAAAAGGGATCAATTACATGAAATGAGGATAGTCATTTGAAGGGCTGACATTTTGTGGTGATATGACAGCAAGAAAGGGAATGGATCCTCAGTCAATAAGGTTATGAGTGTGTTGATCCAAGTTCCTGGAGCCTATGTACCTTATATAAAGCAGTTTTATTTAAGAAAAACTAGGTACAGTGAGATCTGATTGCTTTCTTTGTAGCTCAAAGCATCATACCATCTAGCAGGAACAGTGTTCTACAGCTTGTTCATTTTGTATTTCCTATATTCTAAGATGAAAATGGCAATTGCAAACAAATCCCAAACAAATTACTCTTGTGTATTAGAAGCAATGTGCAGTTTGACACTTAGGTAGCTGAATTGTGCATTATTCTTTTAAAAGTAATTAGGCACATTTCAGTGTCCATTCTAACATTGATCAGCTAGTAAGACTCTTCTAAACAATTCATAGAGCAGTCAGTGAATGCAGCAGGGGGTTGGTAATTTGTGGATTTTTACATATTGATCGATCATCTCAGAAAAATATAAAGCAGCTACATGTTCTTCATAAAAGGAACCAGCAATAGCCTTGTATTCTCATTCTACAGCAGTTTACCCTATATACTGGTATACAAGATGAAACTTGACAATGAAAATAGCAAAGCAAAGATTGGGGTCATCTTATATGCTCAACATATATAAACAGTCCAAAATTTTGACCTCATCTTATATGTGGGTTGCCTTATATGCCCTGAAGGATATACTGTATCTAGGATATCCCTGAAAGATATTCATGGATTTTTCTGAAACTGACTTCCTGCCTGCTTGTTCCACATGTTATTACTGTATATATCAGTGTGAAAGATGACCCTTGAAACTGAAAATAGCAAATCAAACATTGGGGGTTGTCTTACACTCCCAACACATGACAAACACCCCCAAAATCCCAAAATATCAACCTTATCTTATATGCGAGTCACCGGTACATACAATAATTAGCAAAACACTTCCATAGAACTTAGCCAAAATGGCATTAAGAGTAACTGGTCTGTAACTCACAATGCCCATTAAAAATGGGAGTTGTTCATACCTGTTCGAGGAAAGGAGCTTTTTATGGACTAGGACCCTGAATCCTCACCCAGACCTCATGTCCTCACCCTAAGATTTCACAGATTAGCTGTGTGCTTTCTATTAATATCACTAGATAACTTTAATTCTTACTACTTATTTTGTAACATGCGCTGTGGTGGTCCTTTCAGCTTCTTTTTCTTTTTTTCTGTGGAGGACACTGAAATCTTTTGTTCTTGAAAATCCAGGCTTCTTGCAGATCCGTTAAACTTTCATTCTAGAGTAACATTTCTAATATATTTAGAGATTTCTGAGTAAGCTTGTTTAAGTTTATGAAGCAAAAAATGCAGCAACACATCTTGTGATACAAGATCCAATACCGTTATTGTACTTACCACATGCAGCTCACACTAGTATATGCAGTTTATGCTAGTCCTTCTGCGTAGAAAGATGGGTCATATAAAATCATACTATGGGATGCATGATGCCAAACTAATATTTTTAGGCTTCCCTGTGAGATAGCCATAGCAGACCTGCAGGTCAAAACAGCAACAAGCCAATTTTAGGGGAGCCACCTCCGGCAAGTCTGTGCTGGCATTTGCGAATAATACACATGGGCGAGATGGCTGCCCCTGGCAGCTGTGGCATCTTTTACAAAAGCTTGCAACAAGGTATTTCCAGCAGAATCCCTTTTTGCTGGCACGGTTGCCCTGCCTGCCCTGCCCCGGCTAGGTAGCAGCACCAGGTAGGCATCACAGGATGGTGCTTTCTGCAATAGGCAGCATGGGCTTTCACACAGAACAAGTGCGAAAAGGAAGACCTGAAAGGTGCGCTCTTGCTGGCCATGTCTGAATGCGGTCACTGGTCAATGCAATGACACTCACCTGGCTTCAGGCATGGACATAAATTGTGTGTGAGAGAGCAGGGGATGGTTCACAGAGCGCAGTGTTTTGCTGCCGGGTGACTTGAGCACAATCATAAATTGCCTCAAGGAGACATTTGCATTCATATTTAGTAAAGTGGAACTCTTCTAGATTTCTAGCGAGGGATAGCAGTGACCCAGCAGCGCAGTTATGGGTACATTTTAAAAGTGTCCATTTGTGGAAAGACAGAATTCATAAGTGCTTCAGAGTCAGTGAGGCTGGTCAGCGTGGGGATAGACCATAATATTTTTGACTTAGGAGAAGAATCACCGAGTGTCCTGTGAATGAATATGTTGTAGTTTTACAGAAAATCTTGCCTGTGTGTTAACTATTTATCATTCATTTATTTACATTAATTTTTTGTGACTAGCTGACAAGTTTTTGTTTTGTTCATTCATCCAGAGTATAATCAATACACAAATGTTCACTGGAGATTGAACAAAAGATGGATGTCTTTCAGAAAAAGATTTAATCAAGTGCTCCCTCCCTCCCTCCCTCCCTCTCTCTCTCTACACACACACAGAGAGAGAAAGGGGATGGCCATTCTATTATTTCTCAGCCTTCCTGACTGACAGGTTAGTGTCAGAAAATGTCATTACAGCTGAATTTCTGTAAAGTTTGAGGCTTGATTGAAGGCTTCACCAGGATTTAAATTAACCCCTGTAAATGGCTAAATAAGTCTGTTGTATCTCAGTCTCATTTTTGTGTTGTCATACTTAAATGCCTGTGTACAGACCAGTGAATTTGCAGGATTAGAGTAACTGTTTCCAGAAAAATAGATTTTAAAATTTAATGTTGTAATTTGGATATAAAGATACATAAGCCAGCTAATCAGCGTCTGATTTAAAGACTAGAATGAAGTGATAAAGGCAAGCTCTGAGCCTAATAGCCACTTGGCCATCTAGCATTTTAATTACAAGAAGAAGGAAGCAATTGCTAAATCACATTTTGATGTCTCTGAAGAGCATATGTCCATTCATGGGTTGTATTTCCTCAGTTTGGAAATAACAGTATGTATTTCCTCTCATATACAGGGATCCACACACTACCATTTTGCTTTGCTTGGGCTTTCTTAACATCATAAAATATATGCACAGATTCTTGAAATGCTGGGCATGTTTAATATGATAACTGCTCACCCCAGGGTGATCTGGGCCAGAAAGAGGGGAAGGTAAAGAAATAGATTGCGATGGCAACGCAAAGGCGAAGCCCAGGGAGCGTCTGTCAGTGGATCTGTGCTGGGGAGTGACTTGTGGAAAGTAATACGGGGTTAAGTGTCACCCAAGAACTGCTTTTCTTCCATCTTGTTGTTGAGGTATTTTCCCCACCTAATTACTTTGCCTGGTTAGTAGAACCCACACCCAGTACAAATTAGTAGTTATATCAAAGTAGCTTTCCAATTAAAAATGCTAGTGAATGACATTTTCTGACCTTTTTATACACTTTGTATTTCTTTTTCCTGTATGATGCCTTATGGATTCACTGAGTACCTCGCTTGAAGGCTGTTTTCCTTCCAGCCATTGGCATGAGAATCTGTCTGAGGCCTCTTTGATCTTCTGAAAATGTTAACTAAAAGAAGATTAAAAAGAAACCTAGTGGGCAATTATTTTCTAACGAAATTGGCATCTCTAAGATTTCAAGTCAGGTGAAGTCTCCATTCCTTCTAAAAAAATCTTAAGATATCTGAAAAGAATGTCATCATATAGTTATGATTAACTTGGATACTGTTTTAAGCTCCAGCATGCACTCTATAACATCGGTGGTAAAGCTGCAGAAAAAAAATACAGTACAACAGGAAGATGTACAGGGATTAAGTTTCATTTTCAAACATTGAAAGGCTCCTCATTTTTCAGGAAATGTAGCCCCCAAGTCCCAAAAACTACATTGCCACCATGGAAACACAAAATAGGGGATGATTTTATCAGGGCATTTGGTTAGCCTTTGGAAAACTTTGTTCAGCCCTAAAATATGCAGACAGAGTCCTGGATTTTTTAGGAGTCGAGGCTTCGGCGAATGGGGCGGCATAAAAATGTTTTAATAAATAAATATAAATAAATAAACTACTCCTAGCCGCTGTCTCTTTCGCTGGAGACTGCATTCAGTTGCCCTGGTTTACCAGGGAGTTGAGAGCAGTGGGACAGGTGGGCTAATGGCCTGAATGCCAGTGTGATGTGATCGCACCTGGGCACATTCCATGGCACATTTTAATTTATGCTATGGTGGCTGCTCGCAAAGTGTAGCAACAGCCTCACCCCAGGGAGGGAACTAATCCACATGACTAAGCTCTATCTGAACTCCAAGTGCAGCCCATTTCCAAGGATTTCAGTTATTGCAGCCTCTGGATGTTGACATTTCTTTGAGGGGCGGTGGATAGTTACATCTTATTTGCATGAGCACGTTCAGTGTGGAATCCAGCGGATAATTAATGCTTTCCCTTGGTGGCAGGGTGTGATCAATCCCATCTGGAAGCAGACAGCTGTAGGAATGCTCCTGAAGAACACTTTCCTGGATGCAGACAATGTTTGTCCAGTCATGAAGACCTCTTTCCTGGGCAAGGTGCTTAAGAGAGGAGGAACAGCTGGATTTTTGGCACTTGAGGTTGCTGTAAACTCTAACTCCACCCCGTTCTTTGCACAAATGTTGAAGACCTAGATCATGTGGACACTGCCCTTATTGTGGCACAAGCTTTTGCAGGCAACCCTTCTTAGATGGCTGAAATGCCATCAGCTGGCAGGAAGGAATACACACACAGGCTACACTCAAGCAGAGGTAGCAGGCATTCGAAAACCATGTGGCCAGATGCAGAAGTGTAGTAATAGAGTAGCAGTGGACTCTTATTTTGTAAATATAGGTAACAACACAAACATAAAGCAGTCATAGCTAAAATAAAGTTCAAAGTGGATGGATAGTTTTATACAATTTGTTCTTGTTCAAATAATAACCCTTAAAAAACAAAGGACACATGTCTAGGCAGGAAAAAAAAGCCCTACAGCTCCCGGTATTCCTCACTGATCATGGGTTATATGAATCCTACTGCCCAAATTTCTCAAAGTCCTAAAGATTTCTAATTGCAGTTAAGTTCTCTTTGGAGCCTTCTATTTTCCAACTCATTTGTGAATTTAAAAACTCATGCCCAGCGGCATTTTCTCTGCCTAATTTCACGCCACCAGTAACATTTCTTTTTTGTTGAACAGAGTCTCTCACTTTATTTTGTCCTACAATTTTAAAACAGTGCTTTTAGCAATATTCTAGCTTTAATTTTCCAATGAGATTTGTTATTTCTTATTTTCCCTTATAATAATATACCATGACTGTATACTAGACTATGTAAGGGCTATTTCATTATACAGTGTTAGAGTTTACATCAATTTTGGGACATTATAGTTTTTATTGTCCTTAGTTCTAGTGATTAGATAACCCAATAGTGCTGGTTTTATGTACAAGTAGTTATCAATTATTCAATCATGAGAAAACCAAGTGAGGTCCAAGTGTCCTTTTAATTCATTTCAGGCTAGAAAAATTCTTATAATTGGCTTGGCAAAAAGAATGAGTGAGATTAGTTGCTAATGAGAAGATAAGTATAGTAATTTCTGCATGATGTAAAGCTGTGATTGTCAGTAGGTAGTAATAGGAATTCAGATTATTTTTCATGGGACTTTGCTTCTTTGTGTGAGATCATTAACATCGTCTGATATTGTAAATTAAGTTATTTCACACCTGTATTTTTATCACTAGGCATTAACCCTCCAGCCAGAGATACTGATAAGTCTTGCTAATTAGGGAGTCATTAATGTAGTTAGGGATATGAGCAATCAATTATGACTTGGTCTAGTAATCTAAACAAAAACTTAATTGCATAAATTTATCTCGTACTTTGAATGTTTATCATACTTACAGCAAAACTGCAGCAAAATGACAATGTTTTCGTGGGCATAACCCTTTACAGAATGAAATGGCATATGATTTTGTTTGATCTACAAAGTGATGGATTCAGTTTGTGCAAATTCAATGGTTTTAATAAACAGCACACCACTTTTTATCTTATTTTGACATCAGCCAAGATTATTTTTTTATACTAGTGAGGCACACAATAAAATATGGAAGTCTCATCTTACTTGCTAGCAGAACTGTGCCTTCCCGTAGGCCATTCCTGTCCTCTTCCCCTCTTCCCAGTTTTCCACTTTTCCCTCCCAGTGGAAAAGAGGAAGACTCAGACTGGCACTCAGATTCCATTCCTGTTGAGCATGAGTAGTCCTCCTTTGATTGTCTGCCTCGATTTCAAGAATTGATAGCTATGGGGGTAGTATTGCAAGGTTCCTCTGAGCGTAGGATCTGAGGCAGCTTCAGAGCTCCATCTACTGGCCGAGTACCAGAACAGCAGCCCTGGTACTTGGATTCCTCCCTCAATCGTCTGCAGCTGCCAGGGCCTTCATGAGCCCCACCTGGGAGAAGAGCCAGGTAGTAGTAAAAACTGGCTCTTCCCTCCAGAAGCTCTTTTAGCAATGGAGGTTTTGCTGCTGTGCTGTTAGCTCTCTGGTTGTTGCTGCTCCCGGAGTTCCTGCTCCTCTTCCTTCCCTGCTTCCCCAGGTATTTCATGCTGCCTTGCTTTACTGGTTTTTTGTATCTGACCTTCCCTGCCTGTGTTGTTGTTTACTGGGCTCTGCTTGCTTTGTGTTGTTAGTCTTTCTGGCTGTGACTCTGAATTGTTGTTCTTGACTAGGCTTAAAGGTTGGGCATTGGTTTGGTTGCCTGAGTTGTCCCTGTGCCTGTTGTTCACTGCCTATGTCCTGGACTCTGACACAATACCAGCATCCCTCTAGTTTCTCAGTGTGGCCCCTTTGGCTCCGTTTTTGTTTCCT
This sequence comes from Varanus komodoensis, assembly GCF_004798865.1. Lineage (NCBI taxonomy): Eukaryota > Metazoa > Chordata > Lepidosauria > Squamata > Varanidae > Varanus > Varanus komodoensis. The sequence continues at coordinate 4,175,324 of NW_025335684.1, forward strand.
AAGTTTGCAATCAGAGGGAGTGTTCCTGGCTATGCCTAATTATTGGCACTCTCACTAAAGCAAAAGATGCTGCTTTAAAGTCTACCCAAGGCCCTATATGCAGGAAACTCACATGCCCTCTTATCTTCTGAGAAAATGTTTGGATTCTGAGAAGCAATGCTGATGTGATTGCCACCAGAGCCTGCTGCCTGTAGAAGACAGGGAGCCCATGTGGTGTAATGGCTCAGAGTGTGGGGCTGGGACTGGGGTGATCCAGGTTATAGTCCCGGGGTGGCTCTGGGGCAGTTGCAAGGTCTCCGCCCAACCTTCTTCACAGGGGGCTGTTGTGGGGATAAGACTGAGAGCAGGAGGGAATGATGGAAGCAGCTTCTTAAAAGAAGCAGGTTCTTAAAAAAGGGAAGGAAAGATATAAATACTCTACTGCTATTTCCCAGTTTTCTTTATCATTCTTCTCCATTGGCTTGCAACTGTTTCTTCATTTGCCTGAGTTGCCAAGTGCTTCAACAACATTAGTAAGAATGAACAGCAGGGGGCAAATATGTGTGGCAGTTTTTTTTCCCAGGAAAATTTTGCCTAGATCTGGCAATAGTTTTGGGAGTGAAATAAGCTTTTTTATTCAAACAAATAAAAACCTTTGACTTACCCTGAGTCCCATTTATTCTTCAAGTACAATGCAATGTTTAAAAATGTAACACCATCAAGGAGTAGGTAGTTCAATATTTTCATTACTGCTTAGTTTGTGTACTATATGTTATCACCTCATTCTGTTTTGCAAAGGATTGAGAAGATTGGTCATGTAGTGACTTGCGGTGTTGTAATAATGCTTATGGCTGAGAAAGCATCACAGTACTCCAAATCCTGAATGAACAAAGAAGCACTATGATTTGCTATATTACTTAAAAATTAAGTTTAGCTTCCTTTTCTTTTGGTGTCTCTCCCTGTTTCTTGTTCTCTTTATCCAAGTCACTTTCCTCAATCCTCTTATGTTATATGTTCAATTAAAAATGAACTGGCTAGTTTGGAGGTGATAACTATTAGTAAATACTGTTTTGTGCAGCTGCTTTCTATGGAACTTTCTATCTGCTTTTCTGAAAAGATAAACCAAAGTAGGATCATTAAATATGACAAACCACCATGTGCCAGAGAGAGAGTGCGCATGCGAGAGAGCAAGCCATTCACAACATGACTGTTATGGAAAAGATATCCACTCTCATATTTTCTTCAGCAGACAACTTTGCACTCCATTTTCACTTCTAGCAAATACACACAGAATGTTGAAGAAAGAAAGCGAGATCCAGACTGGGGGTGGTGGAGTAGTATAGAGCTTTAGTATGTGCTGTTGGAGGCCTCATGGGTGCCAGAGTGCCCATGGGAGCTGCACTGGGGACTCTACTACTAGGGAGTTAATTTCCTCATGGAACTTAGATCTTAAGTGAACATGCTTAGGATTGTGCAATAAATATCCCTCAAACTGAATACATTTATATCCTGCCTTTCTTCCTGCAAAGAAGTCAAATAAGCTTACAAGATACTTCACTTCCTCTCCCTTTTATCCTCACAACAACTCTGTGAGGTAGGAGAGGCTGAGAGTCAGTAATTGGTCCCAAGTCACTAAGGGAGTTTAATTGGGACTAGAACCTGGGTTTCCCAAGATGCAGTCCAACACGCTAACCACTACACCAAAGTAGCTCTCAGTATCTCAACCCTACCATTCAAAAATTATCTTTAGACAGGTGAACAAGGAGTTCCCTAAATGTGTGTTCTCTCTAGTTATCAATTTACCATATGCTTTTCTACCTAAATTCCATACAGTCTGTGCAGTATCAGCCCTCACTTGATGTGCCAAGTTCAGTTTCATGCATAGCACCTTCTAGTTGAATTGTTTAAAAATACATGGAAATTAATTAGTATTCTAAGTATCTAGAATACTAATTAATCTAAACATGCTCATAAAATGTGGCTCTGAATCAGTTCTGTTGTACAGGCAGAACACACTTCTGAGGCATTCTGCTTGCTTGGGCTGGAGAATTTGTAGCAATTCCTGCAGCATCTTACCACTCGCATTCTCAGGGCAGGAGGGGGGAAAATGGTGAGACTGCAGTGGAAAAGGTCCATTTTGGTGGTGGAACTGCACTTGGAATTATTTTTCCATGATGAAACAGTATTTTTAATATTTATTACATTTGATTTTTGACTATGATGATGCTGAAGTTCATAAATAGAATTCCATCATTCTACATATTTCTGAACTGCCATAGTTCTAATGCAGCAAGCTGTCATCTTTTCCTTTTTTTTTAGTAATGCTAGAACACTAAGATACCTATTCATAGATCTAAAAGCCAAGCAAAGTCTAAGGTTTGTTTGCACGGAGGCAACAGGGCATTTATCCCATGGGTATAAATTATTTTAAGCCCATTGTAAGTAAGCATTAGGAATCCAGATGCAAAAGGAAAACCGTATTTCTCTACTTTAACATGGTCTGGTGGGGTTCCAAATGTTGCTTTATCTCAATTAACTGTGAATCATTGTTTGAATTCTGTATTTCATAAAATCTCTCCCACATTTCCCTCCCGAATTAGCAGCCCTTTATTCAGTATGGCATTAATAAAGTTGCGGCAAATGACATCTGTAAAACCCAACTGGTATAATTAGATAGCATTGCAATACTTGAGTGAAATAATTCTATTGATGGGTGAGGGGGGAATGCTCTGCATACAAGTTCTGTGTAATTTCTCTAACAAGATAAAAGTGCATTACAACATCTGTAATGAAATCATTTGGGGGTTTTTGTTAATAACTTCCACCCCGCTCTCTGTCAGTTTCTCAAGGACTGAAAGAGACTGATAAGCAAGACAGGTGGAAACACATGCTGTGATCTGCTGAGGAGTGAGAAGTTGCAATCTGAGCTATGAATGTATGCATTAGAATAACTGAAGTAGAAAGTAGTGAGATGCTGTAGTCTGTTATAACTCATAAGAGGGGTACTCTTGTTTGGGGTCATGCCCAATCACGCCCTTCTGCAGAATACTTAGGCAGTGTTAGACCCCGGGCATGGTGGGCTCTATAGATGGCTGGGTACAGCTTCAGTTGTGAAGATCATAAGTTTCATTTCTCTCTCCTCCCACTTGCTGTCCCATCCGCCATCCCATGCTTAAAAATGGCTTCATTCCAGGTGTGCTAGAACAACAGCAAATTTGCTTGCCATCCCCAATTAAAAGAAGCCAAGCCCTGAACTGATGCAATTTAGCATTTTAAAATCCAGTCGTAGCCCCATCATATTGCAGGAATAAGAGGAGGCTTTCTCCTGCCATGCTGTGTGGTTGGGGGCGAGTGGGCTAGCCATGGGTCCCTGCCCCAAGGCCCAGCCCTACCTCTGCTACCGAATACTAAAGTTTTACAGGTAGGTGTTATATCTATAGGCTGTAAAGCAAAAGCAATTTAATACATAAATATATCAGAACAATTAAAGCAATTGGTTGAAACAAGGTTCAGACAAGCACTATCAACAATTCATCAAACTTGTTTTGCTAAGTGGTGACATTTATACAAAGAGCCAACCTGAATCATTAAGTAAATTGCTTTTATGTGAAACGTAATAAGGGTTATCAGCTTGACAAGCAACTGCACAATCCTTCAGAAACTTTTTGTTTACTGCTGTGGAACATGTGCATGAAAGCAGTCACCTTGTTAATAATAGAACTATTTCTCCTAGATTTAAATTTTTAAAATCACCAATAGCCCAAAGCACATTACATATTATTATTGTTCTTAGTATAATAGCCCCCCAAAGCAGGCAGTAAATTATTTAGGTGTATTCTGTATAATGAAAGCAACATAACATCAATGGCAAGACAATTCAGAGGTGTGGAATGCCATAGCGTGGAATTTTGAAACCATGCAACAAAAGTAAAGGATTTTTTTTTCCTGCTGTTTCTGAATAGAATTGTGTTTCCCTCTTTTTTTTTTTTGTTTGTTTGTTTGAAATAAGAAAATAGAGATTGTTAAGATGGAAAAACCAGCAGCAGATATGTTGAAGATCAGTGTTTACTCTGGATATATGTGTACTTATATACACATATATAATTGTATAAACAGGACATCATGGGGGTGCCTATTAAGCTCTATGATACTGTCACTAGGGCGCTATGCAAGGACAGAGACAATCTACACAAGAAGAAAGCAAGCTTTTGTGTACTCACTGACACCAGGAGATAAAATTTTGTTCCAGTCTCTCAGCTTTATTCTATCTGTTTTCCTGGGCAGTGTTACATTATCTGTCTTGTACAGATATAGTCCAGTGCACATTTGTTAAAGGCATGAAAGAAAATTCAAAGATTTAGTTGAGCTTTTGATAGGATTATTTTGATTGATTAGTAATATGAGTGAATTCCCTCCCCTATAATGGTGAAAAATGTTTGGAAATTTTAAAGGGAAGTTCTAATGTCCCGACTCAATATGATTATAAAAATATGAAAGCATGTCTGTAGTGTAAACATTACACTGAATCATTATTGTGCTTGAAAGACTATAGGGTACATGAAATAGCCACATGAAGGACAGATATGTTAATAGGTTCTAAAAATTAACTCCAGAGCCTTCCATATCATTAAATGCTTCTAGATCTATGTTAGAGTGAAGTAGGTTAACTGAAGTAAACTAGGTTTAACAAACAATGAAGTACCACACGTCATTCTGATAAGCAAATTAGCAAAAACTGGACTGGATAGAAAAACTATTAGGTGGATCCAAAATTGGCTGCTAAATCAGTCAGAGTGCTCATCAATGGCACCTTCTCAAATGGATGGAGGTAAATAGTGGGGTGCCACAGGGTTCAGTCCTGGGCCCAGTGCTCTTCAACATCTTTATTAATGATTTAGATGAGGAAGTACAAGGAAAGATCATCAGATTCGCAGATGATACAAAACTGGGTGGAATAGCGAACACCCTAGAGGACAGAATGAAGATCCAGGGTGATCCTGGTAAACGTGAACACTGGGCTGAAACCAACAGAATGAGATTCAGTAAGGACAAGTGCCAAGTCCTCCACCTGGGAAAAAGAAACCAAAGGCATCGATACAAGATGGGGAACACGTGGCTCAGCAGAACTGAACAAGAATAAGATCTTGGAGTAATTGTGGACAACAGGCTAAACATGAGCCAACAATGTGATGCAGCTGCCAAAATGGCAAATGCTGTGTTGGGATGCATTAACAGAAGTATCACTTCCAAATCGTGAGAAGTAGTAGTTCCTCTATACTCCTCACTAGTCAGACCTTACCTGGAATACTGTGTCCAGTTCTGGGCACCAAGATTTAAGAAAGATGCCGGAAAAGTAGAAAGGGTCCAGCAGAGGGTGACAAAAACGATGCAGGATTTGGAAACACTGCCCTATGAGGAGAGACTGAGCGAACTGGGCATGTTCAGCCTTGAGAAGAGAAGACTGAGCAGGGACATGGCATCCCTCTAGAAGTCCCTCAAAGGCTGTCACAAAGAGGAAGGTCAAGATCTCTTCTTTCTAATGCCAGAATGTAGGACATGGAATAATCAAGTCAAGTTGTGATTACCCAGATTCAGGCTGGACATCAGGGAGAGCTTCCTCACTGTCAGAGCAATATGGCAGTGGAACAAGCTGCCTGGAGAGGTGGGGGTCTCTCCCACACTGGAGGCATTAAAAAAGAACTTGCACAGCCACCTGAGTGGGATGGTGGACGTGGTGTCCTGCAACAGCAGGGAGTTGGACCCAATGGCCTTCATGGCCTCTTCCAACTATTCTATTCTATGATTCTATGATACTAGTACAATTTCCCACAAATGAATGTAATGGATGGATTACGCACTATTAAAGGAATAAGATACAATGAGAAATAACACAGCATTAAAATAAATATGGATAGCCATAAAAATCTAAACGCTAAGTCTCTAAAATGTCTGAGAGAAGGGAAGTTCTTTGCCGACACCAAACGCGTAACAGTGTAGGTGACAGGCATGCCTCTCCCAACACACCCTGATTTGCTCTTTTTAGAAATTAAATACTGTCTCCAACTCACCCGTTTACTGTACATAATTGATGGCAACAGCCTCTTTCATGAAAAATTAGGACAATATAACCTCTAAGTGTGCAAAGTGTTTTTTCCTTCCCTAAAACATTTAATTGAGGAACTGCTGCCAGTGGAAGCTTTCCATCTGCCTGAACCTCAGAGAAAAATAAAACGAAGGCCATGTTGGTACACCCCACGCTGGCACTTAGTCTTTGGTTGGTCCATGGACTCCAGGCCTGTCAATCTTTCCTCCTACTTTGCTTCTTCAGGGCTGCCCTCTGTCCATGAACACATTACTGCACCATGAAGAGAAGGCGTGGTGTGCCTGGGAGCCTTCACGGGGAAGAACTTGCTCACTGAGTTCCATGAGGACAAGGCAGACAGATTTAGGAGGAAGTGGGGTCTGTGGACCCCAGACCTGGTGCTTCAGAGTCTGGAATGGTTGGGTATAGGAGCCGTACCCCTTTCAGCCTGTTTACAGGTCAGATGCCGTTCATTATACAATTCTGAGAAGGAAATCAAATCAGAAAACAGATGCCTATTGGCAATGGGGGGCACCGAAGGAAAAGTCAAAACGGCTCCAGGGATGGGCACAGCTGTGAGTCTGCAAAGAAGTTAAGGAGTGGTTAATGCAGGGAAAAGAGGATGCAGGATGAAACCAGTGGGTGCTGAATATAAGGGAAAGGGCAGGGCAGCAGGGAAAAGAAGCACGAGAGAAGGAAGTCCCTAAGACAGAGCAGGCGACTGAAGAACTCGCAGTGCTAAGGTGTGGCAGGAAGTGCAGCGTGGTGCTGATGCTGCCCCTGGCTGGGCTCGGGCAGGGCCAATGGATGCGGGGGCAGCATCCCCGCTGGGACGCTCGGATATGCCCAGGTGGCAAGTGGGGCCTCCAAGTCGGGAGCCGTCAAGGGAGCTGCAGTTCAGAGTCATAAGACAAATGGTGGCTTAATGGAAGAAGGTGCACTTTCCTGAGGGACTCCTTTCGGTATGGAAACCCAGCAAGCCCGGAAGCTGTTACATTACGTTAAAAATTATGATGCCATTACTTAAAATTCTTTTCAGGCGATAGCAGGAATACTGAATGAAATGTTAAGCAAAGTCAGCCAAAATCAAATGCTTTTGCTTCATGTACTAAGGGCTTCAACCTTTTGAGCAGATTTGGCAGAATTTGCATTTTGAACATTTTAAAAGGATGCAATTCGTTTTGTCTTATCCTGAAATATAAAAACACATTCAAACCCAGGACTCCAGATTCTTGAAGGTTAAATAACAGCAAGCCACGGGTTAAAATCCAGGCTCGTTTAGCCTCAACAACCCACAAGGCCCGGTTCAGACAACATGACTAACAACCCGAGGTATTCTTGGTTCGTGTCTCAATGCAGCGGCAGTGAGAGGAGGGGAGGCAGAGCACTAGCTCACGTGTGGCCCCCAAAATTATTAGGCTGGCTTCCACTAGGCCAGCTTTACCGCTTCCCTGAGCCAAGTCAATAGGAATTGTGTGTCCCTTGGAGAAGTATTTGTGTCTGCTTGAGCTGGAACAAGCAGCACAGGTAAAGCAAGTTCTCCAGCTGAAATGGGGAAAATAAATATTGGCGCAAATATTTCTGGCGACTCATTGAGGCAACAAGAACAGTTAAATGTTATACATTTATTATGAAACAAGCAAACAAATAACTTGCAACTTATTGTAACCTGGGACAAGGGCCTAGAATCGGGCAACGCAAGTCTCTTTAAAATCAATGGAGCTGAAAAGCAACTAACCTTTGCTAGCTTGGGGTAAATATGTTTAAATGCAGTTGTGTGCCTAATTTTTACATTTTTAACTCACTTGTTAAGGCCCTAATGTTCTGTTTCCTGATTGCTTCAGATACCTTTTATTTCTTCCACATGCACTATTAAATGCTTGGCGTTTGCTGAGTTGCTATGATTAAGAAAAAATTATCCAGAGAGCTCATTTTTCTGTCATATTAAAATGTAGTCCAATAAATGTGTGTTAATGTGAATGAAACCTTTTGCTTTTGAATTAGCTAATGAGAGTTATATACTTTATATTACATCTGTAGTATACAAATGCCAGAAGACAATGAAAACCCCATAATTTTCTCCTTATTCTTATTGGAGGATTTTGTAAAACACAAATAGAACTTTGTGTGTGTGTTAAAGCACTTAACTCTAATGGAGAGTTAGTTTTCATTGGGTAATCTATTCAGTGTAAATTATATGAAGTATTCCAGTCAAATAATGTTTGAATATTTAGTACGTGTTTCTGAAATAAAGCATTTATTATCACTTAGGCTGTTTGAACATTACCAATACCATTTTTTTAGGGGAAAGTGGTGTATCCTTCCTGACTCAGTCAGAAAGTGAAATAATATATAACATGCCTTCAGGAAGAAATATGTCTTTATAATATCAAACAAAAATTCATAGTAAATACTGATGTTTAGGGATAATGAAAGTTAGATGCTCGAAAGTGTCCTTATTTCTTTTATTATTATGTGACCTTAAAGGCACAGCCAACTTGCCAGCACTATTTTCCCCCACAGGGATCCGTGCTGCGTAACGATCCATAATAACGCTCACTGTATGACTAGAACTCCTAGATGCTTTATGATGGAAGAATTCCAATGGTTGCTGCTGTTCCAAAGTGAGTTTCTGAAACAGCAGGAATGACGTGATCTGTGCAAATTGCAATATAATATTAGATAGAAATGAGACAACCCATAGTATCTGTCCCAACCCAGAAATGACAGTTAATTATATTATTAGCTTTCCAGACAAGTGGAACTCAATATGAGAAAGTACACAAAATCCACTTTTAAAAGTGTACTTCAATGAAGACCATTATAAACATGTAGGGCCTTTCAGAACCACAGACTTTCCTTATTTCCTCATGGAAGTTTAAGAAATAATAATTTGACAAATACTGTCAAACATGGTAACCCCTTCACTGCACATCTTAATCCCTGATGGAGCGTCCTCAAGTAGATGGGCGGTGAGGTTGGGGAGTTTTCGGTTGTGATGTCTCGGCAGTCGTCTCCCACTGACAGATGCAGTGACCTTATTACGCAGAGAGCTCTGTGCAGCCTGACAGCCCAGCCATCTGGCTTGTATTGATCACAACTGATTCAAGGAAACTGATCCTCCAAAGCTGGATGCTGCTAAACCCCACAGCTAAACTTGACATACTTTCGGTTTGGAGACGTGGATCCCTAGGGTTTTCTACCACCAACGCTTTGTTTCAGAATAATTTGTAAACTACGTTTTTGGACTGTGCATATTTACCAACAGGGTAGTCTTCCAGTTTTTCTATATTATGGATGTAGGAGTTGCTGCATGGTCACCCTTCATTCTCTGGAGAAGTGACAGCAGAACTGGAGCTGGGCACCACTGCGAATAAAACAACTGCTCATTGTTCTCAGCAACAACAGGAGCTTTTTGTGTTTTCTTACAAATGAGGTTGAATATTTTATCCAGTCCAGTGGCTTAAGGCCTCCCTGCATATCATCCTAAAGATCTGAAGGGCCAGGAGAAAAGAAATAGCCCTACATGTTTTCATTCTAGGCCTTCAGATTTTTATTCTGACCAGCAGTTGTAATATTTAATTACATTTATGGCTTGAAGGATATAGGGCGGGCAAATACAGAAGGATAGGCACTGTCATAGATTATTGTTTCTTCTAATATATAGATACCTATAATAGATACACTTCAGCTTTTCTGAATCTTCAAACAGACTGAAATCAATTAGAAAAAATATTAAAGTAGCGTTGTCTTTTGGGCTGCATAATTTTTAAAAGGCTAGTGTCTTGTGGACATGTTCTCTCTCTGGGAGGAAGATGGAGAGATCTTGTCTTCAGAACAAACAAAGCTGATAGCTATATTGGAATACTTCCCTTCTGCGACAATGGAGTTTTACAGAATTGATCTTTGGACACCCAAATGATTGAAAGGAATGGTGCAGGGGTCATCTCCACCAAGGCTGATCTTTCTTGATGGATGGAGGGAATGATCCCATGTCCCTTGGACATGGTCAGAGGGGCCAAAAGCAACGGTGCCGTCCTGGAGAAGTGCCAGCTCAGTAGCAGTGCTTCGACATCGGAGGTGGAGATCGACACTTCAGCCCTTGTGCTTCCCCCTGGTGGCCAGTGCAGAAAGACCCACACCAACTACTCTGGAAATAGGAATGTGGCCCCAGGGAGGGTGGAGGGGGAGAGACCGAGGCAGCCATGAGACAAGACACCCTGAAATTGCTCCAGCTGCCTTCCCTCCCACGATGACTCTCTCAGGTGGGCAGCCAAACTAGCCAGTGCAGCAGAAATGCACAGCAAAATGGGAGCGTGGAGAGGTGAAAATGGCCTCCCAGCCAGCAGAGGATGCCCACAAACCTCTGAGTTTGGATATTTATAAGACTGCCTCCTTTTCCATCCTGCCTTTGTAGCAAAGCATGCATGCTTATTTTGCAGCTCTCGCTGGAATCTAGGTTTTCCTTTATACCAAATTAGAATTTAAGCTGTGCTTTCTGCCCTAACATCTGTGTCCTTCAGCTGCAGTTGCCTGTCTACCGAAAACTTGAGTTTTCAAGGTAGAACAGGGGCTTTGGTTATTCAGCTATGATCTCCTTCCCAGTGACCGGTGCTGTCCAAAATTCATATTCTGTATGTACAAAATCCAGGATAGGAAATCTTGTATCTCAGTGTAACAAATGTAATTTCCTGTCTTACCAGCAGCAACAGTATCCAGTTCAACATCTTGTCGCTACCTTATTAGAATAAGGGCATAATCCTCTTTTGCACACCCCAGATGCTTCTAAGCCTCTGAGCCGCATGGCTGACATGCATCCAGTGGCTGAAACAAAGCCCGCGGCCAGGGGTCTCCACTACCTCGCTTCACCCTGTGCATTTTATCTAGGTGGCTGTTTTGGGAAGCTGCGGTGGAGGAGGCTGTGGTGGTGATAAGAGCGAGAATGTGTGGATGGCCCTGACCTCCATCATCCTAACCCTGCTGCCTCTTTTCCAGGGAGCATTTCCACTTTCAGGCCACCGGTGTGGCTCCTTCCTGGCTGAGTTTACCTGGCTGAGTCCAAGCACCAAGGCCAAAGGGCTGCGACTCTGGAGAACTTGCTGGCTCCCAGACGATGCCAGGACAGGAGGCTGCAGGATCAGATGCTAAGCCACCAATAAGTGAACCAGCTGCACCCAGCTGCATTTTTCGGTATTTGTAATAAACCTGAACCCCTTGTTTAGCTCAGTCATCATTTCCTAATCAACTTTGCCATCTGTCTGCAGCAAGGTGTTTTTATGATGTCTGTGTTTTGCTCCGCTGTTTTTGTTCTCTACAGATTAGTTAATGTCATTTTTCATTTCATACATTAAGTGGAAGATCGTCTTCTGACCCAGAAATACAATTAGCTGTTGAAGTGTCAGTTACATGCCACTTCAGTGCCTGAGATGAAAAGTGTGCCAGTTTAGGCTGAGTACAGGTGTGTATGCTAGGGCAAGCATGGAAGCAAAATGGCAATAACGCAAGTCACTAAATATGACAACAAATTAAGATAATGTATTGGATAGGACTAGAGTTGTCTGCTGTAAATGATGATGGTTTGAAGAGATTCCCTTCCATGTCAGACTGAATGCAGATTATTCGTTGTTGTTGGTTTACCTGAATACAAACCCCTACCTTCAGAGGCTGTTTTGTGCAATTTATTGGAATATAAAAAACACTATTGGCACTTTATGCATGGTGCATCTTGGGTAAAGCTGGCAAGTCCCATAGGCAGGGACTTTCTGAGGGTAGCGCCACAGCTGAGGAATTTCCTTCCTCAGCAACTCCATCATGCTCCCTCTCACAATGGCTTTGTGTATTCAGCACACTTTCCTTTGGATGTAACAATTATAGTCCCTTTACATTGTATTCATTTTTATGTATACCACTTAACTAGTGTTACATAGTGGACACTAAGTTTGCTAGAAAAGCCTCTTACGGAGCTTCTAGGTGCTTGATTTGAAAATCTGTGTTCTTATGCAATGACGCGGATTGTTACCAGCCACGTTGACTGCTTTTCAGTGTATAGAAAATGCTTGGAGCAGATTTTTAATATCCGATTACATCATTCAGTATTTCAGATTACATCATTTAGGAATCCAGTTTTGCTAAAAATTCTGGCACTTCACATTCCCTAAGATTTTAACCACTCATTTTATTTCCTAGTTCTGGGCTTCTCAAGCATGGTTCCCAAGAACTATGTTTTGTGTCCCAGAGCTCACAAAGAGTATTTGTGGTAAAGCTTTGGTGCTTTACCTCTTACCAAAGCTGTTTCAAGTGTTTTTGGCAGCAGGGCATAAATGGCAATCAGAAGGACACTACAGAAAATATGCATAGCAAACAAGGTTACCAATTAAAATGTTATAAATTATTGAGATAGTACAAATTAAGTGCATGAAGAAGAAGAGGAGCAAAACCGTATTTCATTTTGCAGCTGACCTTTACTGCTCCCGGTGCATTCTTTCAAAACTCATAATACCCTTTTACAACATGGATTGTGCTCTAATAGGATTTGTGCAAATCATGGTGCTGTAAATATGTCCTAGGGGACATCTAAGCACATCAACAAGTGTCTGCTTTTCTGTGGAGATCTGATTACCATGTTGAAATTACAAGCAGCATTTTAGACACAGTTGCAATAATGGTTACAAGCACTCTTTGGATCTGAAATTTCATTTTGGAGCAAAAGGTCCCCAAGGGCTGGTTACATTTATTTAATTATGCTGTACAAGACTTGGGTAATAGTTTTAGATCAAAGTATAAAAATCCACTTCGAGGCACATTTGTAACATAATTCAAAGTGGTTAGATTACTCAGCTTTTCAACATTTGTTCATCTGGAAGAATGATACAAAGATAAGTACTGAATTAAAATTATACAGATTTCAACATTGTATTAGAGTAATACATAAACACAAAATGCCATTGATTTAATTTTAACTACAGCAGAAGATGGTTTTGCAAATCCACCTGTGAAGGATGACCCACAAGGACTCGCTGGTTGCACCTGTCGTCCCTACTGCCGCCATTTGTTTTTATTATGGCTAAACATTTCTTATGACAAATTGACTCTATTACTTATAAAAACGCCTATTTAATCTCTTCGTAAGACATGTGGCTCACATCTTGATTTTGCAAATATATACTCTTATAGTGTATACACATACATGCATCTAGCGGTAAGCCCCCTTGCTTAAAAATAAATCTGCACACGTTTGAACTGTTATGTAAACTAGGACTGCTGGCCAGACCACTAAAGAACTGCACTGGCTCCAGAGGAACTTGAATCACTCGACAGCCTGCTATCATTCTCTTTTAGTACCTCTAGTATTGCTTTACGGGGAAGGGTTGATAGCAGTAATGTGGCTGGGCCCACCCAATTCAAGGTTACTTGATCCTAGCCCGAAATCTTAAAGTCTGGGCATTTCCAACGGAAGGAGTTCAATTTCTGCCCATCCTCTGGGAGGTTAGAAATTGGGCTTTCAAGCAGATTCCTTCTACGTCCAAGTAAAGTGAAGGAAGTAGCAGGTCCTTCTCTCACTTTTTTTTACTCCGTGCATCAGCACACGGGACACCCACTTGAATGATACAGTGAGTCAAAGCTGCTGTTCATTCCTGGAGAACCAGCAGTCCTTCTCCATTCCCTTGCAAGCCGGGTTCAGTTGTCAAGCTAATAACCTTTTGTTCACAGTGAAAGCCATGCAAGAATTTCATACTGTTTCATATTCCTAATAGGTACATTTTAATATGACTATCAAAAATAAATGAGAGTCTAAGCAAATATTCAGCTACTGACATTATTGCGTAGAGTTTGAATAAACCCCCATCAAGGAAATGAATGCCGAACAAACCCCATGAATTTAGCCTAATAACACTGATTCAGTACTTTAAATGTTTTTAAAGCAATAGAGTCATTATATTAAAAATGCTAAAGCTAGTGAATTCAGACTCTAAATATTACAATACATCCATTACAAAAACTGAGAAGATAATAACTGTGGTGCCTAAATAACATTTATACTGGGCCAAAATTATGTGGGCTTATGTCTAGAATGGTTTGTCCTAAACATGAGACATGTTTTGTTGTGAACCACCCAGAAAGCGTTGGCTATTGTGTGGTATAGAAATAAAACAACTGTAAGACTGTATTTATTAAAACACATTGAATATTCATTTAAATTAACATTATTTCTATACTGGCCTCTTTTTTCTTGCGAAGAACACAGGTTTTATAGTGTGGTTTGCACAGCTCTGCTTTATCCTCACAAGGACGACCCTGTGAGGTAGGCTGGGTGGAATCTCTCACTGGCCCAAAGCTGCCCAATTAGCTTCATGACTTAAGTGGGGTACCAGAAATTGAAAGCAAGGCATATTTGACTGCAGAATACCCAATGGTTATGGCATTAATTATGCAGGCAGCTAATAGGTGTTATAGAAATTTTATAAACGAACAAATAGCATTACCACACTGGAGTTCTTTAGGGGCATACATGAGGAAATATCATATTATACAGCAAAGAAAAAGATTAAGGGAAAGAAGTCTATGTTCTTCAGAAAACACCCGTCGACTAATGATGGGCAAACGGATCCCATCATATGCTTCAATTTGCCTGCCAAGTTCCAAATCTGACATTAGAAAATAGAGTGCCATATTCTGTTGCAATTTGTGCATTATCTTTGAGCCTGTGTGCATCATGAGGGTAGTGATTTAATGCATCCCATTGGCTCGCCTCTGATTGCCAATGATCGCAGGCACGTTGTTTAGCAGAAAACTAACGATATAGAAGCAGAGCCAAAGGCTGGTGCAGCGGCTGCTCAGCACCAAATGTACATGTTCAGACAGTATGAATTAACTCATAATCTCAGTCTGAATTATGGAAATATGTTGGAAAGAAGTCAGGGTTTGATACGCATTAGTTACAAACCTACTAGATCTGACTTTGTTATGAGCTGACTAATTTTGAGTTTCAACAGTAATTAATTAAAACACACAGATGCATAGCTATGGAAACAAGACTGATTATCACATATGCTTCAATTCTCCCTATTTACCAGGGACACTCCTTATTTTCTGCTATGGTTCACTGCTAAATCACTGTCCCTTTTTATTCTCAGCTTTGTCTTTTGGGGATGCTAGAATGTTTATTCTTCAGAGTTCAGTTTCCTTCCTAAGGACTATGGAAGCTAAAATCCACAGTGGAGAGTGGACGCATCCGCTGTCAGTCAATGCATGCATTTGAACACTAAGGTACTACATCAGAGTCTGTTTTTTTCTACTCAGCAGGTGTTGTGGGACACTGTAAGACAATTGTTTGTCTAGTGCATCTTCAACCGAAGCACCAAAGCTCTCCTGTCTTGTAAATTGGTGGTAGACCAACCATCACAGAACAGTCAAAGCAGTCCTGAGAGGGTAGGGGTCAAATGCTTAACATGAAAAATGGGTTGTTACAAGAATTTTCTTTTATTTGTATGATATTAAGCGGAGGCATATTAAGAGTATGCTATTAAGTTCCATTACCTTTAAGAAAACTGGCAGAAAATGAATGTTCAGGTGACTTGGAAAGATTCATTGTAATCCCTAGCAACTCTCTAATCAGATAGGCCTCTTGTAATGACGTTCAGTGAAAGACACGCATAGGCTGCTTCCTTGGATAAGTTGCCCTGCTGGGATTATTATATTTTTTCTCCCTCACTATGTGCACATTCCTGCTATATTGCCTCTGCAATAATTACTTTATTTACAAATATGCAAGCAAAACACTAGAGGAGGCCAATGAGCAGTTCTGCAAAGCTGATCCGTAAAGGCAGCCCACCAGGCAGCACCCAATTTCTGCTAACGCTGCTGAAAATTCTGAGTTCTTTTCCTCTTGACCCACTTCTGCTACAAACTGGCAAACTGCTTTTTTTTCCCCACATGCACAGCACGCATTTAACCTCTCTGCAAAGTGCCAGTGTAATTTCATTCACAAACTATATAGAGATTCCCTGCTGTTCCCAAAAACAACCTGAAAGAAAACCAGCAGTCATTCAGAATTAGTAATGAACGTTCTGCCCAGAAAGGAATGGCCACTCAAGAATCATTACTGTATTTTGCATTTCTTAGTTCTCCACAAGAATGTCTTTATAGTAATCCATGATCCTATGCTTTCTGTCAAGGATCTCTGACATGGCTCACATGGGATGACAAGTCACCTAGAACCCATGGTGGGTTCTCCACCATCCCAACAATGTACCATTGTGAGGTTCACATATTCTGAAGTCCCCCAACCTCCTGCAGCTTAAATATTTAAAATGGCAGCCAGCACAATGGAAAACCAGGTAAATTGTCCTGCTGTGTTTCCTCATCACATGTGGACTGGACTTCTTTTTCACCATCTGTTTTTGTAAACCCGAAGAGATTTTGGTTGGTAGCTTGCACCCTGAAGGGTAGTCCACCAATATTCCTAGATTCCAATATTTTACAAGCTAATATTTGTAGCTTGTACAAGCTTGGTGATTCCTTGTGGGGGCAGGGGGAATCCTGTTCTGAAAACACAAAACTGTGTGTGGGTACGCAAAAAACATCAGAAGGCCGAGTTGTATTTAAATATTGGGCAAGACAGTGCTTCTATTGAACTTTGTAATGTGAGAACATGGTCTGCATTCTAAAGCTAATTTTCATTTCATAGTTGTTCCCTCTTCAAGTTGAAATTTCTGGTATTTTGCTTAGTCATTACTATAAAATATGTGAAAGATTACTATACATTTTGCTAGTAAAAATCACGGTTTAAAAATGTATAATTCCTGAACCTCATGAAATATCAATGCAACTTATTTGTTTTGTTAAATAGTTAAGGGTACAGTCCTATGCATGTTTACATAGAAAATTATGCTGTAGTGCCCAGGATTCCCCAACCATACATGAATCCTAAGCACACTTGCCATCTTCATTAAAGATCTCATATTTTTCGTATTTTAATGGAATTAGTTTTTAAAATAGCCCAATGCTCAAACACAATCTAGCTAGCTTTCAGTTATGAGTTGTCTCAATTTATGTCTTTCACACCATTTGATGTGAAAATCTGTTACAAATGAGAGTGGGTACCTCAGAGAAAGAAAACATCTATAGGTATAAGGATGTACCCAGAGTATGCCTACACTTTTCTGTGATCACAAATCATGTGATGTGGATCACAGGGGTTCATCCCAAGGAGAGGGCCTCTGGTGCTGAGCTACACTGGGTGCTGAAGTAAAAGGCCATTTGGCTCCATCCAGCTCTTGTTCTAATATTATAATGAAATAAACCAGGTAGTTACCAAGAAGTCAGCTCTGTTTTTGTGGATATGCAAAAATGCACACGAACAAAGGAAGGGGTGTGTTCAATCACACGAAAGGTGCTTCAAGTTAAGCAGTCTTTTCCCATGATGCCCCATCAGATGCTCATGGAAAGCTCAGAAAGAGAACATGCATTCAATAGCCCCTTTCTGCTCCTGTTCTTCAGCAACTGGAATTTGGATGTGTACCACACATCCCTCATGCCTAGTAGCCCCTGATAGCTTGTCTTCCACTAATATATCTAATCCCTGTTTAAAGTTGCCCCATTTCTTGGCCATTATTACATCACACAGAAGCAAATTCACAGTTTAACTATGTGCTATGTGACGAGGTATTTCCTTCTACCAGTTTGGACTGCCAACCATTCAACATCTTTGGATTACCTTGTTTTGTAGCATTACAAGGGAGAGAGAAATACTAAAGTTTCCCCATGAATTTCTTGTGTTAGAAGCCATGTTTGTGGCAGAGCACTTCCCTTGTGGCTTTCAGCCAGTAAAGTCTATGACAGTTTGTCCTTTGTCAAATCATACTGATCGGAGTTTGATCCTCGGAGCTTTGAAATGGAGAAGAAAATGGGAAAGGCTAATGAATTATTTGGAATGAATGCACACCACCAATGCTACAAATAGTTCCTGGACCACTGAAATATAGCCAAAAGCAATTTGCTTCTTATTTCATAATACAGCTACAGGGCAAACTGGCTAAGCCAGTTGTGGAGTATTGCACTGGCCAGAGATACTAATGTTATTGGCACTGGACAAAGTCATGAAGTGCAGCTCTTGGTCGAACTCAATCTTGAAAATGCATGCGTCTTCAGGCAAATTGTCTTGACTTGAATGGAAACGTATGGATGCATTCTAAGAGAGACTTTGAGAACTGGATGTGCAAGGATGTCCTTTCTGAACACAATGTTATATGGATTTGTTTATAACTTGGTGAATCTTTGATAGAAGGCCAAGATCTTTGCAAGATTGTAGAAAGCTAAATAGCCTCTTTTGCATATATTGAGATGGCAAAACATCCATAAGAAGAAATGGAACTTTATTAGAAGCTTTTACCTGTATTAGTTTTTTAATAGAATTTTGATTTATTCCCCAGACAGCCCAATAGTTTGAAGCTCTTGTGATTTCAAGCCTTCTGCATTTCCCTAATTTTAAACTGTGTTTCTGTCATTTCACTCCTCCTTGATAAAAAGGTGTTTCTATAAACATGGTTGACAGTAACTTTATAACATCAATTTCATTTTTAAATCTCTCTCGAGAGGTACTTAACATTTTCTAGCATGGCTTCCAAAGAATGCATTTTCTTAAACATTCAAAGGCCATATCTGTCCATTTTTATTTCCCGTAGTTGTAGCTGCCTGAGTATGTGTACATTAAATTATTTTTGAATGGCATGCATGCTGAAGGCCCCTGCAGCGGATACAGGAGTGATAGTTTCAGTCCTGCAAAAAGTCAAGGGGACGAGATTGATGGAGTTTAAAAAGATCAACACTGGTGCTGCAGAATTCATTGAGAGGTTGTAGAAGCTGTTCTATGGCATCAGGCAAATTACCCATGAAAAAAATGCCCCAGGGAGTCGCCGAGTCGCCTCGGGACGGGCTTTATCCCAGCAGTGCAGATTCCGCTTGGTGGAATCCTAGAATGGAAGGTGCGTCAGGCCAGTGGTATATCTGAAATGATCCCTTCCTGTCCGGTGCCGCTGCTGCCACTGGTAATTTTGTGCAATTCAGAGAAGCATTTTGGCCAATTTGCACAATTGCTGCAGTCCAAGGCAGTCATTTTGAATATCCAAGGACACCAGGGGCTCATCATGGCTTATTGTGTTGTATGAATTCCTGAGGGTGGTCATGGGCATGGTTAGCAAGCTACTCACAACCCACGGGTTGGTTTAAGCTTGCAGATGGCTTTTTATTCACACTGACAACTCACCTCCCAATATTTTTGAGTATCCAAGTGGCCACCACGCACAACAACCCACCGTGGGAACCCATCCTGGCTGCCATAATCACACGAATTGAGATGCATTCTTTTGATCGGTATCTTTTGAAAGGAAGCAACATTTCAAGCATTAGGAAATAGACAGCTGTAATTTAAGGGGATTAAAGAGAATGAATACTTTTCTACCAGGAAATTCCAGGAGGTATGTAAGCAAAGACTGGACAGATGCACTGAGCTGATTCCTTGAACAGTGGGATCAGTGGCCTAACTGTCCCTTTCCAACTATGATTCTGTGTCCGGAGCTATTTAAATTAGAAGGGGGTGGGGTGTATTTGTAGTCAGGCAGTGTTGCATTTAGTTCCTCAACTACTGACTGCACCGTTCTTTACTTGTACTAAGTTCACAAGTGTATTTTAGACCAGCTTTTCAATGATACTCTGTCAAAATGTTCGTGCTGATATAGCAAGGAGGTTGATTTAAGATAGTTTTGTGTATGTGGTTATGTTATATGCATATGACATTATTCCTCTATTTCCTTTTCTTTAGCATGTTACTAATTCAGACAAAGTTGCACTTGATATTTATCATCCAGGATATATTGCAACTATAAAAATGAGCATATTGAAGCCAGATGCTACAAGCGATTGAGAAATGCATGTAGAAACTCTGCAATGCATATTAATTTAATGTGTGTTGCTTTAATTGAAGATGAATCTGCTTTGTTGTTAGCCTTCTGAATTGGCTTTTGTCCAGTAAGTGTTTTCTCTAATCATGAAACATGCTAATTTAATCTATTTGCACCTGAAACCAATTTCAGAATTAGCACCTGTTAAGCATTGCTGGAGGATGTTAAACAAACAACACAAAATGCAACTAATTTGCTTTTTAATGAGTAAATAAAAGCATGCTATTATTTGAGTCCCTCTTACATCAGTCAAAGGTTTGTTGCTAAGTTTGTATTTTTAATGTTATGTGTAAGTACAAAGTGAAACTCAATATTATGAGCTTTTCTCATTATACATGAATGTAAGCAAATGTAAAGTTCAGTGAATTCTTCTGAAACTCTAGAAGAGCATTGGGATAATATCCAGCTGTAAATTAATAGCTGTAATTATTAAGTTCTAGTAAATAAACAGCTATAAATATCAGGTACTGTCATGTGGAATGGGTAAGGAAAAACAATTCGAGATGCAGAGCCAAATCAGACATGAGCCTAAACGTGCAACTGCTACTGAAAACAATAGTAATCCGTCTCGCCTTCCATAAAACTGAGTAGAACTTTTTTCCAAAAGTTCTGGCTGTACAGTGGTAGAGCTCAGAAAGCTCTTATTTTGCTGTTAAACCCCATGGAGTCATCTCCAAATTATGTTAAGCTAAAGCAGGGGGTAAGCATCATCATGTCTTCCAGTTTCAGAGCAAGTGATCACAGGCTGCAATAGAACCCTGGAAGACTCATCCTAAACCTGAGAAAGAGCTTGTCTTGTCGTACTTGATTCAGGTCATTACTTGGTTCACCTTGTTCTTATGACTGCTCATTATCTCTGCAGGGATGGAGGATCAATTTGGACAGTATCCCTGGAGGCTGATAGATCCAGGTGGTTTTCTGAGGCACCTGGAAGATCTCCAGGTTTATGTTGTACATTAGAGGGTCAGGTTTCTTTGCTTGCAACAGGAGGAAAATACTTTGGGCTCCTTGTAGTGAGCAGCTTGCAAGGACAGCAGATGGACTGCATTGTAGATGGATTGTAGTTACTGCTTCATTGAGGGATGGGGTGTCTGCTGCCTTTTAAAAGTGTGGTGGTGAGATGCCTTGGCCTTCTGGGACATGGACTTGCACATTCCCCAGCAGACCAGCTTTCTCTGCAGACTTGCTTTTTTGCTTTACAGACTGATATGCAAATTTAGCTGTACAAAAATCCAAAAGCTGATGGAAACTCTGCTAATATACAAGCCATTTTTGTTTAAAATGCACATGCCCGCCTCCTATTAGTTAAAATGCAAACATGAGGATTTTGGCAGTACATATTCATGAAGGTGTACATTTTTTTCAAAGCAGGCACAATTTTGGCAAATTGAGGAAAATCTAAAACTATTAATGAGTGAATGATAAATAGAAGACACCTGACAATCTACGGAACACAGCTGGAACAAATTTAACAACCATACATCTGCAGGTAAAACTGATTTTAGAGATCTGCTTCAATCTATCCTTATGGCCTATTTATATGGCAGAGACAGCTTTGGTCAGCTGTGTGGATGATTTATACTGGGGAGTGAACAGAGGTAGTGCAGCCTTGCTTTTTCTCCTGGACTTCTCCATTGGCATCAATCACGGTGTGCTTCTAGTCATCTGGCTACCGTGGGGCTGGGATAGACTTTGTTGCATACTGCCCAGAGAGCTTCAGCTACTGGGCGGCTCAGGAATGTAATAAATCAATAAAATACGGCAGATGTGATCAATGCCACCAGGGCAAATCCAGCTAGTTGTTCCAGGAGACTTCTGTTCAGAGCAGTCATGCCAACAAGCGCAGACTCTGGTGCCGGTCGGCCTTCTGGAGAGGGTTGTTCAACACCTGGTTGGGATCAGCTTGGTCTCATCAGGTCAGGCATTCAACTAGGTCTTGCATACTGTTTGCTTACCTTGGTCTGTTGACCCCAGAGGTTTTGTATTAAAAAGAAGAAAATAAATGGAAATGTATCAACTTGAAAAAGAAATGAAGTGAGTTACTTTCTTCATGCAAGGTTTAAAGAACCCATGAGAAATGAGTGAATCCAAGTGTATTTTCCATACTTGTTAAGCTGAGTTTAACAGACCACCAGAACTTTATGTATTAGAGTACCCTTGTGCAAACTGAGTCTTATACTTCGGCATTCCTAAATGATTCTTTATCCTAAAGGATGGCATAAAGTGCAGCCCAGCTGATTCATTAATGACATTTCAATGTCACCTTACCTGCTAAAAGCCATCAAATCAATTTTGCGATTGGTTAAAGATTAGCTTCCTTGGGCAATTAGATTATATTTAAATGCAGATATAAATATTATAAACAAGCTGCTCAAAATAAAAGCAAATGTATTCTGGTTTGGCTATACTAATAATACTTTCTTTACCTAACATCAGCTTCATGCCTTTTCCTTTACACTGATAATTAATCATTTATACTTTAAAAGTCAATGGCTGTGTTCATACATAATACAAAACTAAGGTTTAGCATTACAAGAACAAGCCCCACTTCTTCTCTCCTCCTTTGTGGATTGGAAGCTACGGCTTCCATTTTTGATTAAGTGCAGTTATCATAACCCTAAACAATGGTTTGAAGTTAGCTATTTTTCACTACCCGGTCTTAAAAACAAAAACAAACACAGCAAGCTGTTAGGAACCTTTACTTGGTTTTCTTTCTTAAGTTCCTCCTTGTGGTCATGTTGGAGCAACAAGCCTGTGAGCCCAAAGAGAGGTGACCGTCATTTTCATATTAACAGCAGTTCAGCAACCCAGGCATACGAGCCCAAAAACTAGTGTGGAAAAAGCTCAGAAACCATATTATTTAGAAATATTTCCTCCAGCCCTGCATTGATCAGCCCTCACCTCAAATAGTGTGTCCAGGCCTGGGCGCAACACTTCAAGAAAGATTCAGAAAAGGACAAGAGGCTCAGGGGACTATAAATTCTACGAAGGAATGGATGATGGAACTGGGTGTGTTTAGCCTGAAGAGTGAGGGGGAACAGGATAACACTATCGGAATACCTAAGGAGCTGCCATACAGAAGAGAGCTGGAGCCCGTTCTGTCGTCCAAGTAATGGGCTTCAGTCACAGAAAGGTGGATCTCAGCTGAACACTAGGAAAAACCTAATGGTCAGAGCAGCTGGACAAGAGAAGCAGCTGCTTAGGGGAGGAGTGGGCTGCGTTACTGGAGATACTCAAGCAGAGACTGGGCAGCCATTTGTCGGGTGGTTCAAACTGGATTCCAGCACTGAACAGGGCATCGATTTGATGGTCTTAATGACCCTTCCAATGGTGTGACTCTATGGAACCTGAATGAATACAGCTCAGCTCCTGCTCGGGCCTTGTTTCCTTCCAAAACATGCCTGCTTGAAAGAAACACTCGGGTTAGTTCAGGCTATAGGGCCGCAAGCCTCACATGTGTGTGTTACTTAGTGCTTTGCCCAGAGGGGCGCATAGGATAAGTAGCTTCTTTCTGTATCACATGGTAAAACATACAAGGTTGATACACGCAGGTTAGCAACAAAGATCTGGTAAGACTCTTCGACTCAGTCTCAGCTGATACTTACAGGAAAATGTTATTTGTCTTCATTGCCATTGCTTAGTTGTAACCTGAGGGCTGCGTTTTATTCTATTGCTATAATTGAATGGTTCTTAACATGCTTTATGTTGTTTTGATTGGCAATAGTGTTCCTTCCACGAGAGAGTCTGTGTGGTAAGTGTCAGGGGAGTGAGTCGACGCAATAGTGATTAACGTGTGGTGGGTGATACGATTGTAGTAAAATGGGTTATCTTTCTTTTCTCTCTTGTGACATATACCCCCGTTAAAAGAATGCAAAAGTCATGATGTTAGGTCCTGTTTCAGAATATTGTCCCCGTTTTTTGATCAGGAGGAGGGTGTTGAGAATGATCTCAGCTGCACAAAGACTTGCAACACAGTACAATTTAAAATGGGGCATGCAATCATTCTCTCACTTAGTTTTCACAGAATGCTATTTAGATTATTGATAGCATGTGCTCTTAGGAAACATCTTTGTGGTTTTGGGTTACACATCCATCTGGTCCAATTTCTGAATTGTCATATAAGTGATGTATCATGCAACTGAAACAGATGACTAGAGGCACTTGTTAGATGCAGCAGAGAGTTTAAAAAATGAGCAATAGAAATGATTGTTTCCTGTTGAGCAATTTTGCTGAATTTGAGTTCACAAGCTCAACAGGACACAGAAATTCCTCTGGAGTCAATACTAAGGGTTTATTAAATGTTACCTCTGTTTGGACTTGCACTCCAGCTGTTATAAGGTACAGATGAAATATAAATGATGTTGAAAGGAGTTGTTTCAGATTGTGCATCTACTGGCATCAGCAAAGGTCTCAGTGAGTGGAAAAAACATCTAATAGAAATTACTTTTTGCATTTCCTCCACCCTTTTGTAAAAATGTCCGTTTTATAGCAAAATTGACAGCAGATTTTTGCAGGTCTTCAGAATGGACAGGCCAAATATATCTTAATTGAAATGGGGTAATCACCAAAACAGGGAGAAAAACTAGAAAAAGAGGGAAGCCTCAAGCAAAGAAAAGGTTTATTCCAACAGAATGGAGATCATAAGGAGCTCTTCTTTTCCATTTGGCCCAAGAGAAGAGTTTTAGAATAAAATCTCTGTGTGCCTTATAAACTTTCCTTCCTTCCTTCCTTCCTTCCTTCCTTCCTTCCTTCCTTCCTTCCTTCCGCAATATACTTTTTGTCTCTGCTTGAGGCATACCATTAAAACAACCAGATAAGAATTGGAAAGTTGTATTTGGTTATAACTGATAGACAACTGGATGTGATATTCCAAGATCCATGATTCCTGTACCATTTTCCAGTGTGTATTTCAAGAAGAAAGTCCTCAAATGTTACGAACACAAATCTTTCATGCTTAGCAAGAGCCTTGCATATAGGGATAAATAATTGAACACAAAATACGAAGTAAGAATCCATTTTCAATCAAGTGCAGAGTATTTTTTCAGTGTGTGAGCACCAGGCTCCAAAGCCTGGCCACAGGTCTTCCTGGTCACAAGCTGCACGTGTCACCCTGCAAGTTCCCACAGCATCCAGAGCAGGCATTGTCACAGACTGGAGCTTGTGCAAGCAAGCAGTGCATCTGGGAGCTCTGGAACTGCTGGCAAAAGGCTTTTGTAGGCTGCTCGGCTTTGCCACAGAAATGCAGGTCTTTGTGGTAGCAGCACTGTTCTGATTTTACTTCAGTCTGATGCCACCTTGACTCTGTGTGCCTTGACTCCTGCCCCTGCCATTGCCTTCAGTCTGACCCCACCTTGCAAGGTACCTGCTCCTTGTTCTCTCTGGCCTTACCTTGTTCCTGTCTCTGCTTTGCCTTGCTGGTATCTGACCTCAGCCTGTAACTGGATCTGCCCTTGCTGCTGGTCCTGCATCACCTCGCTGGCGTTTGAGCCCAGTTGGTATTTGAACTTTGCCTTTGTCTCTCTCACTGGGGCCTCCATTCCTGCTTGGCACCTGTGGTCCCAGAGCCTTAGCTGTAGGTGCCTGCCACCCACGTCCCAGTGCTGGCAGCTGGGTGTTGCTGCACGTTTGTGTATAAGGGAGGCGCTTTAATCCGAAAGGAGCAGCATGCTGAATGAAACGTGGAACAGCGCAAAGCTGTTTTTGATATGCGATGTGAAGCTGATGACCTTTTCTATTTTAATGACTTGCAGTCCTGAAGAGAGTAATATCAGAAAGGATAGATGGTTAATATTTGTAATTGAACCTGAAATGACTTACGATGTGACTGCATTATCCTTGAATCTTAAAACTGTTCTATTATGCTGTTTGAGATTGCATTTCATCTTTTTCACATATGGTTTCTTGTATTGCATCTCACTTAATTTTCATTTTAAAGCTTTCAGTAGTAGAACTGATCCTATCAAATGAAGTAAGGTGATTTGTATTCTTCGGGATGAGGAATTGTTGATTGTAAAAGTTGATTTAAAGTCACCATGGTTGACTGAAATCAGACTTCCTGACCTGGTTCTGTCAGGACAATTTGGACCACACTACCCATAGCACCAGCCCAAAGAACCATTGGTCACAGATATGGGAGTTGTGGGCCAAAAGATCTGGAGAGTCCCAGGCTGGGTAAGGCTGAAAACTGTTGCAAACCATCAAGTCCGTTCTCTGTACATATATCTAAGAAAGGTGTTTTGACTTCACCTGTATTCAAAAGTGATGCATGCAACCACATTTCTCTAAGAATTACCATGTAAAACGGATTGTGAAAAGGTCTGACTATGTCAACACAGAAAGCTACACAGGAGATACCACAAACCAATTTCTGTACTCCATAGCAAATTCTTAGAGATGGACGTATGCCCCGTTCAAAGGAACTCTCAAATTTTCCTCTTCTGTGTGGAAAGGGGCTTCTGAGTTCATAATTCTGATTGCACCTTTTATTAGAAAATATTCAGTTATGATGAAGCGGATTAGTGAAGGTCTGGTGATATAATACTTCTGTGCCCCTTAGTAATTGAAAGACCTTTCTAATCTGATGTTGGAGCATGTACTGTGGCATCTAATCCCTCTGGAGAACTCAGAATCATTTGCCAAACTCTGCTAGTCTATTTACTGAAGGGTCTTGGAAAACCATGTTGATTCTTATCAAAGGAGGATTTGACTGTCTGTCCGTTTCAACACCTTTTCCCCAAATTGCTTCCCTTTCCTCTGCTTCCAGAGCAACACATCCAAGTCAAAGTACTTTTGAAGGTTTCCTGCTCTTAATTAACAATATGATTGAAAGTGTGCCAGGCAATGGATAGCATATTACTTTGTAATTTTGTAATAATGTGTATTAGAGTCTGCTATGAAGGGAGTAATTAAGTACTGTATTGGTTTGTATATAAGCTTCTCTTTGTCATGGAGGGAAATTTCTGAGTCTAATAAACTTTTGTCATATTTCTCTATATTGCAGACGTAGCCTGCTGATAGTGCAATTTGCATTTTATTTGTTTGCAGTGGGACAATTTATTATCGGATGTCCCTATTTAAAGCTATGATGGTACCTGAGGAAGATAAAACAGCTTATTCTGTCTGATTACTTGCAGCAAGTTCATCGATGATACAATTAACAATAACTGAAGAGCTCAGGATTTACCTTAGGGATCAAGAAAGCTAGAAGGTTCTTTTTTTAAATACCCAGTTCCCCAGAAGTTTAGTGATAGGAATTAAACTTTTTTTCCTTTCAGTTTTTTTAAAACTTCCCATTCTGGCTACCCGTTTTTGAGGATAGCAATTCTGCAGCTTCTTGTCCCTGTGTTAAAGATAACTTCTCCATTAAATTATAGTGTCAGGTTTGTTGTTTCTACCTAAATACTTGAATTTACCTTACAGCGGGGTTGGGTAGTTGTGTCCCTGCAGATGTTGCTGGCCTGCAACTCCTAGCATCCCTCCCCACTGGCTATCCTCAACAGGACTGCTGGAAGTTGTGACCTTTTAGAAAATTTGGTCTACAAGTTGCTTATCCCACCTTAAAGTGTGTTGCTAGACATCATCTGAAATGACTCTAAGGGTATAGATAAGTTGGCTATATAAATTTCCAAGTTCAGAGGTACTGAAGAGCACATGGTACATTCCATTATAGCTGAAGTAGGTCTTGAACTTTTTTTTTAAAGTTCTCAATTTGGAAGACTTCTTAGAGGTATCTCCTCAGAGGTGTGTCTTTTTGAAATCTCCAACCAGGAACTGAATTTGTGGATTCCCCGAGTAGTAGAAGAATACTCTGGTTTCTGTTCAGATCATATAAATATTTTGCCTTTTACTAAAGATCATCAGTATGACTCCTTCATGGACATGGTGGAAATATTAGGCATGATCGAGTGATCTAAGGGCCGCCTGACAATAATGGAGGCTTTTCTGACTTTTCCTTGTTAGGAATCTTCTGTACCTGTAGAAAACCTGGCCCTGGCAGAGTTCCCAGTGAACACTGGAACTGCTGGATCAGTAAAACTTGTAAACAGTGCTTTGACTGAATCAGATTTATGTGTATCACTGAGTAGGCAAATTCCTATTTGGAATCCGACAACATTCTTTGCCGTTGCTTCACGACCTAATGCTCACTGTGGCTGAGAGCTAAATTTGAATGTGTAAAGCCAGGTTGCCCACCTCACTCACTATATCGTTTGAAGTAACAGTTGTTATGAATCTTGGCCATGCAAGTGCCTGCTAAAGAAAGAAGTTTAAGTGAAATGCTAAGGCTGGCAGAAAAAAAAATCCTCTTGAGAACGATTCCACGAAGACACCCCATCTGCTAGTGATGGGGTGGTTACACCAGAATGGGAATGCAGATGGAAATACATCTTCAGACTGTATATGTTTTTATTTTAGTACATGCCTTTGTTCCTATTCTCTTGGCAGATGCCGACAGTTAAAATGAGTGCGGATCTAATCTCCAAGCCAAGTGTTGAACAAACTGAACAAAGCTTGTTATGATTACATTTGCAGATTTGTGGTGTAGATCCAAGCAGCTAGTCAGCTGCTAGTGCACCTTATAGTTGAGCATCGGTGGCCCATTCTGTGTGGCTCGTGGAAGATTTTGAGAGGCCTGCAGACAGACAATGGCCCCGTCTGGACACAGACTGGCTGTTCATGAACCTCCTTGACGAACATGTAGCTAATTCTCATGAGTGCCAAAGAATGTCAGGAAGGCGCAGTTCATTCCTGTCATGCCCACACTTGGAAACTCGGGTTAATGACTTCTAAACGAGCCGGCTTACGAAGCTATGGTCTAAAGTTTGATTTCCATGTCTGTATTGTTTCCACATTGTTGCCCCTATTTCCCAGTAATGGGAAGCTGTGTTTAATAGCAGCTTCCTAATTGGTTTACTTCCTCACACAAAAGTGGAGGCGAAGCTGTAACGGAGGGAACGATGCCCAAGTACCACTTCAGTGATTCAGTCAGCATGTGGACATGCAGGAAGTTTAGTATCCAGAGGGTGGGAGACTATGTAAATTATGATTGTTTACTAAATCTGTGCAAAAGCTGCCTCTTGGCATTATCCCCTCCCTTCTGAAGTTGCGCATGCTCACTCCACTTTTGGCTCTTTTGTGCAGATTTTGCCACTTCGGCACATTTCTGTAGTTTCCTGTATCGATCAGAAGCAACGATGGAAAAAAAGGTGGACTGAGTGCATGAAGGGAAGATGAATGCCGGGAGGAGGAGGAGGAGGAGGAGGAGGAGGAGGAGGAGGAGGAGGAAGTGTATGGCAAGGTTAAACAAGTTGTAGTGTTGCATCTGAACTGTGCTAATGAAATGTGATACTCCCTTCAAATCACTTTCAACTCTTGTAAAAACAACTTATCTCCTTCTGAGAGAGAGATTAGCTCTCCATTAGCTAAATTTTTATCCTGTATTTTCAGGAGAATAAAGAATGGGGTAGGAGAGGGGTATTCAGAAATGGGTCTATTTTTTGTTGTGTTGACCTGTTGAATATCACAAATATCTAGGATCAACAGCAAGCATTTATGTGATGATAAAGCATTCCTGAACCAAATTCAAAATTCTGCTTGGGAATTAAAAACCATTACGAGTATGTCTGCTATTTCAAGTGCCAAAATTTCATCTCCTACAGTTGCTACCTTGGGAAATAGAAGTGTTCCATACCAAATACTTCCATTGATTAATGTAGCTGTTTTGCTTCCAGAAGTAAAGGTATGTGTAAAGTATGTACAGAGAAAGGTTAAATACTTTATAAGCAATCTTTAAAAGGTTGTTAATAAACAGCCATAGGAAGAATAGGAATTCAGAATTGTCATGGCAGACAACCTTTTCAGGCTGACATCTTGCTCAGTATTTATATTTTCAGTTTGTTTCAAGCAAACATTAGTGTGTTTGATTAGTTGGTTATACACTGATGGTTTATGATTGTAAAAATCAAAGTCGAAAAAGGTAAAATTTCATGGTTTAAAATAAATCTCACAGAACATCAGGGTATTCTATAATCTACTCTGTATTATTTTATGAATCCTCTAGTAGGTCTATTAAATTTTAGCTTCCAAGAAGATTGAATTTTGAGATTCATTTTCTTACTGTGCTGCTTGATTTATAGAAGTTAGTCTCCAGCATCCTAAAAGCTTAGATTGGGGTGGGTAGCCCGAAGCCCTCCAGAAGATGTTGGTTTCCAACTCTTGTCAGCATAGCCAGTGATGATGGGAGCTGGAATCTAAAAACGGTTGGACAGCTGCAGGATACCTTCCCTGGCATAGGTCATTCAGATTCTGAGCCCACCTAGAGTTCCAGATGTTGCTATGCCACGAACTCGCCCATGGTGGCCATACTCAGCTCCGGAGAGGCCACGGGGACAGATAGCCATGCTGGAATCGGATCAAGAGCCCCAGGGTTGCTGGCTTGTCGTGATCCAAAGACAGGAGCCCGGGCTCCTTGTACTTGCACCAGATCTGTCCGATCAAGAGACTTCATACTGCTATCCAGTGGCAGGAACAGATGTTGCACAGTTGCTCAGGGATGGTTTCTGGGGTGCTGTTTCAGGGGCTGTAGGATGGCTCAGTCAGTAGCCTGTATGTATTACACTTAAAAAAAAAGCTGAGATGCAAAGACTGGGATATCCAAAGTTGTTAGCAGCAGCTTAGTGGCATGTAAGAGTTATTGGGTAGAGAACAGTAAAAGAAAATGGGGAAAAGTTTGTGCCAGAAAGAAGCGACAAGAAAATATCCCCCAACTGGTATTATCTTTCTATTAATGTGGGTGTTGATGTAAACTAATGAAAATGGGTACAAAGCGGTAATTAGGGTAAATATTTGGTTTCTAGACATCAGTTTCATTAATAGCTCAGCTCAATAGTTTCCTAAGGGCGTGGGGTTGGGGGGAAGTGGACTAGTGGATTTATTCTACAACTGCCTTTCACACTTGCTGGTAATTCCCACTGATTTGAGAGTACCCTGGGGCAAACTTTACTCACTCGCTGATAGGCTACAGCATGCAAACTGTTCATAATTAAGTTATATAAAATGTTTATGACCTTTTCTCTGTAGTGCGAAAACACAGTATGGGGAGTCTTGGTTTTGTTTTTGTTTTTGTTTTTAAAAAGCAGCCAGACACTCATCTGGTCGTTTTAAAGAAAAACAGTAGAGCCAGCACTTCTTTCATATCAGTGGAAGTTTTGCCACAGGCTTCAGTGACGCCAGAATTCTCTCTGAGAGTGGATGAAGCCTGCAGGATACACAGTTCTCCATTTAGTGCCCACACGCTGTCCTCCGCTTCAAAGAGCATGCTTTAAAACTCCAGATTGCCTGCTCTGTGCTCCACGTTCTCACATTTGCAACGTCCCCCTCTCGATCTCAACCTGCCCACTACTTCTGTCAGAAGCGACATCGCCAGGACCGAGGAGCCTATTTCGCAGTAATTCTTTTCTCGGGCTTTGCTCCCTCCTCATCCAAAGCTGCTTCTGTCTCTCCACGGTTCTGGCAGACGGGACTTGGTTCATTTAGCACAGATCTCTAGCGCAAGGCTGAGCAATGGAGATGGCACTCGTGTGTGTACACATGCACGCACGCACAAACTTTTATGCGTGTGCATGTGTGTGGGCACTTCCTGTACTCGTTTCAGGATCTGGGGTGGAGCAGCACTGAACTGCCTTTGTACCTCCCATGCCAATCTGGCTGGCAGGGAGGGCGGCATGGGATTTAAATGGGGAAGTCTGAAACTGAGGGCATGTGTCTGCACCCCATCTTTCCTGTTTGAATCAAGGTCCAGTCACTCCTCCAGACACCCTAAAACAAGATCTCAGGGCCTCTCTCCCATCCCTGTTTCTTTGGGAGCAAATCCTTGTTTTCTTGAAAAAGGAGGCTGTGCATAAGTTATCACTGGGATATTTGACTTTGTTCCTTCTGTTTTACATGCTTTGCATTTTTAAATTGAACTCCAGCACCTTGAATTTGACGCAGAAACAGATAGGCACCCAATGCAGCTCTGTCAGGGTGGTTGCTATATGACACCAGGCAGCCATTCCTGTCCCCTGCGTTTGTGCCACTTCTAGTTTCCGGTTTGGTTTCACGGGCAGTCCCACATGAAGTGCGTTAGAATAATCCAAAGGAGAGGCTTCCAGAGCAGGGCTGGGAAGTGGAGCAAAGGTATTCTGGGTATTTTGCCAAGCGGAGCAAAGGTATTCTGGGCCTCCAGTCACTAAGCTAAGCTAGATCAAGGAGCATTCCCAGTGCATTTCCTTCCGGCGCAGGCTTGCTACACAAGTTCTGGACCAGAGAAATGCCCAATTCAGTATCTTTATGACCAAACCTGACTAGGGTGACAAGAACAGCACAAACGAAAATCATGTTGGATCAGACCATCTATTCTAGCATCCTCCTCACTTGCCGGCCAGCCAGCTGCTTATGGGAAACTCACAGAAACAGATTCACTACTGATTGCTCACCCCACATTTCAAATATTCAGCAGGCATATATGATAACATTGTATATCTATGAGTTACCAAAATATCATATTCAGTTTTTATTGTGCATCCTTTTCATATGGAATGCAAAAATGTGCTTTGCATTTTAATATAAATGTGTTAATATAAATGTAATTAAGCATTTTTTTGGAGCTATGTCAGAGACCTATTTCCAAGGTTATTAGTACTACAAAGGCAAGCCAGGACCCCATAGGAGGAAATGAGGAGGAGGAGGATGGAGAAAAGTGTAACAAGATCCGAGTATCCAAGCATTATAACTTGCAATGTTCCTTGGGGAGAAGGCAAGCCAAATGAACCAGTTTAAAAGCTGTTGAGGTTTGTAGTGCAAATTGGCCCCAAAGTCAGGAACAAAGACCGCAATCAAGTGAACTCCTTTAGGTACTTGTAAAGGATTTCATGTGTCTGCTTCACTGATTTTGAAAGGCTCATGCGTAACTAACTATTCTGCATTATTTGCCTTTATTTGATTGAAGATGTGTGCACACTGCCCTATAAAGTTCTCTAGGCAGTGTACAAGAAACACCAAAATGATTTATATTCGAAATGCAACATAAAGCTAAAAAAATAAAAACCAGCTTCCTCATAACAACTGAGCAAAGCTCACAGCATCCCAAAGTTAAAAATATAGATTTAAAAGAGCCATTTCTGTACTACGTGCTGCATGGGGTAGCCCAGAAGCTGTAACTTGTACAAAACGTGGCAGCTAGATTGATAACAGGCGCCAGAGTCTGAATGTGTATCACGGATTCTGACCTGGTACCATGCGGTGCTCCTGAGCCGGACTGAAGATGCTTTAAAGTCTGTGTGGCTTGGGAATGACATACCTGGTGAATGAGCTTACCTGTGCAGTGTGCTTGCTGTCTAAGGTCATCTTCAGGTGCCTTCTCCAAAGGAAGCTCAGATGGTGTCAGCAAGGGGGAGGGCCTTTTCAATTATGCAGTGACCTCCCTAGCAAGGCCCGCCTGACACTGCCATTAATTTTTATCTTTTCAGAGCCAGGTTAAGACTTTCTACCACTTCCAGGCATTCAGCAGCATATCATAGTTTTTAATTAGCTGGTGTGATATTGTTTGGCATTTATCTTTCTTTACCGCCCGACCGACAAAGCTCTGTGTGCATGTGCACCTCTGCCTAGTTTAGTTACAAACATAAAAATACAACATTCTGTAAAGTGCATAATGCTGCAGTATTGAAGAAGCTTAATCTTGGCAAAACCACCTAGAGAACATTGGCAATATAGAAATGTAATAAATGGAACGCTGTGATTGATTTTAACAAATTGAGTTGGTTGGAGATCTTGTCTGGGAAGGCTGACATTATAATAAGAGGGTCTTGACCGAATCATGAAGTTGGCTAGATCCTATTCCTATTGATGCATAAGGAAATGGGACCAAGGTACAGGATGAGTAAATATTGCAATTTCTGCCTTCCACAGTTTAGTCATTTTAGGAATGACTCTCCAGTTGCTGCTTGTGCTTTCCTATCATGGAATCTTGTTAGCAATTTTGATCCACAGGCTGATGATAGTTTCAAAACTATATCTGACACTTGCACACTATTAAAAACTCTCTCATTCAAACCCCAGAGTGTTTTTAAATGTAATTTTAAGACCATCTGGTTAAAGACAATGTTGAAAGACACATTAATCTTGCTGTTCTGGACGATGTTTTGTTCAGAGCTGCTATCAAAATTCTTCATTTATCCTGAGCCATATCCTGCTGTGATAATCATTTCATCCAGGCTTACTTTTCTAACTTTCTAAAGAGAATTTAATGAACTGGATTTAACTCCTGTGAATCTAAGTAGCAGAAGAGGCTAGCATCAAATATCTCAGCTTCATAAAGTCTAGAACAGCTACATCCAAACGAGTACTATTTGCTATGTCGCAGTGGCTTTACTATATGTCCCAATAATTAACTGGTTTCTCATGGAACAGAGCAATTTTGTAACTTCATCTCTTAATTTTGTTTTGACTCCATTCCCCCCCCCCCCATCGTATTTCAGATGATGTTGCACCCTATTTCAAGACAGAACCAGGTTTGCCTCAGATTCACCTGGAAGGGAACCGTCTCGTGCTCACATGCTTGGCAGAAGGGAGTTGGCCTTTGGAGTTTAAGTGGCTGCATAATGACGTGGAAGCCACTGCCTTCTCCAGTGAATACAAGTAAGTGGCTTTCAGCATGTAGATTAATGCTACATTGCACCATAAATGAACAGAACATGGGCAAATGCGGTAGTTAATTAAGACTTGTGCTGTGAAATATCTTATGAGCCAGCTTAGAAATATTTCGAATAATCAAATAAGTTTTACTTGTAACCCAATGTAAGCTTTTATTGTTACTTTGTCAATGAGGCATGTCCCCCAGATGGGAAAGGGGGAAATAATCCCCTTGCTCCATGGGAAACCCTGTTCTAGATAGACCTCCCTCAACCCTCACAAAGCCTCTAATAGCAGCTGGGGCGGGGGACTTATATGTCCCTGCCTACCAGTGTTTTTCTCTATGCACAGCAGCTCTTCCTGGAGGAAACGATTTGGTTATGGGGACTTGATGCCTTGGAGAAAAGGATTTGGCTTTACTATCCCCAAAGCTTCAATTAAAATCCCCCCTCCTGAACACACACACAATTAACTTTATAAAGCAGAAATCAAGCGGGAACCACAAATGTGCCACTCCAGCATAACAGCCTAATTTGTTCGCAGAAACCTAGGGATGTGAGCCCAGGCTGCAGAAATGAACCTGCAAGCACAATGGAAGACGGGGGTACCTGAAAAGCACCACTTTGCCCTGCATGTGGTAATGCAGTGCTGCTAGATTGCCTCCTGGTTGGAGTCGCACTTTTCCCCCTGCACAAAAGGCTGTTTTGTCCCTGCTATAATGTGTGCGCTGTTTTTGGAAATGGGTTGCCAGAGTGGCATTGTGTTGAGTGGCTTTTCCAGTGTAATCCATTCAGTCGGGTCGGCCCTTCCATAAATACGGCTCCATCGCGGATAAGTCGCCCCGTCTGTGGTGCGCTTTGGACCCTCGAGAGGCATTCCTTTTTTCCATTTGTCCACTGCAGAATGTGGTACTCTGTGCATGGAAACTGAGATTTAAAATGGCATTTCAAGGGAAGATGGTTGATTAACTACGCAAGAGAGTTGATTAACCACAAAAGAAAGCACGCATGCCAGTTTGATCAACAGGGCATGCCCCGCTGCAGTCAGTCAGTAGCAAACACACACACACACACACACACTGGAAACCAACTATGCAAAGGGAGAATGAGAACTACAGATACCTAGAGATGAAATGATACAGAAATATGTATCTGCATACCTCTTAAAGGATATTATGCAGTGACACACAGTATAATTTTTACAATAGAAAAGCAGTGGTATATTCTTACATGTTGCCCCTATATGGATATGATGAGGAACCATAACTTACGTACTTTTGTTAGGGCAACATATAATATATAGGTTCCTTGGCCTCGATGAAAGGCATATTTATTTTGTTTAGAGTTTGATTAACTTATTTCAAACCCTTGAAGCATTTATCTTCTCTCACAGAATGTGCATGGAAAGCTAATCAACATAAACAATACAGTCTGAATAAATATGTTACTATGAATATTTCAGGTCTATTATTTATTTTTAATTGCTTGCCACAAACCAAGATGCACTTGGCATGTTTTTGAATTTATATGCAGGGAATTGCATTTATTCATTAGAATGAAATCACTGCAAACAAAACTATATTTGTTTTTGGCTTAAGGATGTTGCGCTAAATTTGACCTTAGTCTCATCTTGTAGACAAGTAGCATGGCAAAATATCTGGGTTTTTTTTCTACATCTGTACAAGCCAGTATAAACTAGGGATGTTTGAGGAATCCGACAGGGAGAGGAAAATTGAAGGATGCAAAGATCTACCCAGAATGCAGCTCACTTGTGCTCCCCAACCTTCTTTCCCATGCTCTGCTCTGGCCAGGAAGCAAGCCAAGCCGAGGACAAGTCATGAGTACCTGGGAACACTGGCAGACCCCTTCTTTCTGCAGAGAACACAACATATGCAGTTCTTTGGACAAGCAGAAGCAGAACTCTGCTTGCCGAGTGGGTGCCTGGGCAACAACATGTACACAAGCTGTCTTCGCAGACTCTCGTGCCCTTGCCTGTTCCCAGATGCCAATACTTGACGCAGGGTGGGCTGAGGGCTGAGGGCAAAGTGGGCCAGAATCCAGGGTGCAGAGATAAGGAAATTAATGGATTCCTACCCCCAAACCAGATTCCTTTCATATAACTATGAAAACCTAGTAGGCTTTTACGACACGTCTTCACAGATTCGGTTCGATCAGCCTTGTCCTGGTGCTGCCGTGACTTGACATGAGTCAAGGGGCCTGCCTTTGTTTTATCAATAGCCAATGAGTTGGTAAATTTTCACATTGGGTTGGCATTAGGAGGGAAAGAAAGAACTTGGGGGTTCCCACCCAAAATCCTCAGTTGATATGGTCAAAATGTGTAGCCTTATTGTTGTGTTATTTAGTTGTGATGAGGGGAATTACTCTAGTAGTCATTGTGATAACGATTTGCAGTTTTGGTGACCTGCTGTGTCTTCCTGAATGGTGTACACTGAAATACAATTGATGAAGATATAGTTATATAAATGCTTTTCCTGTTACAAATGTTATCTGGAAGCAGGAAAAGGGCGTGGCTAATCTTGCTTGTCCACCGCATACGTCTTTGGATTTTGTGAAAAGGCAACGTGTGTGTGTGTGTGTGTGTCATGTGGGCTGATACAAGAGAAATTTGTGGACTGAGAGCATGCTGTTCTCCTCATGAGAAGGATTTCTCCTCCAGTCTGAATACTTGCAAATGGATTTAAAATTCCAGAGCGTAGCCATAATCCCTACGCTTTGCAGTCCATGCTGCTGAACTGCGATACTCATGCAAGTGTTCCACACCAGCAGACGCCGACACATGCTTCTTGCCCATATTTAGGATGTTAAGTGTGGAGCATCTGCTGGCACTGAAGGAAGTGCAGCAAGCTCTGCTCTTGAGCATCCAGGAATTGCTCGGTCAGGCCATAGCTCAGGGGCAGAGGTCTAGTGCCAGTTCTTTAGGACTCGGGCCAAAGCCTGGCACTGCTAGTTAAACAGTCGCGTAGCAGGGCATTGAAAAGACTGTTGCTGCACACGCAGGAAAGCTGTTGCAAATCTGCGCAGGCAGGTGCTGGACTAAATCCTCTGACTCGGTATGAAGCAACTTCACGTTGGCTGTCCATAATGGAGATGCCATCCCCTAACGGAAAATGCATCCCAGTTTGGACACCTGCAT
Source organism: Varanus komodoensis (assembly GCF_004798865.1). Classification (NCBI taxonomy): domain Eukaryota; kingdom Metazoa; phylum Chordata; class Lepidosauria; order Squamata; family Varanidae; genus Varanus; species Varanus komodoensis. The sequence goes on from NW_025335684.1 coordinate 4,213,166, forward strand.
AAAGCCACAGCACGGATGCAGACACTCAGCTGCTGGCAGCCTTACTCCAGGCCCTGAGTGCAGGAAGAAAAGGGCTGACACGGTTTTCACTGGTATTTTCATGTGTTGATGCACCGTCCTCCTCCTGCCTTGGCCTTTCTTCAGCAGCCAGTTTCTCCTGGGCTACTCCACTCCAAACAAATTGTCAATTTTCCTGAATTACTTTCTCAGTTCTGCAGGAACTTTAAGTGCCCTTCTGGCATGCAGACAATAAAAGTGCCTTTCCGTCTCTTGCATGCTGAATGATTCTTCTGTTACTAGGCAAGAAAGATGGCTAGCTTCGGGGGATAAGCTAGCATATAATGCTTAGGATAATCACAGCCTCGTCATTTTCAAAGCTATCGATACAATAGTCGCACAATAGTTCATGCGCTGAAACAATGCTCCGAGAACCCTTGAGGTTGCTAACATGGTCGCGGCAGAGCAGGGCCCACATGCAGAGTTGCCTGAATAGGCGAGCACCTGAGGAGCCGTGTGTTCTCATGAGCAGAATGTACAATCAACAATATAATGAAGGAGGCGGGACAACCAAAGGGCTAAGCAACGTGTTAGCGCAATATGCAGTAGTAACAGCTGCACTTCCGTCTCAGGTACCTTAAGAGCCCCTTGCTCTGACAGAAAACTCACTGGCGCTGAAGTTGTCCTCTGAGTTCCTTCTGCGGATGTTCTTCCCAGGGCTGGTATCAAGGCTTAGCTGAAGTCAAGCACCAGCCAAGGGCCTCGACACCAGCTGGAGCCACTGGTGTGACTCCATCCTCCTCCTCATTACAACCTGCTTCTTCGCCTGCCTTGCTGCTGCCCAGGACGTGGCGGGCGTGGGGAGACGGATGCCCCTGCCTGCATGCCCACCGTGTGGCTTTCTGCCTGGCCAGCAGGCAAAGGGAGCACAAGGCAAAAATGGCTGCAGCATCTGGTGGTGAGAAGGTGGGCCAGGGGAGCACTTGGAGGCGTTCTTAGAATTCTGGGGTGGGCTCTGAGACTACGCTGAGTGGGCTACACTTGGAGGCGATGCAGGGGCTGAGAAAGGGCTCTGCTTTGCTGTGGACCTCAGCATAGGAAGGCTTTCTTCAGCAACACTCATTACCCAATCTAATGAGCTTGAGTTGCCAGGGGAAAAACCCCTTTTTCTATCCTAAGCCTTTAAATTGTGAGCACTGTATCTCCTGCTATCGTTTGTTCAGCTGTCTCAATTTTTTAACCTGCAATTGATCCATTTTTTAAGGTTTCTTGACTTGTTCATAATTGGGTTTGAAGCAATGAATGAATGGAAATGCATTATTTACAAATGAACCTGTTCTGGGCATGTCTGCTAGGGCTCCTTTGGGCCCATCCTTTCATGTATTTAAGCAAAAAGCAGAATTCAGAACTGTTCCTAAAATTGCACTGGACCTCAAAAGGATGTGATACTCACAATTTAAACTTATGTCAATCCTACCAAAATTTGTTATTGCAGAAGGCCTTGATATTCTGATTTTTGGGCTTTTCCAGAGCATAGACTGAGGTGTCATAAAAATACATGCAGAATGGTTTAACCAGAGGTCAGGGCAGGAAGTTAAAATTAAAGATGTGTACTGAAAGATGGCCCTAGAAAACTGCTTTCAGCTTTCTGAACATTTTTGGGCACTCCTAGAGAAGAGAATTTAAAAGCAGGTGGAAAAAAGGAGGAACTGGCTGGTTTGTGGGTGCCTATTAATAGAAAGGGAGAGTGGTAATCACCACAGCGATCGTTTCCTAGTCATCTCGGCAAAATGCAGAGCACTTTATCTACTTCCACTACTTTTATGAGTTCAGTTGATTACGCAATGTACATTTTTAAAAAGACTTCAGAAGCAGAGATTTGATGTCGCCAAACATCTTTTCCAACATCAGCCCATAGATTTCTGTTTTGCTTTTTGTCACCGCAAGAAATTAACTTTCTTGCCTTACAGATGAAGCAGTGTTGAGTGGTAGAAAATGCTGAAATATGTCAGTACTAGGTGAAATGTGAAATTCAATCTATTCGTAAATGGCTCTTCAAGCTGAATGATGTTATTCATATTAAGTTTTTCTTGCCTACACCACGTGGTATAGCATAGGGGGCAGAATCATACAAAAAACGAGGACTGATAATCACGTGGAAGGACGCATTGCAGAGGTTCGAATAAGCTTTGGGAAAGTTTTAAAACTTTTTGAGAAGCCGAGACATGTTTTTTTTCAGCTCGAACTGTTTTTGAGAACAGATACGAACTTCTAGCATATGTTGTAACCATTGTGTCTTTTTCTGTCTTACAGGTATGTTATTCCATCCTTGCAAAGATCTGATGCTGGTTTTTATCAGTGCGTTGTGAGGAACAGAATGGGGGCACTCATGCAAAGAAAATCAGAAGTTCAAGTGGCATGTATGTGTGAAAGGCATTTATTCAAACATTTCTTAATCAAAATGCAGCAGGCATCTTTTGTGCAGATAATGATATAGCCGTTCTGCCGATTAGCCTAGGCCTGTCCTATTATCTCCCAAAGCAGTTACACAACTTCCAGGCTTTCTAGAGTGAGAATAAGGCAGCCCAGTCTCCTCTAGCCACTTTGGGCTAGCACTTTAGGGACTATTGGAGTTGCTGCCCAGCACGCCGAGAGGCTACCAGGTTGGCTGCCATGCAGAGAATCCGTATCACAGGGTGAGTACTTCTATCTGGCCATCTTTTCAGCTTCTAAGAATACATAATGGACAATGCAGAAAGTTTTTAATTCATATTTTTGCAAGCTGAAGACCACTAAGATGAGTATGTATGTATTTATTTAAAATTCTTTTAGGCCGTCCCTTACCGTGGTCTTGGGGCAGTTTAACAACAAGACAAACTAAAACAAAACACAGCATCCTAACCAAATTCTTAACCAATCAGCAATAAAGCCCATATTAAAAACAGTCCAACCTTAACACATTGGGGAAATAAAAAGGTTTTAGCCTGAGCTGGCACTCTTTAATGTGAAGGGCAGGGCTTTGGAAGATGCTAAATATAAACATACAGAACATCTGAACAGGAGGGGCAAGTTGCCGTGTCGTTTCAGCCTGCTCACGCCCGCATGTTCATGCTTTAGTTGACAAACACTCCATGATCTGTGCTCTGGGGCCAAATGAGCCAGCTCACTTGCCTCGCACCGGCTGCCCACACAAACAGCCAGTGCAAGGCAGACCTCAGGCCGAGAGGAAGTGGGCTGGGGGCTGGGGAACTCCAGATTTCCATCCCCAGACTGGGCTCCTCACACATGGCTTGTCAAGAACGGGTCCAGGGCTCTGCCATAGGCTCCCTGCTAGCACCTAGACTCAGCATAAGCTTGTCAGCAACTTATAAAACTAATGTAAACCATGTTAATTTTTCCAATTAGGAGCATCAAAACGGAATACATTCTTAATAAATTGTGTCAGGAACTCATAAGTCAAACTTCCATTCTTACTGGGGAAGAGTCCTTTCTGTAGAACTGAAGGCATCTTCTGTTTTACCTTTCTGTTGGTGGGAAGCTCTGCCGTGACTGCCCGGGGAGAAGACAAGTAGAAATCTCCCAAGTTAAGATGAAGTTCACCATTTGTTTATACACTACACGTCTCTGTCTGAGACTTTGATTATTGTTCCTCAGGGCACTTAACTGGAAGGTCAGCAACAGTGGCTGTCATTTGATAAATGGCAGGAAGATGAAGTGGGTGAATGGAATTCTTTATTAGACATGACCATTTACAAGGAAGTGATTAAATGGAGAAGAGAGGTACCGTGAGGGAAATGTGCTGAATTTATTTTTCCTGCAGCTTAATATTAGCATCAAGAATAATAGTGTGTAATGCTGCACAAATTGGTCCAGCAGACATTGACTCTTTCAGCTGTTATTTAATGTCTGTTTTGCAGATGCCATGCGACACTGACTGGTTTAAAAAGTTTTTTGGACTGTGAAATATTTAATTTTGCAGTACTGCTTTACATGATTTAGCCAACATTAAGCAGGGCTAATGCAAGCATGACCAGGACTCTTCTCAGTCTGCCCTCCTTCGGGAGCACGAATTCCCATCACTCTTGATCTCCGTGAAGCAATATGCGGGCCGTGGCGAGTGACCACTGGCAAGAGGGTTCCTCTGAGCCAGACTCTGAAGCCAACTTCAGGGCTTGCTCCTGATCTTTCAGCCCCTGTGAACAGATCTCCACTGAGCAGTTCCTGAGGGTGGGACAGGACTTCTTCTGAAATCACATCACTTTCTGCATTGAAAGAGCAGTATATTACTGCTTGCATGCGCATTATTAAGAAAGAGACTTTGGGAGACTCTATACTACCCAAGTCCAAGTTAAGATTGCATTTCAAGGACTTGTGTAATCTTGAAGGTAACACCGAAGCGGTTTCTAAGCCAAATTCGATATGTGGGTTGGAAAGAAAGACAGAAAGAAGAATGGATCTTGCCCCTGTCTGTTGTGCCGTTCAGGTATGGCAAGCAGCCGGCCTGTGATCTGCAATGCTTGGTCCTGGTGTTTGCGAGGAAAAGTTGGCGAACAGCTCCACAGGGGCTCCACCGCCTCTGGAGACGGGCTGTCTTGTGCACGAGGTGGGGGGGGCGGGGGGGGGATCATCAGAACTGCCCCTGGTGAGCCTTAAGTGTGCAGGGCACAAAACGGGGCCTGGCCAGCCGCGTGACCCTCTGCGGCAGCACCCGCTACCAGAATGGTGTTGCCTCCCCGTGTGGAGTCCCTGGCAGTAGCCCGCCACGACTGGATGGAGGCCACGTTGCCCGGTGCCCTCTGCTCCGCTGTAGCTGCACAGGCACCATGGAAGTCGGAGGGGGCAAGAGGCGTCTGTCAGGTTCCGAGCCGGTGTAAGCCTGTGCTTTCCCTGTGGTTTGGCAGGTATGGCGCCCGTCTCATCCCAGACTCACCCCCTCTTACCTGTTCCAGTATCGTATTTTTGCCTGCAGAAAAGCCCCTGTTCCACCATCATGGCAGGCCTTTGCCTCTCAGCTGGTGTGAATTCATTGTGGAAGTGTACCCAAGATATCCAGAGCTCTTTTACTGTAAGAAGGATCTTTGATTTCAGTAAAAAAAAAAAAAAAAAACACACACACACAAATCCGGAACAAATTCCAAAATTAAAGGATAACTTTACCTTCCAGATGCTGGCACCCATGTACCAAATGCTTCTCACTTATGATGAATTAAATATAAAATACAATTCTTTAATTTCAGAATGTACATGGGAAAGCATCACAAACTTTAATTCTTAGATAACTCGAATGGTAAAGCATTGTACTAAAAAAAAATTAGCTGAAAATTAATGCAAACAAGGCTGCATAGGACTCGCTATGGAATTCTTAATTAGAAAATGTCTAAATTGTGAAAGCTAAACTGATGATGTAACAACAAGGTTAATTAGAACTACTTGCATGGTTCAATACTTCTTTTAATGTAGGTAATCTGATTACAGTTGTAAACAAAAGATATGGACTTTTGTGAACCATACAGTGTTAATTATTTTAGTTCTTGGAAATGTCAGGTTGCTTATTAAGGCCCAATTTAAAATACTGACATGGTTTTCCAGGCTGCTTCAGTGTCTGGTCATTCCTGAGCAGGACCATCCATTTCTCTTTCTGCAGCTCAGTCACGGGATAGAGTAGACCCATGGACCACCTTTCCTCCATTTATTTCCCTTTTATGTATTACACAAAACTATGTTAAAATATGTATAAGAATGTTTTTTTCTGACTGAACACACGCCTCTACATTCGAGATGAAAGGAATTGTCAACAAGCCCTGAACCACGAACTGCTGCCCTCTCTGTTTCAGCCTGTGCCCACTCAGTTCATGCTCCTACTTTTCCCAGCCCCTTTATCCATCCTATATCCTGCAGGCCTTCATCTCTCTAAATCTACATCACAGAACTAAATCCCACTGAATACAACAGGACTTGCTCCCAGGTGGATGGGCGTAGAACTGAGCCCTTGCCCTATGTTTTAGCCGAGTGACCTTGCTCCTTGCTCAGTTTTCTAGCCTACATCTGCTTTTGCGATCTTCACAGTACAGCCAAGCAGCTTCTCTAGCTGGCAGTTCCTTTTGGCTGGCGCACTAGTGGGGACCATGTGATGCGGATTAATTGCTGCAGTGCATTATATGTGAGACTGCCTTTGCAAGGAAGTTCACAGGAGTGTTCGCATCATTATGCCATTGAATGATCTTCACTGGCTGCCTATTAGCTCCTGGGCTGAGGTCCCAGTGGTTACATATGAACGTGTAAAGGTCTAGGACCAGCTTGCCCGAAGGGCTGCCATCTTCCAGATGAACCTACCTGGCAACTGAGGTCTTTCTCTGATGCCCTTCACTGGATTCCTTTACAGGGATATCAACAGAAAAAAGGTGTCAGCTAAGTCTATCCTATTAACATGGATATTTGGATGTATAATTCACTTTATTGGGTACTACCATTTTGCTTAAAACGCCCATTAGAATTTGGATTTTAACTCCAGTTTAAGCTGCCTTAAAGGCTCAGATTGGAAAGGGAGGGTTGATTTAAAGTACGGATGGTTCAGGTACCCCCTTAACTTGCCTGCGTCCCAAATAGAAGGCCTGTTATTTCACAATTTCGGTTGAGAGCTATCATCTTTAGATGCACATTAGAATGCTTTAATATATTATAAAATTAAGTTCTGGAATTCATCTGCTACTAAATATATCCCTTTTCAGTTGGTGAGAGCAGTCAATTGCCTACTCAAGGAAATGCAGCGGTGCTGACTGAGACGCTTATTGGATGTCCCAGAGTCACTGGGCTTTGCCTCATGCCTCACTGCACATCCACAAACCTGCATCCTCAGCACTCGCACGAGGCCTGTTACAGCTTGCTGCTAAATTGCGACAGTGCCAATGACTGCTATAAAACATAATTATTATTCTCTGTGACCCCTAAAAAGTGACAACATGGCATGGGAGAAGAAACTCCTGGGTTTTTTAGTATAACTTTTTTTTTTTTTGCAGACATGGGGAATTTCCAAGATGTCGACCAGAGGAAAACAGTGTCTGAAGGGCAAGCCACGGTACTAAACTTCCCGGACATCTCAAGCTTCCCCAGACCACAAGTGACTTGGTTTAGAGATGGGCACAAGATTATACCGAGCAGCAGAATGTAAGTTAAAATCAATTACTTTTAATATATGACTAATTCCACTTAATAATGCAGCTTGCATTTTAAGGTTTAAAGTTAATAAAACAAGCTAATGCAGTCTTTGTTTGAGACATGATGGCTGCTTTAAGTCTGGCTATGAAATATTTTAACAAAATGCCTTGTTCGAGGAGAGTATTTGACTCTGCCCTTGTAGCACCAGCCTGACCCTCGCTGTCTTTGTACATTGTCCTGGCATATTTCTGGAACAGCACACACCTATCCACTAATTGGTATTTAATCAATTGTGCAAACTTTATGATTTCTGGTGTTTACTTATAAAGGGGAATTAGCATGTGAGCTGCACTTGAAACTTGTTTCTTTGACAATGAAATGGCAATTAGTGTTTGGTTTGTTTTATACCCCTTTACCACGTGATGACAGTTTTATTTCTTTTGGTCTAATTAGCACTTCGCCCATTCATAGAAAAACGGTTGTACTCTGATTACCTAAGCATTCTCTCTAGGTGTACCAGTTCTCTCATTCTACAGCATATCTAAAATGCCAGTCTCATTTTAACACAAACTTTCCCTTTCTGTTAATTAGGATATTTTAAGAACCTTTTTTTCTTCCATCTGTACCCTAATGTAATTTAGTAAGCAGTAAGTGGATAATCAAGGTTTATCTGGGGGTGGGGGAGGGATGGAAATGCCGGCTGGAGCTGGTGTGCGTAGATTTAGGCACAGATACAAGGAAGGTTGTTGAATGTGAAGACCTGAAGTGGAAAACGGTGTGACGTTTGTCTGTAGCCTGGTATCCCCTGTGCTGACCTCCCTTGCTTGTGCACTGCCGTCCACGTGCTGTCCTTGTGGGCAACGAATCGGCCTGGCTGGGCAAATCGCATTTCTCCATGGTTTACTTCGTGCAAACACACGGCAGGGTATGATCCTGCACTTCCCTTGATGGATTCGGAAGTCCGGTTCCCTCTCCCCGCCCTCCTCTGTGCTCGCATTCCTCTGCTGATGCCTGCACCACATTCCCTGAGGCCCATTCGTCACAGCCGCTGCTTCCGATCCGGCTCAGTCCATTCCACAACTACCTACAGCCCTGCAAGGATCCCAAGTGGCAGCAATGGATGAATCAGCCCCACTAACGTGCACCTGATTGTGCGCAGCTTCTCTGTGAGTTACATTTGTCAGACCTGCTGCCTTCACACATAAATAGACCGCAAGGGAAATGCACAGGCCAAGCAGAAGTTACTCTAGGTCTCCTTAACGGAGTTTTGCATCAGTGAACCACTATTGGCTTTGCAAAAAGAGGGAAAAAGTCCTCTACAACCAGAAACGATTAATGATTTGTACTGCCAGGCAAATTCATGTGATGATTTGTTGGGAAATAACATACTGTGCAGTCCAGCGTCTGCTTCTAAGCACCTCCTATTGAGCTTAGTGGTAAGGGAGCATGGAATTGTAGCCTTGAACACCAATTGAACGTCTGTATCTGATGCTAGTTGGTTACATTTTTATTGCTTGCATATAATAAACAGTCCAGTCCCCACCTTATCAGACTCATATGAAAGTAATTCATAAGCTCACTTCAAAAAAAAGCCCCTTTTTTTTGAAAAGGTTGAAGCTCATCAGGGCAGAGGATCTATCGGTGCTGAGCAAGGCCAATCCTTAAGCTTATAACAGAAATAGGTTTTCCGCATGTATGCATCCTTATTAGGGTGATTCTGCTGAATCCTGCTAGTGTGTTTTGTTAGTTGTTAGTTAATGCTAAACTCTGTGAATTAGTGTTTGCTGAGTAAATATCTGCCTTATCTCCTGCTCTGTATTTCTATAAATGTCAGACTATTGTTTGATTTGCCTTAATTGTGCCTTCATCGTCTGGGGGATGGTGGAGGCTGGGAGAGCCTGGAGGAATGTTGTCCATGGGGTTGTGATGGGTCGGGCATGATTTTGCGACTACCATAACACTGGATGAACATATTGCTCTGTGAAGGCAAAGTGAAGGATAGCCAGGTTGCATATCAAGCCTCTGAACTAATTTATTAGAATTGGTGTTCATCTATTTTGGAGTAATTAGGATGTCATCAAGTGCTTTGGTGGTCATTTCCCTAGGAACACGTATCCCATCCGATCTCCTTAATGGTCCTTTAACTGCATGCTGTGCTTGAAACGCTCCTTTTAAAGACTCCCCTGGTGCTTGCTGGGGCAGTATTCCAAAAAGCAGGGCTTAAGAAGTCTTCTCCATAGTTTATCCAGGACGTTTGTGGTTGCTGTCAAGAAGGGTAATGCATACTTCACTCTCTTCTTTTATCTGTCTACAATAAATATTGTGTACCACTTTTATCTCCTCTGAGCTTGCTGATATACCAGCTGTTGCAGGTGCCACTCCTGCTCAACTGTGATACGAGGCTGTACAAGCTCTGTGCCAGGAATGCAGTCATTCAGCTTGCCACTAAATCTGATCTCTTCATTACATCTTCCCATTCTAAGCTTTTCGAGCTGATTCAGCATCTTTTGTTTTTCTTAAACGTATCACTCTTGTTGTCATTGGTGCTTTAAAAAGCCTCACTAGCTAGAAACATTTTCATTTGTGAGTTGTGCTGCTATCTGCATTTCATTTACAGTCCTTGGTATTCAAAAGAAATTGCTTGCTGCATATTTTTTATATTCTTTTTGGAAAAATGGTTTGCCTCTTCAATTTCTTTCGGCTATGGAAGTAGACCAGGAGTCCAGGCTGGGATGGATTCCTGAAATTGCTCTTACAGCAGCAATGTCATAGCTGAGACACTGGAGCTTTCAAGGCTACTGCTCTCTGAGTTCTGAAGTTTGCATTTTGAACAGAAGCTTCAAAGGTCCAGTTGGTTTTAACCCTATTGGGCCCTAAATTTGATATCCTGTTATCTTGTGCATATGCATGTGTGTGTGAGAGGTTTGTTAAGGCCACCTACTTGTTAACATTGTGACAAGGTCAAATACTGGAGTTAGAAATTCTCAGGTTTGGCTTCTGATGGATTCTCAGAAATAGTTACAAAATGATCTCGCATTGTTTCTTTATCCCAATTGTCTATTGTTTCTTATGAGGCAGATCTAAGGAAGACTTTCCTTCTCCTTAAGGATGGAGACTGTCTAGTTGCTTTGGTTTTTTCCACAACTGAATCTTACTAGAGCCAGTGCAAAGGTCAAGAGTGCAGGGATGGAACTCAGGAGATATTTTTTCCTCTCAAGGAACTCAAGGCAGCTGACATAATTCTCCTCCTCCTCCTCTCCATCCTATCCTCACAACAACAACCCTGTGAGGTAGGTTGGGCTGAGGGTCCGTGACTCACCCAAAGTCACCCAGTGAGCTCCATGACTGAGTGGGGACTAGAACCCAAACCTACACTGTGATCTTCCTAGTTAAACAATAAAGATTGCCTGAAGTAATACCATACTGCTTTCAGATGAGCTTCATTTTTCTCAAAAAAGCTTGAGATTCAATTTGTATGTGCATTTATCATGTCTAACTGGCCTCTCAGAGTTCTCTTTATTTTGATACATTCTAAATATGTTTAGAAAGGTATTTCAATTTCAAGCGCCTTCATATGTTTTGTTTTAAAGCATTACACACACACAAAAGAAGAAAAAACCAATTTTTTTCTGCAGAAAGTAGAGCAAGGGATCACCTTCTGTTTTATAAAACATTACTATCAGTTTAAGTTTCCTTGAGGAATTGTATAATATGCTAGAGTCAGTCTGAGGATTTTTTTCTTGGAAGGTGCTTATCAGAGTAGCTTAGCAAAACATATTTTAGGAACTGCCAGACTTCCACTTAATTATCGGTTCATCCACCAGAGAGCATCTCCTATTCTGCCAGGCAAGAATATTGGTGTCTGTTTCCTCTTATATGTTGTCATCTGCATATGATGTCCAATAAATTCTTCAATTTACATCTGAAACATCTCAGATATGTTGCATTATTATACTTGCTTATAGAATAATATCAGCTGTCACACACAGGTGGTTAGCTCTTCCCAGGTATGTGATTAAATACTAGATGATCTATCAGCTATTAAACTTTTCAGTTGTTTCATGTGCTATTTGTAGATAGTACCCCTGAGAATTAAAAAAAAATCCAAGTGACAAAGTTGATTCTTCCTTGATTTTTTTTTTAATGCAGAGATTTGTTTTTACCATATTAGGCATAATTTCCCTTGTTTTCCTAGTCAAGTGTGCATACGCACATCATTGCCATCATTTCATTGGTTATGTGCCATCCACCACAAAAGACTGCAGCGCAGCTGCTGAACCGAGTCTTCAGGATGATGCTCTTTATGCAGCCTTTATGCAGCCTTTGTTCCAAGACCCCGGCCTCTGCTACCTTATGTATGCAACCTGAGCCACTGGCCCATGTTCCCTCCCCTGCCAAAGTCAAAGTAAACAATAGAGTGGCCAGTGAAATATAAATGATAGCAATTACAAGGACAAAGGAAGGCTGGGCTAATTATTATGCAACATTGCTACCAGCAAATATTGGAACAACCTTTTTTGATATCCAGGCCTGCTTTTGCGGCATGGGTCGACAACATGCAGAAACAAGCGAACAGCAGCGCTGCAGAGCTGCCGATTCTGGCTTTCTGTGGCAGCCACAGACCCCACTTTCCTTTCTAATGCCTAAATTCCTGTTCGGATCAACCGTGGCTCACGTGTGTGGGGGGCACTGTTCTTGTTGCCGCTTTGTTCACTGAAGTGACGTGTTTCCTTCCACTGCAAAAAGCAGCCTGGAAGCGACTGAGATTCATCATGGTTAATATAACAACAAGAAGAAAAGAAACTCAAATCAGTATAAACCACAATTGGCATAACACTACAAATAAAAACAAGTCCCCCCAAAACTTGATCTAAAAAGAATAAGAGTACACAAAATCTGCCCCAGCTCCACAGCCTGGAACAAGCATTACAAAAGCAGCCCCCAACAACTAATGTCAAAATGCCCAGGAAAATTAGAACGCCATTACCTGGGGCAGAGAAGATCCACTGTGTTGGCCCCAGAGAGACTTCCTTGGGCAGAGGACTCCATACAGATGGCGTTTTTACAAAATGACCTCTTGACATCTCATGAAATTCTTTTGGAGAGGGCACACGGAAGGGCCTTTGAAGCTAAACTCAGGGGATGGGTAGGTTCATACAAGGAGGAGGAATTCTTGAGGCATTTTGATCCGTGTAACACTGTGTAGGTCAAAACCAGGACTTTGAAATTGGCAGAGAACCAAATTGGGACAACATGCAGGTAAGCCAGCCCAGTCCTAGTTTCCGAATGGTATATAATAAAGCACAAGATGCAGAACATTGCAATCATCTTAAACTAAATGTTTACGTTGAACTAGTGAAACGGCTATCCTCACCTGGACAGGTCACAGCTCAGCTACCAAGTGGTGGAGGCTGGTGGAAGGCATGTTGCACCATGGAGCCCCCCCAAGCCTGCAATGGCACTGATGGCTCCTGCTCCCTCACGGGGAGCTGGTTGCGTCTCCAGTGTTTGAACACAGAGCCGCCATCTCATCTAGACTGAGCCTTGGTTTATTGGTTCTCACCTGGTCCATTGCCAAGACACGATGCTGATTCAGCACATCCGTTGCCACACCAATCTGGGCTCATCCTGATGAAGACCAGCAGCAGTTTCGTGCACATGCTAAACAATCGGGGGGTAGAATGTGGAATTCCACGGGGCCAAACCATCTCCCCGGCATGTGCCGCCTTCTAGAATCAGCTGTCAGGATAAGAGCAGAACCGAAGCCGTGCCCCAGCTTCTATCTTGGGTAGCCATACTAGAAGGGTACCATGACGGACAGAATCAAATGCTGCTGAGAGTTCAAGGTGTCTCAACAGCAACATACTCCCTGCCTTTTCCCTGGTACAGGTTCTCATGCAGGGCAAACAAGACAGCCTGGATGCAAAGACGAGGCCAACGCTGAAAAGATCCAGAAAAGCAATCTCGTTCAGGAGTACCTGGATCTTGTCAGTGCCCACCTATGTATTCAAGGACCTTGGCCAGCCAAACATCCAGCCAAACATCCTTCAAGTCAGGTACAGCTTCCGAAGGAGTGGTCCATCGCCGTCTCCTTCAGGTGACTTGGGACCACTGCCTCTCGGAAGGAGGGATTTCTCACTTCCCTGACCCAGCCAGTGCTTTTCCTGCTAGACGTCACCAGTGATGAAGGGCATGCACCTGGTCCCACATACATGTAGTTGCATGTACCCACGTCAGCATTTTGTCCATCTCTTCTGACCATAGTAACCAAAACTCGTGCAATAATTATGAATCAGAGAGAGCTTTGGATACCTCACAAGACAGGTCTGCTAAACCATCTAATGTGGCTCCCAGTCAAGTTGTCCACCCATGTTGCAGAGTGATCATTGCCTCTGGGTTCTGTCGCATATTAACAGAAAACTTGGTTGTTTTATGCAGCAGTTCATCACGGAGGTTTAAGGCAATCGTATAATTGCTCAAAATCATGCATCTGCCAAGAAGCCATCCATTGGCTCTAGAAGGCACTTTCATCTTATGCCCACCTATAAAAATATATCGATATCTACACAGATTTCTAAGATAAAGCAAAGTGCTTTGCATTTTGAATAATGCTGTATAAATCCTAGATATTATAATCCTTTAGCTTCTTGTACATGTTATCCCACTGTAATTAATTACATAATTTATAAGGAAGCACCTTTATGGGTTGTAGCTTTATATAATTGCAAGAAAATTGTGTTCTACGTGAAGGAAGCTTGCCAAGTTGGCTATCCTGGAACCAATATGGTCGTGTCCACTGGGGGGAAACTCTAACAAGGGAATTCCGAAGCTCAATAACGTCTACGCAATTGTTCTATTCAAATTTTCAGAAATGTATTTTCATGCATTTAATGTTGCTTAGGGAACTGTCCCTTTCCTTGTTAAGATAGAATCATAAAGTTTTAATGGTAGTGCTTTTTACAATGCATCTATAGTCCATTGCCTCTATGCACAGCAAAAGAGGCAAATGAAATAAAATAAAATTCTGAAAAGTGCCTGTTAAGTAATGAATTAGGCTTCCAGTTTTTGCTTTGATAGCAATTAATGTTCCATGTACCAATTTTTCACTTGAAAACAAACACACATTATTGTGCATGTACTGAGCCAAACTGGTGCAGCACTTCTCTGCAAATATTAGCCTGCCTTACGGCTTATGCTAGTTGCACATAATTGCATTTCACATACACCAGATAATACTTTAATTAAAATTGTGATAATTAGCATGTATTTTTAATGAACAATAAATTCTGAGGTTGCCAAGTCAGTGATGCATTTGCTGAATAATATTGCTTCTTTTTATATAAAAGAAAAAGCTTCTAAACTTGTAAGCTTTAGTTTGTGAATGTCAGTATTTATATATATAAACATCAAAATCCACCGATCTGTATAAGCTGCTCCATTGAGTTTCTATGTATTGAATTGTAAGCTTACACAATGATATTTCCCTTAGATAGTGTTTAATTTGGTCAAGACCTTCAAACACTTTCTTTTACCAACTTGTTGGGATCCACCTAAGTATTATGGACGTGCATTGGATTTGCCAAATATCAGACAGACTTGGGCTTCTGAGGGTCCCTTTGTTGAACCCGCAAACAGAGTGAACAAAAAACTCTGGCTGGACCATTCCAAACATTTGTGCATGATTTTTCAGGCTATTGAAAGAGTTGCCCGCAAAATAAATGAATAAATCACTATTTTTCTTTCACCTTTCCATGTATAGAAAATGTCAAGGTGGTGCCAGGTGGAAGGTGGGGACTGCAGCTGAGTGATTTATCTATATTCCGATTGCAAGGAACAGGTGACTCTCCAGCCACTGTACTTGCAGGGAGAGATTTGAGTTGTTGCTGACGGTCGCTTTCTGTTCCTGTTGCTGTTTTTTTTAGTGGAGAGCACCAAATGTTGTGTGACTTGTATGAGAGGAATGCTGGCTGTCATCTGTGTTAATCCTTTCAGAATCCTGTTCCCTCCCTTTCTAACCAATCCCCATTATACCAGCTTCCCAGTCCTTTTCCTGGAAACCTCCTTTTCCATTTCGTCTGTGCCAGGCTCCAAAGCTGGTTTACAAGGAAGATGCTATTATTCCTGAGGCCAGGGTACTCATGGGGATCTTGAGAAGGAAAATGAATTCAGAGGGGCCTCCAAATGAGAAAGCGTTGTAAATACTGGCTGACTAGATAAATGCCTATATCCTAATAATGACAAAGAGGTTCCATTCTTAATGCCTAAATGCCTGGGCACTAGAACAGTTGGTCGGAGGGCAGCTGACCCTGATTTAACCCTATGTGATATCGCCTAAAACCTAGTACAAGATGTAGGTGTTATTGAACCAGTTAAAATCAGTGACCACAGTGCTATTGGATCCAATATATCTTTAAGTGGAAAACTGGACAGGAAGTCCACCAGAGTTGTATTTGGCTTCAAATGAAGAAACTTCTCTAAAATGAGGGAACTGAAGGTTCAAGAGCCCATATGGAAATATTCAAAAGCACAGTCACGGAAGTTCAGCCAGAACTTCAGCTAGATATACTTACTGTCCAAGAGATCACCAGCACGGTTCGCAAGTAAGAAGCTAGCGGAGAAAAGGAGACTTCCTCCAGAAATGAGGAAAGGGAAAGGAAACGCGAGCTTACACAAAGGAGATGCAAGCAGTAAGAGAGGAAGGAGGCGGCTGAGGAGCATATATCTCACGGCATCAAGGCCAGCAGTAAAGAGTTGTTCAACTATATCAGAAGCAGGAAACCAGCTAGGGAGGGGAGGCAGTGAATGACAATAGACGTAAAGGGCCACTCAAGGGCAGGAAGGAGATTGCAGAGAAGCTGCGGGGAGTTTTCATTTGTCTTTGCTGCATTAAGATACAGGCCAGGTACTTGCACTTGAAATGATGTTTCCTGGAAGGAAGACTGAGAAATTGAGGCAAACGGTGGTGACAAAATAGGACATTCTCCACTCTAGTTGATGAATCACTAGATGGTATCCATCCCGGAGTTCTTAGTGAATTCCAATATGAAATGGCTGATTTTCTGACAAACACACAGCATGTCCAAAATCTCATCTTCTGCACTACTGAATACACGTGTTTTCCTCCCTCAGAATACTAGGACCTGGAGTCACCCCATGAAGCTGGTGGGTAATGACTCATAATGTAGAAACAGCGTGAGTCGGAAGGACCCTCCCGGGCCATCTAGTCTGACCCCCAGCTCCAGCTGGCTCCGCTCACGACATGCCCACCATGTGCGTGTCTAGCCTATCCTTGAACAAGAAAAGGAGGTATTTCTTCACACGGCATATAATCAAACTACGGACTCACGCACACAAGAGGTAGTTGCAGCCGCCACTTTGGCTTGCTAAAGAGGGCTGGGCCAATTCAGAGTGGAGATGGCGACCCATGTCGCCGAGTCCTGATGCCAAATGCCACGCCAGGTAGCGGGGGCAGTGTGCCTGTGTGCACCAGGGTCATGCCACAAGACTCTGCCGGCATCTGAGCAAACAAGCGGATGGCAGAAGCCTTCCTTGTCCTCTGCTGCTTGACCAGCGATCTCCAAAGGGCTGGTGATGGCAGTGGCGCCACGGCATCTCGGGTGTTTGCAGGGCCACCTCCGCACTGCCCTTGGGAGAGCCCGTGCAACTCAGCATCACTCCCTCGAGCTACTCCAAGGCTGCTGCCCCTTCCTCTCCACCACAGCTCCCCATGAATGTACCTGGACGTCACAAGTAAGACGAGAACAACATTGCTTTCGCTTTCTCCTTCTCCACGGAAGTTCTTCACTTGATTTACTCAACAAAACTGCATCTGTTTTGTTCTGGTTTAACTGTCATAGCTTAATTGGTTTAAGTCTGTGGTGCAGCTTACCTTTATCCTGTGGCAAGAAAGTACAAACCGGATGAGCAGCAGAAGCGGACCATGCGGTTAAAGACAATTTCAGCAGTCTGAGCGACTGAAAAGGGACATCAAACGTTACAAAGCCGCTCACTGTCATCTCATGTATGTCTAACAAAATTCCCAGTTCTAACGTCCGTGAAAGAATCTGGCAAGTGGTTGGGGCAGTTACAGTGCTAAGAATTCCCAGCTGCAAAACTAGTATGCTAATATTTAGTATTTCTCCTTAATGCCAATAGTTTAAACACCGAGAAGATTTCTTTACACCTTTTCATTGTTTTCAAGAGTTATACTGTTAATGATGGACAGAAACCATTGAATAGATTATATAGTTGCATTGTGACTTATATAGACTATCACTATGGAGTTTCTGAGTTTTCAGGGATTTGTTTTAAGGGCTTTCATTTTTGTGTTTGAAAGCTTTATTCAGGATTCAGTAAACAAAGCAACAAGAAAATCTTTGCATGTTTGGATGTGGCTTGGCTTTTGCAGCCTGTTAGTAGCAGGTCAACTATGCTGAGCAAAACTCAGCTTGTATTTGAAGAATTTGGTCTATGGCAAAGAATGTGAAACCAACTTTGCATTAATTAATGCTGGAGAGAAAGGAAGGAACTGGCAGCCTGCCCGTGGCTTATCTATGATCCTTCTCTGTGAGTGGAATCTCTAGCAGTTTTGTGTCTGGCCTTCACTGAACAGATTGCAAATTCATTTAAATAAATTGTAAATGGCCCGCCTGAAATTTCATGGCCCTCTTTGATGTGTATTAGAAGGATGGCTCCTGGTTGCAGCAGAACCTTTAGTAACAGGTGTGCAATTAAAAATGGAGGGTGTGTGTGTGTTTATGCAAGCCAGTCCAAAAATATTTGCCCAGAAAGGAATTTCTGGAATGAGCTAAAAAATGGAATTGCTTTTTGTGAACATGCTGCTACTGAACTCCATTTCCATGACACACATTATCATTTAAAATACACAGAGTCTGCTGTGGAGTTAACATATTTATATCAGTCACACAGGTTAACCTCTAAGCAAAACAACGAAGAGACAGAAAGCAGCCTTTAAAATAGTACTACTCAGGGGGAATCAATGGGGAAGCATTTTAATCTTCCAGAGTACCCCGTCGGAGATTTTAGCATTTCTTTAGCTTAAAGGAAACAGCAGTTTGCAGGAAGACTCCTGGGTGAAGTTACCACATCGGAATTCATTAGGGAATTTAATACTGTGGAACCTGGTTTCAGTGAATCCTGGGAGTGGAGAGTTCAAAGCGGAAAGCAACTCTCCTGCTTAAATGGTTTATTTGTATCGCTGCTGTTGGTTGTCCTGATTTTTATGTTCGATTTCATGATGGCTATATTGGTTTTCGTTTTGTATTTGTAAGCTACTCTGGGACTGGAATGATAAATTATTATCAGCACTGGTCCTTCCTGCCTATCACAAGTGGCTGGTGCAGAATAAGCCACATCTATGCTGTCCGAATCTTGTATTCATTTCTCTGAATTCTCTACATCCGTCTCGGCTTGGGATTTCTTCTTTGCTTGACCTTTGGGCATTGCTTGATAAAATACTTTTTCTCCTCTCTGTACTCTTAAGTATATCTATCCAGCCGTACTTGTAATGGTGTCATGCCTCTGACAAAATGGGCTCAGATCCACAAAGTTTACACCACCACACATTCATTTGTATTTAAGATGTCAAAACCAGAAAAAAACCCTTTGTTTTTGCTACAATAATAGACCAACACAGCTCCTCCTCTGGAATATGTTACTGTGAAGCTGAAGATCATGGTCACTGTCTCCACCCTTTTGTCAACAGAGTTTGTCATAATTATAATTTATTTATATCCCACATCTCTGGCAAATACTTTGTGCTCAAAGCTGGTTACAGAAGAGGGCACTTAAATACATTGACACAGTGTGGATAACAAGCCGAAATACAACATTCCGTTCACCTTTGTACAATCATGAATCAAGTTGAAATGAGCAGGAAACATACTTAAAGGTCAGTTAACCATATCCAATAATATCAAAATTATGTCCACTTATGGTATTTTATTCCAAAGTTCATATTAAGAATACTTACCAAAAAAATAAAAAATAAAAATAAGGATGGTTGAGAAATTTTCACCTAGGGGTTTTTGTTTGTTTAAATGGATTTACCTGACTCCCACTTTCTAGAATGAAATGGAAAAGTGGATGTAATTAGCAATAGAAAGCTCATACATTTCCAAGCTTGTGGTACATTCTGAAAAAAAAAAGTTTGAGGATAAAATGGAGAGGAGAGGCTTATAAGGCATCTTAAATGGCTTGCAGAGGGAAGAAAGGCATTCACCAATGCAGTGTTACAACCACTGAATAGATATGGATAGAATTGCGCTGTTCCTTTCTGTCTCTGACCCTTTCTTGCTCTCTGACTCAAAACTACTCCATAGTTCTCCACTCACAGTTCGCTCCCTCCTTCCCACTTGTCGGAGTAGAAGAACGTCTCCTAACCTCCTTGGGTATCTGCCTGTAATTTTGTGACAAAGGATGTGTCTCTCCACTTGGCCTGCTGCTTATTAAGAAACAATAGCAGTGTAGCCTTCCAGCAGAAGGTAAAGCTCTCATGCAGTATCCAATCCAAATCATGCATCATTGGTTAATGCGTAGAAAGGAATAAAAATAGCCTCCATACATTTCTATTGAAAACTGTTTCTGTGCATGATGGAGGGAAACCCGCTGAATGGTATATATGAAACAAATTTGTGCAGATGGAACAAATCACACAGCAAAAATATCCCATCCTTGTTGTCTGTGCTTTATTCTTCTACAGCTTTTCTTGACCAGTACTAATTGACATTTCTAAAAACGTTGTTTCTTCCTACCGGCCACCATTTATTTTTGCCCGGCTTTTCCTTTAGGAATACTGCCACACTACACACAGAATATGAGATGCCCTTAATAATGATCACTGGCTGAAAACTCTGATTATTTAAAAATGCTGGACCACATTTTTGGACAATCCATCACCTGCTTCCATGGAAACAAAAATGGGAGGAAGCACCTGGAAGTAGAGTTTCTAGGGAAGCTTGTAAATTTAAGTTCTGGCAAGTAGCCAACTACAAATGCCTTTTTTAGTGTTTGCACATATTGGAACCAGCCCAGTTCTGAATCCCAGTACAGATTAATTTTGGGACTATATTAATTAAAAATGATGGAGCAGACAGAAACCTTTCCCTTAGTTTCCTCCTGGACAAACACACCCAGAGCATTGATATGTTCAAAAGCGAGGCTGACAAGGAGATATTTAATCATTAATGATTGCTAGGTTGGAGCACCTTGCCAGGTTTGTTCTTGTCCCCATTTGAATGGAGACCATTTTCATGTGCAATCTCTGCTGTGTGTATCAGTGCGGCTGCTTATGGAGCAGTACAGCTTTGAACTGGGAAAATGGAGGCAAACGTAAGATCAGTGTTCATATTTGCACCTGTCTGCTGTTTTCTTATGGTACGGCTCCTTTGGCTCAGGGGTGGGAAATAGTTTTGGGTGGGAGCTCCACCATGTTCCTCAAGGGCCAGCTGTCATCAGAAGGTGGGGGAATACCTCCGGATGCTGTTTGGTCTCTGGATACATTGGGCCTGCTGACAACATCAAGCCACCTACTACAGTTCATTTAAGCCATGGTGGACTCTGTGGGGAAGGGTACACCGCCTCTTTGAATATTCAAGCAGTGAGTGAATACTCGGGCTGCCATTTTGAACACTGGTGCTGCTAACTTTAAAAAAATGCAATGAATTTAAATAATTCTGTAGTATTAAATGCACCCCTAAAAGTGTCCGTCACATATTCATTATGAATATGGACAATCATGAACAGGAAGTTCTTCGTATGGTCACATTGTTGCCAGCCCGAACAGTGTTGTGCCAATTGAGCATATTTTGCTCCTCTAATTCTTTGATGAATGCTCATCAGAATTAGTGGTGATAGGACAGATTTATGTACTGGGAATTGGAAGTAGTAACATTAGAGGGGGTTCTCTTTCCAAATGAACCAACAGGAAGAAAGTTTAGGTGTTCATGCTACAATTATGCCAGGGTCAGGGAGATTTTCTGGCTTCCCCACAAACTAAAAAAGTCGCCTTTTCATCTTTCAGTAGCCAGTGGCCACCATTCTTCTCCATCAGGCTTTAGGTCTCAGATTGATACGGAGTCTAAATTTGTTTCTTTCGCCATTGATCATGAGAGAAGGAGAGTGCAGTTGCACCCGTCAGGTTGCACTCTGGTGGGCACTCGCCCCGACCCTATGCCTGCTTCGGATCCCAAAGTCATGAAGTCATGACTGAATCAAGGTGAAATTCACTGTAGATTCAGTTGAGCTGCATTGCCGCCATACATGCCAGGAACGTACACCGAGGATGAAAACGGCAGTCTTGCTTCTCCAAGCACTGCTGAGAGCTCCCCCAATGCGCCTCCGAGGTCGTGGGATGCTGATGCTTGTACCCATCTAATGTGAACTGGCACATTAGAGGCTGCTGAGATGTAGGAAACAAACCAAACCCCCCGCAATCTCTGAACTTTGCTGGAGCCACGAATGTGAGTGGGGCCTCTAGCGAATGTGGATCGGCCCTACTGAGTGAATAGCAAGCAGGACATTGCACCAGAGAAAGGAGAGGCAATGTCATGCAACCACTTGAGCGTGTGACTTGAGTGGGGAAGGCGGTTTCATAACCTTTGGATGCCCTACAGCTGTAAATTGAGAATCATGGGCTATACAGTCTCTGGGAAGAGTATGTCCCACTCTTTGTTTAAGATCCTGTTTTGATTAGTGGGTGGATATATGACCTTGTAAATAGTGTATTTCTGACATGGCACTGATTTAGACTTCCATTAGCAGAGTAAAACTGATATATCGTTGATAATGTAATGGGCTGGTAGTTTGCAAAGAAAATGTTTTTACGGAAGTAAAAATAAAAAGATGAAGGCTTAATAGTTTAATGCCTGATAGCTTTTAATCTATAGCTGTCAGTGTTAATTCCATTGTATTTTTTTCCTTTGAGGAAGGTTCATTGCTCTGAGGTTTTGCTAATCAAGATTCATAAAGGTAAAATATCACTTGTCACCTTCTCGCAGTACATGATAAACCAATTTAATTCAGAAGAAACTCCATGAGGATTTAGAATAGAGGAGGAAAAACCAATATATAGAATTCAGAACTGCACTTTTACCTTTCAAAAAAAGTATATAGATTTCTCTAATGCAAAGCATCATATCACTTTTGATAATGTCTAATGGACAGCTCATGGCTAGCTCTATTTATTGATTAGCACACTCTTTAGAGTTCTTTTACTGTTCACTGAAATATGTTAATAAATTATGAGCCTTGGGAAGCTCTGACTTCCCAATAGGATATTCGCTTAATCTTTTCAAATGAATTGCAGAAAGTATTAGAAGGTGTTAGATTTTAATAATCACTAAAGCTAAATATATGTGTGCTTTTATTATTCAACATTATTCTTTTTCATTTTGGGGTATATTTCTGCTGGTTAATGACAGATTGGTCTTGCACTATGGAACATTATGGGAACAGGGACCTTCTTGTGTTCTGGAGGCTTTTTATTTAATTTTAAATATCTCTTGCGTTGTGCCCAAGGTAGATGTATTATGTTAGAACAAGGAAACAATGCAATTGTTGGGCAAACTTGTCCAAATAGACATTGAGGCATCTATGCCAGTATTTTAAGAATCAGTTGTCCCTAACATGCCATTAATTCGTGGGAAATGGTATAGATGTAACTAATTATGTGAGAAATAAAAAGGTGTATATTTGCAATTCACTTAAATTGCAATTCTTTTTCATTTTTATAGACTTTTGAATTTTTCCTTTCATCCCTCCTCTAAAGTGATTTTCCAAAGGATTAGAATGAGCTGAATGTTGAAATGCTGAATAAACAATCAAAAATGCTCAAATGTTTGCATTGCCAACATATTTAAAAGTCATGTAACGGGACAGCCCTTGACCTCTTTAAATAATTCAGAAAGCGTTCCTCACCCCTGACCTAAAGAAAGCATCATTACAAGAAGGGTCCAAACCTGTCTTCTGTCCCACATTTCTTAGGAAAAATTAAACTGCACTAGCACGTTACCTGCAGGAGCCTCACCTGTGCAAGGTGGTTTTGGGGAGCCTCCCGCTAGCCCTGTGAGGGAAGCCGCGAGGGTTTGCTTCAGGGGACTTTGCAGCATCTTGTGCCTGGCTATACAGAGGCCCCCTTTGGCCCAGCTCCAGCTGTGGGGCTCTGAGAAGCAGTGTCCCGCACGCTTCCACCGGCAGTCCAAACGAGACCGCACCGGAGAATAACGCTGCAAGCTAACGATGCAGCATGGACTGCATTTCTGTGTAGCTCCGAATCATAATTTAGAGGTATGAGAAGGAGCCCAGGCAGCCTTTTGGTTCGTGCTTCCTCTATCCTCCTTTCCAATGGTAGCTGCGATAAGGAGCTCAGAAAGGTCAGCCTCTCCTTTACAGCGACGCGTCGCATCTAAGCCGCCTTTCGTCCTCTTGCAAGGAACCCAAGGCGCTTTCTCCTCCTCTCAGATTTATCCTCCCAACCACAAGCCTGTGAGGCAGGTGGAGCTGCCCAGCATCAACCAGGGAGCTTTCATGGCGGGATGGGGATGGGGATGAGAGCCTGGATCGCCCCAGCCCCAGCCCAACAGGCCAGTCACTACAGCACAGATCAACCCCAATTCGCAGTGTTGCCCACATATTCAACTATGGCCAATTTTAACTGTTCTTTAAACAGCCCAGCTTCATGAACTCTGGTTTGAGGTTGGCTTATCCCAACTAAGCACAGTTAAGGCCAAGCACAATTTGCTGGGGTTCAGCAACACGATCAGCTTCTTGTGGCTGCGGTGATGCGGGAGAACCCCGTGGACGCAGTGCCTCCTGCAGTTCATTTTCATAATGCTAAACAATGTTTCAGTGTTGCATCTGACCCCTAGTGTTAAAGTGAAGGCCTGTATTTCACAACCTCTCCAATTCCTTCTGCATTATGTCTATTAGGTTTTAATTTGCAGTGCCTAGAAAGAAACAGCTCATTTACTTAACTTTCGTGGCTTTGTTTACAGTGCAGATATCGTGCAAATCACAGGTCACTCCTGCACGTGGTGCTTGAGGCATGAGTGGGCACCAGGAAAGGAAACCAAGAGCACCGTGCTGGCCATGTTGGTTACACACGATTTACATGATGATGACAATATTGTGTTCATTGGCCGGACCTTTCTAGACATTACAACAGTCCTACGAAAGAGGAACATCTGTATCAACCATGTTTAAAGCCCTGTGGATAGCATCTGCTCAGAATTCACAAGGTTGAGGTGCAGAGCATGAGTTGTACACGAAAAAGAAAAGATGCAAAAAGTTGTCAGTGCAATAAAATTAGGAAAATCTAGATGAGAAAGGCAGTATATAAGCATTGCCATTATAACTAGAACAATATCTATATACAGAATCTGAGGGGTTCGTTACTGAGAGACATTCCTTGTGTCCTCCCCCACCACTTCGTATCATAAATGAGTGCACTTGTAATGAAGACTGAGTAATTTATGAAGACATTTTCGGACCACTTGAGGTAGACTTGTATAGGAATGGCTAAGGCTGGCATTGAACAAGCTGCTTTAGACACGCGGTACGGGACTGTGGACTTTGAGCGGCAGACGCAAACGGGATGTCAAACTGTTCCCACTTGCCAGATCAGTTTGCCTTGTGGCACTGAAGGCCCGCAAGCCAACGTTTTTCCTGAATTAGTTGTGTGGCTTTTGGAATCTTAACTGATATTGAATTATTAATTACTGCATAATGGCCCCATTCTGAGCTTTAAAATGTAAGCTTGCCAGTATAAGAGCAGGTGCATTAATCTTGTAGGATTAAGGCAACCTTTCAAATGTGTGGTAGGTATCATTTGCCATGTCTAGGGAAGACCAAGACGGTAGCTGCCTAGGTCCCAAAATGTTTTAGGATAAATCATAGGAAATAGTGTGTTCAGCTCTGCAGCCAACACCTCCGTGCGTTGGTGAAGGAGTTGAAGTACTGGGCTAAGAGAAGCATTTTTCTCCTCTTCTCGTCTTGCTAGGTCATTGCACTTAATAGTGGGAAGTATTTCTGCCCATCTGTAGCCAACTGTTCAGATGAAAATGACATTTTTTCTGTAACACTGATATTTTTAGATAAAGTAGGAATGTATCCTATTTTTCATGTGAACAGTTGGCTACAGATAGACAAGAACCTCTCTTGTATATGTGAAATGGTAGAATTGGTTTAATTATTGCTTCTGTGCCATTTTTCCCTTTGTGAGGATGCTCAAGACAGTGAACTCAAACTGCAAACTGAAGTGGTACCTAGGATACCGTATCCAATTCCTGCTCTTGACCCTGGTGTGTTCACCCGCATGGGGAAGAACATATAGAGATGGTCACCTAATCCTATCCCACGTCCCTCATCATCATCATCATCATCATCCACTTTATTGTGCTAGCCATTCATCTTGGCAACTCTCAAAGAAACCTGCCATCCAAAATGCCCATTACAAGGGCTGAATGAAGCGCTGCGTGTGCCTGCTCGGTGGCAGTTCCCCGCAGACACGCTGCAGTCAGGACACGCCTGTGGAAGCAAGTCCAGCCGAACTCAGTGGGGCTTTCTTCTGGGCAGATAAGCACAGGATGGCCCTGTTGGCCTTAGAAGCATCTCAAGATCAAACAGGTGGAGGAAATATCCCCACCCTTTCTCTCCGTGAAGAAGTGAGCTGGTCTTCAGATGTAAGAGGACCTCTGGCTCAGTTTTCTCTGTACAGCCATAAAGCAAAAGGTTTCGTGTTTCTCATTCTGGCTAAGGCTTCTGATTATCATTGTATAATGCATAGCAATTCTGAATTATACTGTTTTCCTCCTCCTCTTTGGAATATCCTTAGCCCATCCCTGAGGCTCAGTTACATATTGTCTTCATTATAACCTGAGAAAGTATTAAGATATCAGAATAGCTGGGATCATTCTAAACTAGACATGGCTATTCAGAAATATAAAATCACAGCAGAAGCACATTAGTATTAAATCATCAAGTCACCAGAGTGCAAGCAGTAATTTAAAAGGTTTATAATGGCTATAAATGCCTCTTGTTCAACCTGTGGAATTCTCTGCCTCAGGAGGTCTTTGAGTGAAAACCTGAAACTGGATATAAAAACACAACTGGAACCTTTTATGCCTTCTAATAACACTCATTTCTGTGAAAGCTAAAATAATGATGATGCTAATCAAGGTCTGGGCCGTAAGGCATATGTTAATTCTTACTAACCTGCCTCATAGGAGTGTTGTGAGGTTTAATGTCTGCCGTGAGAGGTGCTGCGTTAAAGGCTGAGGGTTATGCCACGCCACTCATGTCTGTGGCTTTGAAATAGTTTTCCCACTCGAGCACCCTGCTGAAGAAGTGGGGAGAGAAAGGAAGGCTTTTAGAGGGGTGGGTATTCCAGGATGCGATGAGCGTATTTTTCTGCTGCCTGGTGCAGCAGTTGCCAGAAGCTGCGTCCAGAGGCCAGCTCGGTGCCTGGAGGCCCTCTGCCCATCTCTCTCTCAATCGCCACTCAGGCCCTTGTGGAGAGATGCTAGAGCCTGTACCAAGGCCCGGGCTCTTTCTGAGGATGCTTATAGTACGAGGTAAGACATCATCAGTGAGGCATGTTACAGAGCCAGCACTGATTTCAGAAGCATCTTCATGCATTCCTCCTGCAATTAGGGGCCAGATATTTCTTTTTATGATGAGTGTCCTGTTGCACAGTTCCACGATGATTAGATCCAATGGGACATAGTGGGAAAGAGACTAAAGAAGCAGCCTCAGCTAATTGGTCTTGCTTTTGAAATAATTGAGCTTGATCTATAAGAGTAATAGTTAGCCCTTATCTTTGCAAATAGATATGTAAGTTAGCAGTTTTAGAGCAGTCTGGTGTGCACTGAAGCACCTCGCAGTGCCTAGCCAGCCATGCAAACCGGTGTAGGTTTTCCCCTCTTCCTAAAGGATCGCATCGTTTGGGAGCCTTCTTGAAGGCAGCATCTAATTCTAAAGCAAGCAACAGTTACAGAACTTGGCCGCTCTGTTTTCAAACACCTTCTCAGTGGAATTAACAGAATTTGAGGAGCTTTTATAATCCGGTTTTGAGTGAAGCCCAGCTTCCGTCAAAGGCTGTCAAAGTCAATGTTGCCAACCAAGCCTCGCGAAATCACCATCTTAACTCTCAGACTTTTAATGACTGTTGTGAGCACCTGCCTTTTCCTTCTTAGCCTGTGCTGCCCTCGCTGCTGCTATTGCAGAAAGGCCGATACAAGTGGCCGCTTGCTTTTTGTTTCTCTCACAACCTGGGAACGATCCTCTCAGCCCTTCCACCTGGCCAGCCAGGCTTTGCTCCCTGTACTTGCTGACAGCTGAATCTGAGGGAAGCCCCAGTTCAACTGCACCCACTGGCTCAGACTGGTCAGTCCCATGTTTGGAATGGAGAGCACAAATTTGAAGGAAAAATGCTGTTGTGTTTCCTAGAGCTAGTGGTTGCCAAGGAAAAACTGAACAGTTCGCGCATTTTGCAAGGCAAATGAAAGCCCCATGAAAGCCCCAAGGGATAAAATAGGAATATTAACCCTACTGCTTAGCAGCATGTACCATTTTCCCTTGACATGTAAACAGTGGTAAGATAAGGAAAACTTCTGAATGAATTTTGGATGGAGTGTCGCCCTGGTTAACTGTTAGCTTGTGACAGGGCCAAAATTGTCACATGGAGTGAGTCACATCAAGTGTGAGAGACACTGTGAAAGCTTCCCCCCTTCTCTTTGCTCTCTGATTATTTCTTCAAGTGTTGCCCCCCCCCCAATACGGTAGGCTGTACTTTCCCCCTCTCATCCCCCTTGTGGCTATAGTGATCTGAAAGGGTTCTCATCCCCACAAAGCATCTGTTCTTGCCTCCACTTCCTGCTGCTTTGTGTATTTTCTCACTGGTATATTCACTTAATTACATGGCAACCTATAACTGCACTCTGAGGGAACAAAAATAACTCATTGCTTCGTTTTTAAATTATATTGTATCACTCTGTACTAAGCGCCCCTTTAAAACAAATGTTGAGGGTAGAACTATTGATGTGGGGTTTTTTAAGCTTTTACATTTCACTTAGTTCAGATAATTTTAAATGGTCCTTCAGCAAGAATAAATCAATTTTTGTACCATATAACTTTCAATTACTGTCTTTGGAATGAAATAACAGCATGTTTAAAGGAGCTTAAAAGGATCTCAGAGAGATTTTCTTACACAGTCTGCCTCTGTGAAACCTGCTAGAGGATTTCCCCCACCCCACGGAACTCCTGTCTAGTTAGAGGTTTTTCAGCCTTATAATGCAGGGCAGTTGGGATTTATTGGTTTAATTACTGGACAGAGTAATAGTTTAAATACTAACTAGCTTATTTTGATAGAGTCAAAAGAGAACACTTGATAGATCACTTATTCCTTCTACTTTTATTTCTTCTGTTCTCTACTTTTCA
This sequence comes from Varanus komodoensis, assembly GCF_004798865.1. Classification (NCBI taxonomy): domain Eukaryota; kingdom Metazoa; phylum Chordata; class Lepidosauria; order Squamata; family Varanidae; genus Varanus; species Varanus komodoensis. Next base: position 4,241,771 of record NW_025335684.1, read on the forward strand.
CGTGCATGAAGGCCAGAAAGTGGAGGCACCCCAAATGGTACAAACAAATATTTAGAAAAGGTAGGTATTCTTTCAGCCATCAGTATGTGAGCAGAAGAAAAATGGTGTTTTCTCCAGTGGTGGATGGAGCACCGACACTGCTGGCACCCATTCTGCTGAGACAGTGACCCTGTCAGAAAAAGGCTGAGTTGGGGTCTTCTCTCATTGTGTTGGGTTAGGCATGGTGGATACTCACGAGACATGACGATTCAACGAGGACAGCAGGCTGGGGTTTCCAGGAAGCCAGACTTCTTCTTTGTTCCCTTTTTCCCAAAGCCATGATTTCCAGATAGTCCAATCTAGATATTGTTGTGGAGTTCTGCCAGATATTGCCCCCAGAAGGTATCAAGGCCTGCTCACTTGGAGGGGGACCAACCTTAGCAGCCCCTGGGGTTCATTTCCTCATTAAAGACATGTCTAAGGTGTCAACACCAGCCTCAGTCCACACCTTCATGAAGCATTATGCCCATCCTTTGACAGCTCAGCATTTAGCAGGAAAGCCTTGCAAAGGATGGTAGCAAAACTTCTCCCCATCAATGCGTCCTGATATGTGCTGAAGATCAGGAATGCATGCCAGGATTCTCCAAAGCAATTACAGGGCCATCATTTTCTCTCCTTGCCCTTTTGCCGTGGCTCAGTGGCAGAGCCCACACCTGAACACACCATATCTCAGGTTTTTTAAAAGATCAGAGAGCGGGTGATGAGTGAGATCTCAGAGCAGAAAGGTCTCTGAAGCAGAGCCACAGAAGGTCTGAGTAAGTGTTGCTTGGGTAATGTCTGAAGCTCCAAGACACGCAGGAAAAGTCTTGTGGCAGCTCCTCCTGCATGTTTTTAGAGCTCCTCATGTAATTAGATGGGGGAAGTTCTCACACTGCAGGCGGGGACTCCCGCAGGACGGATGGAAAGCCTTATGCCACTGGGTGTTCCCATCTGGAAAGATCGGTCAAAATCTAAATGATTTTTCAAAACATGTAACGTTGTGATGTGCTCCAGTGCTTTGATACCTTTCTATGCTTCTGAATTTGATATTGAATGAACTTAAAGCTTCTTTATAAAATTAATGTATTGAATAGATGCATATAGTAATATTGGAGAGAAGGAAGAAATGAGCTTTAAAAGTTGCTTCTTGTGCTATGTTCATTGCTCATTTTTGTTGTTCTTCACGGTCATATTTCCCTTTTCAGTAACAAGAGTAGCTAAGGATTGCATTCCACCAGGGTATATAATACCTTATGACATCCAGCTTAAGGAGAACTCATAACTCATGAATGTCATAGCTGTAAAACAGCTGAGTTAAAGGGCCATTTTTAACCTGGGCTAATAAATTGTGCACCAAGACTTCACTCACTGCATGAAAAGGGCACCTTATCGTCCCAGGCAATGGAGGTGTGATGCCGCCATGCATTCGCGTGCGTTCATATAACTCAGGCTGCCCGTGTGTGCCGCCGAAACATCGCCTTACTCATTTCACACGGAGTTGTGCAGACGGGGCAGAAGCAGCGGCGGCAGCATGAAAAATAACACACATTGATACGTGTAGTCTAAAAATTCAAATGAGGTCACACACGTGTTTTCACAGAGTGAAACTAGCTTAAAATAAGTTGATTTTGTCCATAGTACAGCTCCCCAATTAAAACCATGAGGGCCGGTCATCTTGTCCAGGTCATTCTATCGTCTCATTAGAAGCTTTCTTTATATTTAGTCCTTAAGGAAGAATTTGTGTATTTAGTCGTGAGGAAAGACTGTCCACGCTGCAGTCGTGGAGGCACCTGGGACAGTGCCGGGTTCTTATACCTTTTTGCCCTTTGTATATACATGAATGGGTAGAGTAGGAAAAGACAGCACAAAGGCAGAAGGGGCAAGTTTTCAGAGGGTGGGTCAAATGCACATGGCTCTTTCGAATGGAGCCTCAGCTTGAGGGCTGGGAGACACTTTCCACAGCCCATCCAGCGCCTGTTAAGGACATGAGGAGAACCATCTCATCAAGTTGCTCTGAGAATGTTTCCAGGCTGGTCTCTAGTCCATAAAATGTTCAATGGTTTGAATAAACCGGCATGACTAAACACCGAAGTGCACGGAACGCTGTTACCTGCCCACCAAAGTGGTACCTTTTTATCTACTTGCATTTGCATGCTTTCGAACTGCAAGGTTGGCAGGAGCTGGGACGGAGCAACGGGAACTCACCCTGTTGTGCAGATTCGAACCGGCGACCTTTCGATCAACCAGCCCAGCAGCACAGCGGTTTAAACCACTGCGCCACCTGCAGTCCCTGAAAGATTAGATTATTGCACTTTAAAAGTATCCCTTTATCTTTAAATGTGATTGCAAATGTTTTGACTTCTAAACTTTCAGTCAAACTGCCCTATGTGGTTATAGAGCCAAACTGGCAATGATACTGGATCGTGATCCTTCTGTGTAGCCCCCAAAGTGCTGTATAAACTCATGTGGATCAGGAAAGCCTCTGTCTGTAAACGTTGGTGGCCCCGACACCCCAAAACTCTCTACCTGGGAGCTCTTTGAGAAGTTATCCACATATGCAGCACGGGTGGCAGGCAAACTCTGCTTGTCGCCACATCCCACGTGTGCTTCCTGAATATATCGCCTTACAAGCTCTCCAGTTCAGTATTATGAAACAGGCAAGCACCGAAATCCACAGAAACAGTTTTGTGCTTGGAGATAAAGCTTTGGCCCAGGAGCGCGTCTGGAGAAGAGTACAGCGCTCTGCTCTTGTTCTTTTTGCTGTGCTGTGCTTAAAGCGATCCATGGCTTTCTGCTCCTTCTGTTCCCCCCACTGCACTTTTCTGGATGCTACCCTGCATGAAAAGGATCGCTCCATGAGCAACCCTACCCTGCTCTTTGAAGCCTTGCCTGTTTCCAAATGTTTCATTCTCCTTCCGAACCACAAAGATACGCTTGGTAGATACACCTTCATATTCCTGGAGATATTTACTGTGTGCTTATTCCATGTTACACTCCCTACAATGACGAGGGTGCCTTTTGTGTTTTTACGAAGGTACTGCATACAGCACAGTAGTTAAGAAATGCGGCTATTAATACCAATTATTCTGTTTCTTCTCGCCGACTATAGTTTTGCTTTTATTATTAAACCTGAATACCCGTGAAAACATAATACATATGAAAAGAGGGTATATTCTGTTTGACAGGCTTCCCAAGAGGACAAGAACTAGTTGCATAGTCCTTGAAAGCAATCTCTTTTGATAACATAATCAGATGAAAATTGCTTGCATTATGGCAAGAAGCTACTGTATCTCCATGCTTGACGATGTGATGTGTCTTGGGAGGTGTTTTTACAGCAGGCTCTTTGCATTACACCTTCTTTTTGCCTTGCTGCATCTTATGACTGGGCATCAGTTCTCTAGTTATTCTGCAGTATCAATGGTTTCAATATTAATTGTATGGCTGGTGATGATAAACGCCCAGTAATTTTAAAGAATCTGGCTATTGACTAAAATATGACAAATAACACTGGCATGTTCATAATCTATGCAACAGATTCCCAGGAGTTTGGGAGAAGTTATGGAATGGATGTACCAAGCCGAGACGTCCTAGTGCACACGATTCTAGTCCAAGAAGAGGTGTACATGATTTCCACACTTACATTTGCTATGCACCCAGTGTAAACATTCTGTTATTTTCCCCTCAAAAATATGTCTGAAATTGCCCTAAAGTATTTTTCTGAAAATCCCATCTGCTAGGTTTGCTGAACTAAAAAATCCCACACTTACATGTCTGGTGATGTTTCCTTCTCATGCTTGAGTAAACTTTGAAAAGTAGGCTAGAAGAATGGGGCTTAGCAATATGAAGTAATTATGCAGTCTTTGCCTTTTAGTGTTATGACATATTGGAAAAAACGCTGTCTGGCCAAATCCAATGCAGAACAATTGTATCGATTTCTTTCTCTTTTTCACAGTGACCTTTTCATTCTAGTCCAAGTAGGAATGTGCTTCAGTTAATATTCTCCCTACTTGGGCTGATACCCTTGATGGTGTAGAGAACATGTAAAAAGGTAATTTAGCACCTCACAGTCAAAACACATTGTACAAATTCAACAGCTCACGTTTAATAATTTCTATGCTGATAATAGTTTCACATTTCAAATATTTCACATGCCTTCCCAGACCCCAACTTTATATGGTTCACAAGCAACGTTTGGGTTTCATAGACCCAGGCAACCAATAGGATTTGCGTATTTTTCAGATTCTCCAGAGTGCTGATCTTCAAGGTGGGTTACACTCCCCACAGGCCACTGAGAGGCAGAGTTTATAACAAAACTAACCCAAGGTTGCCTCTAAGAACACCAGACTATTTTCTGCAAGGCCTCAGAGAAAGCTTTAGTTTCTCTCAGTGGGCCTCACATTCTAGAAACAAAGACTTACTTAGATCACTTTGTAAGGGAGGGTTCTCCCTTCTCTGGACCAATGTTTACCTGACCTAACAACAGACAGGTAGCATCACAGGGCCACCCTGCTGATGCCTTTCCCAAGAATGGGTCCAGCCAAGCTATCCCCTAGCTTCTCCCTTCAAGGCTGTGGTGGCAAGAGTTTACTTTGCTATCCTGATCTTAAGGATCAGGTGCAAGGAACGAGTTTGCCAGCAATAACATATTTGTAAGTCTACCCAAGTCATGTTCAGAGCTAGGAGGCACTCCTGAAATAGATGTTGGAGCACTGACTTTACATAGTAAATGTTCCTTACAAAGGGGACAGGGGCTATTAGTCACCTGCATGGCTTAAACCTCATCCTATGTCCGTCAAAGCTTACACTGCTAATGAACTAGCTGTTGGTTTGCAAACCAGCATGTATAGGAGCTTCATCTCAAAGTGGTCCCTGACCCTCAAGGGAAAGAGTTTTAGCACATACATTGTGCCCACTCACACTCACAACAGGTGATGGGCAAAGCATCCGTGACATCCCATAATGTGCGCTCCTTTGTGTCCTAGCAACTCCGAGGAATGTCCTCCCTTTTAAGGACTGTCGGAGGAGCTGAGCCGAACAAATTATCGGCTGCGATGATGTACAAAATTTTGATTGATAACTGCATTGATATTACTAATTGCCTTTCTAAATGGAATATTGAATTTGGAATGAGCATTTAATTGCAAATAAACTATCACCAGTAAAAGAAGCCTTCCAGTATTTTACACTGTCAAATACTAAAGATGCATTAGGATGTTAAAGGAATCCTAGATAATTCAGATTGTGCTGGGCTGACCTATGATGCAAGTCTCTCTGGGTTTGGTCATTAATAATAGTCATGGATGGGCCATTATGCTGCCTTTTTTATAAGGCAGGTTGGAATAAAAGTCATGCCTCTCTACCCAGGAGGAGGGCTGGGTATGGTCTGAGCCTTGGAAAAGTGTGTTTGCCAGCAGAGGTTTCCAAAGGTTCCCAACACAGCAAAACATGATTTGGGCACTGAAAAGGACCTTCTTTCCCCCATACGTTACATTTTCCCTTTGTGAAGACAGAAACTGGAATGTGTGAGATAAATGTGTCTTACATGCCCTCTCCTTTTTGGTGTTTGTTCTAGTATTAGAAGGGTTCTTGTAATGACCTTGGATAAGAGTCATAATTCTTGCCTTCACATGAAAACTAACAATCACGTCTCTGTAGCCTCAGATGTTTTCCATCTGCTAATTATGAGAAAAGTCAATATATTGAGACTGAGATGTCTACAATTGCTGTTGCCTTCTCAGCATACTGTAATTTACAGTACTTAGTGATGTCGGTTGTCCAGTTGGTCTTTCCGCTTTGCGGTGGGTTATCAAGTCATTCTGCTTACAGTGAAGGTCCTCTTGGCCACCTAAGTCCAGCGTGATGTAAACATCCCGATTCAGGTTCCCACTCAGCTATGGACCTTGCAGCGTATCCCTGGACCAGCCGCTCTCCTCCTCAGCCTGCTGGAGTTCTTGTTAGCAAAATCCCCATTAGGTAGTTACGCTGAAATGGAGAGAAACAGACGGAGTGACACAGGTGTTGTATTCTGCCTCACGCTACTTGCCCACAGAGCAGTTCAGTAGCCTTTCTAAGCACCGTGGCTACAATGTGCTACAAACCAGATGTATTTCTGTGCAAGTCAATGCACTTTACTTTCTCTGTGAGTTTCAGCTCATTAGGGAATATCTTCTTAAGTGATAATACCATTGCCTCTATTTAAATAATAGACCATCACATAATATTAGGGGGGCAGTGCCAAATATTAAGACAACCTTAGATCAATGCCATATTGCTTATCCTTCTGGCAGAGCTGCTGCTGGAACCAGCCCAGTCCAGGTGTCCGGTGGAATTGGACTGTGATAGGTGAAGCCTCGCTCAGCGTTCCAACCAATTCATCTGTAATATTGGAAGGACCAGAGCAGAATAAGCACAGGCATTTGCCAGCTCCGTAAGGACCGTGCCATGTGATGACCCGGTTGTAAGCAGGTGTTAAAAATTCAGGCCGTCTCCCTGCCAACCATCTACAACAATGTTGATTAACAATAAATAAATAGGAACACCATTTCAATATAAAATAAAATGTAAATAATGAAAACCAGAACAAAAATAGCACCCCCCTCCACATACACACAGTTACCTGTCCCTCAAGTTACCAATGATTTAAAATACAGTGATGTTCTGCAATTATATTTGTGGGGTGAGGGCTGTTGTAATTGTGTACTTACAGGTAGTGAAGGAAGTCTTTAGAGGTTTGTAGAATGCAAGTGTGGAAAGGCTTTGAATTTTACAAAATGTGTGTGAATGTGAAATACGGAAGGCTCTACAACTTGAGCTTTCACATTTCAACATAGGAGAAAACATTCAAGGACATGTTTTTAAGATTACGGATAACATAATCTAAAATCAGTGCTATTCTTGGGTCTCTTCTAACAGATTAGTCTACATTAATGTATGTGAAGGGCATGGAAATAAGAGTTCTGGAGCGTGCATGTTTGTGAGTGACAGCAAGCTACTTTCTAACCAGCTTTACCCGTGGATTGTGCCTTACATTGTTCACTCTTCCAGTTTAATGCATAGCAAAGGGATGGGTTTGTGTTACAGATTTTGATATACTGGTTTTGGGGTCCTTAAATATTTGTAATTCATTTCTGATGTTAAATTTGTAAGTCATTTCTGATGACTTAAATATATTCCCATTCAAAAGGGGTTTGGAAGGTGCTGTTCCCTTAAGCAGGAATCTTGCAAACAGATCAATAATTCAAGTTATTAGGGGCAATTGCTAGATTAACAATCCATTTAGGAACTGGTGCTTGGGGGGGGGGCAGATTAAAAAACAAAAAGGCAAAGACAGCCATGTTGACTGTAAGAACATTTCCAAAATCCACATTGCTGAACCACCTTTTAATAGCCCGCTCAAAGGAGCACACAGACAAGTTGTACATGTTATAAGGTCACCAGATTGCTTCCCCAGGCAAAATGGCTCAAAAGACCTGTTGGGGAGCAGGGAGGTTGGGAAAAAAGAAGGCGGTGAAGTCACATTGTTCAGGTGAATCCCAAGATGTACTGTGGGATGCCAGCAAGTCATGTGGTGGGTGCAGGAGGATATTTCTGGCCCTGCTCATGCTCAGAAGATAAAGGAGGGTCATGCACCCTTCATTTTGTAGAATATGCAGTCCAGATATTCTTAGAAATGTTTTCCATCTTGGTCGGGTCGATGCAGATAGGGGCATTCTGCTGGTGGATCACAGAGGAATTGAACAGTTGTTATATGAACAAGAACGGCACTAAAATGTTCTCCTGTGTAACCAAGGTCATTTAAAGTCCAATCGGATAGCATTATCTCATGGCCGGAAGGGATAAAACCTAAGAGTCCCAAGTTCTGGTGATATAAAATGCGGCTCTTTCATCGTAGATCTCTGTTTTCTGGTGCCCTTTTCCCTTATTTAATGCAGAGAACAGAAGCCCTGCTCTTTGCTGGCAAAACATATATACATTCTGTCTTTATTTGTGAGAAGTGCAGAAATGGAGCACTGTCAAAAAAGAAAATAATTAATTGTCTTGTATGAATTTGAAAGTAGGTATGGTAGGAACTGAATGGCTATTTTCTGCTTTTTATAGGAATGCTCTAAACAATCCAAGGAAACAACGGCATAGCACCAAAATGTAACACTTTGAAGCCAAACTCCATATAAATTGTCAGACAGTAAAACTAAACTGAGAGAAAAAAAGGTTACAATTCATTGCCTTTTAAACCAACATTAATAGCGTTTTGTAGGCAGTAAGCAAGTTGACCCCATAAATGTGGAGAAATGGGTAACTCACTGAATTTCCACATGGGCCTTTTGAACTCTCCTGCCCGCTCTTTCCACCCCATCTACTTCCAGCATATAGGCTAGATGCCCTCCACAAATCATGTACGAAAGGTAATTCTCGCCTGCGATGCAAAAAGAAAGTTGGCTTCTTTTCTTTTATTCATGTTTTCTTACTGGGCACCTCTAAGCTTGTAATGACAATGATAAAATGCATTCTTTTCTTCCAGTCCCAAAAGTTACTTATCCCAGTTCTTTAACAGAAGGGACAGGAATTATTAGAAGGAACATCCTCAGAGTTACATCCTAGAACATGTCCTTTTAGGGCTAGGGCTGACAGTTTTCTTTTTCTTTTTGCCCTTAGCAGCAATTTGGTGCTCAGAAATAGGCAGGTGAAACTTCTCCTATCACTGATCTCTAACCATTAGGAAGAATGGTTCAGTAGCGAAGCGTGTGTGTTACATGCAAAAGTCCTTGGCATCACAAGGTGAATATGAATAACCGGTTTGTCTGAGACGCAGTAACCGTGCTGCTAGTTCATGAAGACCAGCCTGGACAAATCTAGTGTCTCCCAGATGGCACTACAATTCCCAGCAGTCCTTGTCATGCAGGCTGGGGTGTAAGGGAAGTGACTTCCGAAACATCCGGAGGAGGCCAGGTGGGGAAAGGTTGGTGAAGAAAGAGAAACCAATGGTCTGATTCAGCTTAAGGCAGCTCCTTATCTTCCTACTGTACATTTATATGCATTTCTTTTTTAATCATGTACATAGCATAAATTAACTGTAATTTAATCCAATGATAATTTGTGTGTTTGCGGTTCTGTTTTTTTGGCATTGGAGAAAGGCCAGTCAAAAATGTCAGTTTCATTTTTTTCCTACATCTTGGGTTTGTTGTTTTGTTTTGGTGGTGTTTTGTTTTGTTTTGTTTTTGGTTTTGTACTTGTCTAATATGCCAAGATAAAGCACTGATTTAAGCATCAATCTTCAACTTATTACTTTGATGAAAAATAAATATGTGATATGAGACAAAGAAGATTCTCATTCTTCTGTTAGGATTTTACTTCGTAGGTAAACTATGAATGTGAAAATTTTCCTTTAAAAATTTTACCCTACTGTGACCTTCCATGCTACGATATCAAAATCTTATTAAATCAAAATAGATGGAGAATGATGTTAGGAAACCCCTAGCCTCTCAATTAGCTCCGATTTCCAAGTGATGGCTTGAGGACTCATATTGAATGCTAAAGTAGCCTCTCTTATAGCTCCCTGTGATCCAGAATAATTGCACATATCATTAGCATTCAATTAACATGAGTTAAATGTCTCTAAGTACTGCTAACTGCAAAGACCCCATTTATTGATGTACTGCAACAGATTCCCCTAATTTGATGACTACCAATGATAGGCATCTATGCTGTTTTAACTGGCCTCTAAAAATGAAATTGGAATTTCTATTCTTTGTCTACCAAATCTCCAATGAATGTAAGATGAGGCATATTTTACCATATTCAGAAGACGACAGCTCTCTCAAAAATCACAAATTATCTCCTGGCTGCTGCATTTAAGAACCTTTAGTTTTAATTTATTTGATCGCTCTGCTGCTTTGACACCACTGACAACCACCTTTCTTTGCTGTACCAATTAGATTTCAGCAACCTTATCTTTCTCATGCCACATGGCCTCCCTTGATGTGTCATCTTGTTCTTTACGGAGTTTCATGCTCTGAACTTGGGCCACTTTATGAGTCCCATTGCTTTGTGGGTGCATGTAAAACATTGGCGTACAAGTAAAAAGCAAAACCCAATATGCATGCATCATATGTGTACAAATAAATACGCCAGGTCATCAAAGTATTGGTTGATCTGGACGCCAGACCCCATTGTGGATTTCCTCTGCTCACTCTCCAGTCTCTATCTAGTTCTTGTTAAATCTCCAAGCCACAGTTAGCAAAGCAAAATTTAACACTTCCCCATGGTTCTTCCATTTTATGCGATACTTTCTCTTTACTCTTGAATCCATTACTGCCACCTCTCAAATTGGTGATTTTTCTTTTTTCTTTTTGGCATGGTATTCAAGAGAACCTTCTGGGACAGATGTGGCAGTGAAGTCCAGCTTTTCTCAGATGTGAAACCAAATACTTCCTTTTCCATTCTGGAGTCTGGCCCAGGTTTGGGAATAAATGGAATTTCAGAACAGTCTGAAGGCATGCAAAAACTTCTACTGCTGAAGCTCAGAGGTCTGGGATAAGAATCCTGTAGTACCTGGAGACCATTCCAGGGACCATTGGATTTATCTCACCCCCCTCCCCAAAGTGATAGACCCTTGTATGATTTCATGAGGGGGAAACATAATCTCACCCCCCATAACTCCTTTCAGGAACCATGCCAGCTGCCTTCCAAAGATCTCACGGACATTTATTCCCTTATTATTTGGGTTCCTATCATTACCCAGTGTTTTTTGGAGAGGAGGAGGGAAACCAGTTCTTATCCTATTTTATTAACATATTCCAGTTCTGAACTTTCTGTACCTTCTTATATAACATCTAACTCAAAGTTTTCTCTCTTCCTTTGCAACTGCGTTTTTAAAAAACCTGTGCTGAAGAAATTTGTGCCATTTATTTTAGTGGATTACATGATACATTCTGCATTTTTGTGGTGGCCCTGAAAAGTTTGTGAAAAGACATGGCATTGTGTATCAATGGTACTTGAACGTCTGAGTGAGCCGTTTTAAGATGGGGTTGTAGAATTTTTCTTCTGTTACTGCTTTTAGCCATGGTTTCGCTGTGGTTATGGCAAACTTAGAAGCAGGCGCAAGTAGGGTAGAACAAGGGGCAATGAGCAGGACGCTGCTGGAAGTCATTGAACAAAACACAGCAACTAGAATTTCTACAAAATGTAACCTATAAAATAGAAGTAGAAAATAATAATGCTAAAACAAAACTAAAAGAGGCACTTGAACTTTAAACTTTTCTTTAGGCAACGCAGATTGGAGACGTTCCCATGAACTAAATGTCAACCCTTGTCTTGACTTTTCTTACCCTTGCAAATTAACCCTTCTTTCCAGGCTTACTTTTTTTTTTTTTTTTTGCAACAGAAGAAGCATTCCTAGATTATATCACAAATGTGCAAACTATTGCAGCAGCTACTACAACTGCTATCACATGTATGTTCTTCGTAGATAAATTTAATCAGAAATGCTCCCATTTGATTTCAACACCGCCCTGATCCATCTTTGTCCTCTCTGGTCGGTTTGGATTTGGATAAACCGTGGTTTATCATGACAGGAACAAATCACAACAGCTTTCAGGCTGGCACGCTCCCCGGTACTCTCCACTGGCACAGCCTTGAAAAGATTGGAAGCTTTTCGTTCCTTTATAACTAAAGTTTAGCTCTAAAATGCGTCTCAGCAAAATTTTGGTTTGTTAAAACAAACTAGCTCCATAACCCATGGTTAGAAGATGGCTTGTTTCGAGCCAAGAAGAACCACTGTCGGTCAGGTTTGAATGAAATGACAAGCTGGGCTGAAAAACAAAGGAAAAGCTTCCGACCTCTTCCAAATCACATTTGAGAAGGGGAAAGGAGTGCAGACAAGGCAGCTCATTCCTGACACAGCTAAACGTGGTCTGCTGTGATGCTCAGTAAACCTTTGATCTCGATGGATGGCCGGCATCCTATGGAAGTGGGAAGGAGCGTAGAGGCAACGGCTACCTCCTCATTCCTCCTGCCGTGGAACTGGGATAGATGACCAGTTTCAGCCGTCTAGCCGAGTCACTTTGAAGAGGGAAGGAGGCTGAGGCATGGCAGAATATGTCCTATTGTGGCTGTGCCCACCTCTTCTCTCCTTCCAGTGAAACTTTTCAGGTCTCAGAAAAATTCCAGGGCCGTCTTGGTGCTGCCTAGTGGCCTCGGTAAAGTGTTGCCCACACATTGCTTTTGTTTAAACACAGGAAAGGCACATTGTGGTGTGGTGGTTCAGAGCATGGGACTGGGACTCAGGCGATCCGGGTTCGAGTCCCCGCTCAGCCATGGAGCCAACTGGGGGACTCTGGGCCAGTCACAGACTCTCAGCCCAACCTGCCTCACAGGGTGGTTGTTGTGAGGATAAGTGTGGAGAAAGCCAGTGTGGTGCAGTGGTGACGAGCATGGGACTGGGACTCAGAGGATCCGGGTTCGAGTCCCCGCTCAGCCAGGGAGCCAACTGGGTGGCTTTGGGCCAGTCACAGACTCTCAGCCCAACCTACCTCACAGGGTTGTTGTTGTGGGGATGAGATGGAGGAGGAGAATGATGTAAGCTGCCTTGAGCCCTTTGTAGGAAAAAGGCAGGATATAAATCGAAAAATAAAATAAATAAATAAATTGTTTTTAGAGTAATAAACTTGTTGGACTTGTTCAAAATAAAATAATTTCCTTTCCTTTCTAGCATTTTGATACCTGATGCATCTAGACACTCACAATCACCCTTTGAACATTAAAAGCTCGACGTATTACTTAGGGGTTAAATTTCTGAGTTTGCCATTTAATTTGGAAAAAAATGCAATGCGATTTAGTGAAGAGAAATGCCCTTGTCCGCGACACAGCACTCGTGGGTAACCTCCCTTTGCTGCTGTCACATCCGTGCCACCTTTCTATAGACAGAAAATTCTATTTCTGAAAAATGGCAGTCAGGAGCGGATCAATTTTACAGGCAGACAGATAATGAAGCTTTGATTTTTATTTATTTATAACACTTCTAGTCTGTCTGATAACTGGCATCCACTTTGCTTTGATGGTTGACCAGGGAACATTTCTTCAGCCCATGGTATCTAGCCAGGCTATGATCCAGTAATTTGGTCCACTTACCCAGAAGCTATTATTTATTCCGACTGAGTTCAGGACTAGTCAAGAGTGAGAACTTAAGCCCTTTCTTTTAATAAAAGCAGAAAGAATGTGTATAATTTCCTGATCAGTGCTTAGCAATATGCTGGAAAAGCCATCCTAATGGAGATCTTTCGATTGGTATTCCTAGAAATAAAGTTTGGCAACAAAGAGGGCAACATTGCTCTGAAAGGAACCCTTATTCATTGGTGGGTTTTTGAGATTCTTAACGGTTACTTTCCTGGCAGGCAACTAATTTTTGTTTTCTTCTTCTTTTAACCAGTATAATAAATAGGGAACTGGAAAAGACATGTCACTTGTTGCCTATTTACATGGCAAAAAGAGAATCCAGTTACTTTTCATTGAAAAGGCAGCCTTGTCGCTGCCTTGATTTTATCTGGCTCCTGTTTGTTTGAGTCAAGTGATCTAATGTCGAATCGGAAGTGCTAAGCAGGGAAGACAGTAAGTGCCTTATCGTTTAGTTTGAAATGACAACAATCCAGGGTTTATTCTGAAAAGTACAACGTGCTTCATCCTCCCTGAAGTGCCCCCTGCAAGAGCGATCACTTTCTAGGAATGCGAGTGGTCGCTGTGCCGTGCAGTAAATTTACAACAGGAAGGGCCCTGTGGATTCCAGAGGTCTTTATCTGACGTGGCAAATGCCTTTTGCCATCATATTATGGCAAATTTCTGAAAGTCACCCTAAGGAATGTTTGAGACAAGAGCCTCTTGCAATGACTGGATGATCCTAATCAGGAGCTGATTTCCCAGGAGCACCGCTTTGAGGACGGGCTGCAGGCGATGGGCCAGAACTCCCTTCACCCGCTCTCCCGATCGCTTCGGCCACCAGTCTGTCCAGATAATTACTATGACTCTGATTTCATTTGTGTGATTGATATCCTGCCTTTCTGTTGGCACATTCAAACAAGCTGATTAGCAATGGGCAAAACAGATCCAGCATTTCAGTCCCAAACCATAACAAGCATAAAAATCAGCCTATCGAAGAGGAGTCCTGGAAGCCTGGAGAGCTAGTTGCGGCCACTCCGCTGGCCCTAGTGGCCAAAAACATGCCGCTCTTCCCTCTGAGTAGATAACTGCTGATTTACACACCTTGGGGTGGCGGGTAAGATTTGGCCCTTGGTTATTCAGTTACGGATCTTACTGTGATCTCCACACAGAAATTGTTCTTTATGATGTGACTCAATGGAGCAATTTCTAATCAACACCACTTCAACTACCTCTCATCAGTGACATGGAGATGGGCCCCCATAGCTTAGCAGGGTGATTCAGAGTGGCTTAATAGGTGGTAATTTCTCTGTCTTTTCCATGTGTCTTTTGGGAAGTTAAGCTGAAACGGTTACAGTGCGGTGCATCTGCAGTCCCCGTACACTGAGATCCTCGTAGGCTCCATTTATCATTCCTGTGAGGAGAGCAAACAAGGGAAGGCGTTTGCGGCTGCCGCAGCCAGAGTGCCTCCTGCCCTCCATGGGACGTCTATTAAGAGCAGATGTTGGATCACACATCAGTTTGAGTCCCGAGTTCTTTGTGCATCCATTGTGATTTATCAACACTGCAAACTGCTTTGAGGACTCTAGTCAAAAAGTGAGATATAAGTTTAATGATAAATAGCTGCATAAGCAAACAAATAAGTGACTGTGATCATCAGAAGAAGTCAACTGGTGTGAAAGTTGGTTTTCACATGATGGTTGCAATATCCCATGGTAAGAAAATCTTGGTACTCTTCGATACTTTCTGGGTCTTTGGACGGGTTCTGTTGTGCCAGTATATCTGGGGTGGTTTCACAAAATACGACAGTCCGGCTCAGTGAGTAGTGAAGGCTAATGCCGTGTAATGCCAAGACGCACCTTTTAGACGCAGAGTCAAACTGATGTTTCACGTCACTTTTCTCAGGGTGCCCCGTTCTTTCCCATGTGCTTTGAAACTAGTCTGCAAGGAGCGCGGACAGAGTGGTCTGATGCGTCTCATAATGCTTTAAATTCTGGCTGGAACTGTGAAACTGACTGATCTGGAATGCTCCAGGTTTCATTATGCACTGTGACATATTTTATTTAGAGTCCAGACTCTGGGACGGTAAACACAGCTGTCTTTTCCAGCTGGCCAAATTACATCCATTGTTTGGGAAGCAGGTGCTCCTCCCTGCTTCTTTTTGGATTTCCATTATGAAAGCAAAGACAAAAGTGCGCCCATAAAACTGGAAAGAAAACCACAGAAGTGTTCCTGGGATTCTAGGCCCTTGGCCTTCGCATCTGGTGAGGAAATATCACAGGTAGCATTGATGTAATGTATATACTTGCTCTGTTTGTGTAGGGGGGTATTAATCATACACTTGTGCAGATAAATATTAAAATGTGCAAGGGATCTCACATGGTATAGTACCTAAAGAATGGTCCAGGGGAATGAGACCGTCCAGTGCCGTACCATGTTTCTGTAGCCCATCATCCTGCAGCCATCCCTTGTCGATGGTCCTCAGCACCCGCAGAGCTTGCCTGCCTCTGCACGTGGGGAATGGCTACTTAATGCAACCTTGGCTACTCTCTTTACAAAATACTAAATGTTCCCAATGGTTTACAGTTTTTAAAAAAAACCCTATTAAAGGTATGACTAAGAAGAATTCAGAGAAGGGTTTAGAACGCTAAACATTTTTCAGAATGTTGACTTAGAGAGCACTAGGGTGGGATATACAGTTTCAGGAAGTCCGGAGGTCATTTCTGGCCTCCTTAGTCCTCCCCTGCATCGTATACACACTGCCAGTGCTGATAATGAGTTTGTGAATTAGAAGCAAATCCAACAAAATGGCATCTGAGGCTGCTATGGAGTGCCAAAGCTGTAAAAATTAGATTCTAGAAGTTGTTGAATAAGCATCTGCAGGATAAGAGAATATGTGAAATTAGAAGCTTTTCCCCTTCTTCAGAGAACCAACTTTGATTACAGTATAGTCCAGTTTGTTTTGGTTTTTCTTCCAAATGAAGGTGCTAGTTTGATATAAAATGTCTCTGTATTCAGTCATGTATTTTTATATTACATCTTGTAGGAGGAGAAACATATCTGAAGACAAGATTGTACCATATATACTGTCAATAGGATAATGAATTGAAATAGTCTCCAAAGATGTCCAGGGGTGCCCAGCCAAGTTGACTGGTTGCATCAGCTTTGTAACTAATCATGGTGGATAGAATATATAGGGTACTGCATATCTCAGATGGAGAAAGATCACTTAAACTGTTTGTGCATGGTGTGAAAAAAGATGCTACCGTTATATTGGAAGGAAAGCAATTTGGCTTCTACTTCAGATACACCTTCTAAAAACAAAGAGAAACATTCCATAGATCTGTCTTTGACCCCTTCCTGACGCTCCAATTCAGGTAACGAATGACTAGGAAGAAAAGCTCACAAAGCTGGCTGTGGAGCTGAGGATGCCTCTATGGATGGCTTTCGTTCAACTTGTGCTCCTTTGGTCCTCAGTGTTAGCTTCTTTTATTGTCTTCCTCATAGTTCTGTTTCATGCCTGCTGCTGCAGGAAGCTGGCATAAAATGACTGCTCTGCATGTCCTGGTGTCCCGTTGGCGATAGGCCTGCTTTCCTGATCTTATCTGTGCTGGCACTTTCACGAGGCTGTTTTTGTGCTTTAGTGCAGGGCATACTTTAATTTGTTCTGTAATTGAGATTCACCTCAGTGTGCATCTTCACAATGGGAGTTAAGTAGATAACGTTTTCCATCTTTTTGTCAACCTGTCATCTCACTTAGAATGAGATGATAGGAACCGCAGGAATATAAACACCACCATAATTTCATGCTTTCAAATGAGCAGCGGAAGAGAAGGCAAAGATTCAGGCAGGCAAATAAAACCTTCCAGATAATTTGTCTTTTGAGATCATAGTACAATCAGCAACAACTAGAGTAAAAAAGGAAGAGAGTAAGTGAGAGAGTAAGGGGTTTTCAAGATGATCAACTGCTCTGCAGCATGCAGCTTTGTCTACACTGAGGAAATGTCTCAGTGTTATTTTTTATTGTAAAATTGTTATTATTTATTAGTTGGCTGTGCTTGCTTATATATATTTTAAATAATTGCATACATACTATTGCCCAACAATTCAGATCCCTTTTCCTCCTGTGTTTTTGAAAACTAGGGATCAATTATTTTGCACTCAAACATTCATTTTCTCTAGAAAGCACTAAAACGTTAAACATATTTTTTTTCCCTTTGCACCAGTTTGTTTAATGATTTCTGCTGAGTTGAATGTCATCTTGCTAGCATTCTTGAAACTCCTGATGGGGTAAACCATTAGATGAGTATTTACTGTGAACTGAACTACCATTGTAAGCTTCCAAATGTGTTTTTATTTTCATTTAATTAAAACATAGTCAAAGAAGCATGACAACTATTAGAAAATGGGCCATTTTGAGTAAAATCAGCAAAGTATAAGAACAATGAAATATAGGATATTGAAACTAAAGTATTCCTGAATGTTTAACTGTGACAGAAAGCTCATTTTGTCTGCATTCTGGTGTAAACAGAAGGCACCACATTTTATTTCATATTTCCGTTTTTGCTTTTGTTTGCCTCTGCTTTGAATATTTGGCTGGGTGTTGGACAATGAATAGAGCAGGGCAAGTTTCCTTCTCTTACATCTTGAACTGTAAAGCTTCTGCAATGTTCATGAAGGAAGCTATGATACTGATGAAAGAGGTCCATCACTCCTGACTTTGAATCCTTGGATCATTTTTTGCCTAAAAAAAGTACTTATAATAATTAATCTGATTCCTCTTCAGCAGTAGAGTTGAAAAGGTTTCAAGGAGTTAGACAGACTGATTCCCAGGTCTTGTTTTCTGTTAGACTGAGGTTCACTCTGATAGTTAAAAACACCTCTCATTGAGAAGCGTGGATCACTGGGCTCATTTCTTCCTGTAGAGCAGAAACCAACACATAATACCTTCAAAGGATACAAGGCAGCACTTGGGCTTTCTCCTTGCCAAAGGCAGTACTTGGGTTTCCACCTGAGGGCCACCTGCAGCAGAGATTAGAGATCTCCACTTCCCAGAGCTTCTAACATCTGTCTGTCGCTTTGAAGATACATGCAGTTTGGCAGGTGCAATCCAGTTAGAACTTGTACGTGTATTTCAACATATTCTCCTTTCAACTCAATTTCCATCCCTTAAATCATATCAACATCAACAGGGAAAATTGCCATGGTTTCCTACTTTTCAGAGCAGAGGCTCATGAGCAGACTTCTCAGCTCTCGTTCCATGTATGACAACATTGTTCAAGCTTGAAGCCTTTCTAAGGAGGTTAAAAAGGCAAAATCAACATGCTTCCTTGTACAGAGAAATCCTTTACTTGGATGCTCTTAGATGGCTCTGTCTCCTCCAGAACCAGTTTTTGCTCCTGACCAGAGTTTTTGCTTTTGTTTTGTAAGGCTCACTAATAGTCGCCAACTTTGGGAGGAATGAAAGGCTGCAGTTAGTGATGTTGCCCCCAAGGAGAGCCGACCTTGCAACAATCCATCCATTTCTGTCCTCATTCAGGAAATCAGTCCCCAGAGCAGAGAGAGACTCCCCTCCTGCTCTTGTCCTCCATCTCACAGACCTCCACCAACACCTTCTCCCTTTCCTTGGCTTTAAGCAGCGAATTGTGGAGTAGCAGCCATGGAAATGAGAAGGCCATTCTGGTTTTGTTTGTTACTTTTACCGCTTCCTAGTCCTTACCCTGTCATAAGGATGGGCAGCAGTAACCCTTGGGAACTTGTGAGTTGGAGCCAGCTAGAGCCAGGGGTCAGACTAGATGGCCCAGGAGGCCCCTTCTGACTTGCTCTGTTTCTATTATAGCTATTATTCCTCTCAAGTCTTGAATCCCTGTTGGCTATGGCCCACCACTCTCTATTTATTTATCAGATTTCTAACCCTTATGCTGTGTGGGATGCGAGGCAGAGGTTCTTCCTTCTTCTTCACCCAAGTTTGTGCATGGAGTTGGTTTGGCTGACGCTTGGCCACAGCCTGCTTTGCAAGTTTGCATGGTGACTCCTATCTCTAGCCCCTGCTCCGCTACACTGAAGCCACACATGAATGAGAGAGGCTTGGTTTGCGCTTATGTTCATGGGATCTCTTGTGTGAATCCGTTTGAGGCCTCTGGATTGTGGCCAAAGGCACAGTGGCATTCCAATATCCTTCACACTTGGGAACAAGTAATGAAAAAAAATAAGGTCACCCCCATTTGGCTCTTTAAGATTAACAAGCATAATTACAAAGTTGTTTATCTCAGCCTAAAGTCCAATAAACCTGCCTTCATCATCTAATTTAGTGTTAAGAACATTAACATTTCAGGTTTTATGTTCTGGGGTCACATGGCGCAGAATCATGCTGTTGAAGATGTTATTGAATGAGGACCCCCCCCCCCCCCATTTTGTGTTATTGGACATGTGCTGGGCAGAGAGACGTGGCTTCCAAAATAGAGGCTGGTCGTATGGCTGCCCTTCAAACAGAGAACTGTCCTTTATAAAACAGAATATATGGCCTCCATGAGGTAGAAATCATGTAGTCACAGTGCACCTGATAACCTCTCAGAAGCTGATTGCTGGAATAGCATCCAAGTTTGATATGCACATTCTGTAGCACCGTATAAACCTATTATTTCTCTAAGCATCCAGAGATGGTAGTAGGAACTAAAGCATAATACCAGTGGCTCTCCTGGACTCTCATCTGCATGCATTTCAGTAACAAGCTCGTTAGTCTTGTGTACAATTTATTCTGGAGCTGAAGGACAGAATAAACTGTACAGCTTGTCAAATGCATATCAAGTTTGGCTACAGAGAGATGTGATGGAATAAAATCTGTCATCTAATATTCTCTCCAGTTACAAATTAAGCCTGGGAATCTTGTGGAGTAAAAGCAATAACTAATTAAACAATAATGCCATATTGCTTTTAGGCCATGAGTGTAAATAGCTGAAGACAATGTTGCTTTTGAAAACTGTGCAGTGTTTATGCTGATTACTCTAACGACCCCCACTTAAATTGCCTGCTCAAAGAAGAAACTTATGTCATAAGGGTTCTTTCAATTCCTGTAGGGGGCAGATGGCAGTTTTTCAGAATGAAATGCCAGAAGCCATGTGCATTTGTTTAATAAACTCTCAATAAATTAAAAACAAACAGAAACCCCTCTCTTTGGCCACTTCATTTCTAATCAAGCAATGCTTCAAACGCAGCACAGCACTGAATGGCCTCCTTATGGCTCTCCTACTTCATTACGTCGTTCCAAGCATATGCCCAGGCACTTGCGCTTATGCAACTTCTGTGGCTCTGAGTGACTGTTGGTTTCTCATTGTCTTGGGGAAACAACCATTAGCCTGTCTGTTCTCTATAAGTAGCACAATGTATGCTTACGCCTTAGAAAATTGGGGAGGGGGGTGACAGAGAAAGCAGGAAACCTTCCAGTGCTGAGATTATTCTAGGAATCTCTTGTCCTGGAATCTGATCCACAGAAGTTATAAATGCATTTATTTTTATTAAGGGCTTTCCCACATGATCTGGAGAATTGCATAGTCTTTGGAGTTCAGGTTGGGGAAAAGTTTGTTTTACTATTTCTGAAAGGAAAGAAAAAAAACTTTATGCTCATGGAAGTTAATGAGCCACAGGAGGGCTTCTGGGCTTGCTCCAGCCCTGCTTCTGTGTTTCAGTTTTCCGGGTTCAGAGAGTCTTTAATGGGCAGCTGGGCAGTTTGCTGACTGGTTCGTGAGAGAGCCAAATGTCTCTTCCGAATGTCTCAGCGATGACATTATCCAGGGCAAACAGAAAAGCATGTAAACCTTTAAATCCTATTTAGGTCCTATAATCCTTTAAGCAAAGCAGAGCTGAAAGAAATACCCAGTGTAAAGACAGTAAGGTAGCTTTCTTCTTTATGGGATCTGTATCTGTTCAGAGCAGCATCCCTGGAATCCCTGGAGAGCAAAGGGGCCACGTGCCTGCATGGTTCCAGAGTGGCAGCAAAGATGTTCCCACATTCTCTTCATCCACTGCCTGAATGGAAGTGGAGCGCTCTCCAGAGCTTCAGAAGTATTTGTCCTCACATCTACTCTTCAAGAAATTATGCTACCTCAGAATTCATTGGGATCCATCCCTGTCACTTTTCTCACCAAATGGAGCAGGGAGGGCAAAAAGAAGGCATAGATAAGTTTGTCAAGTTTCCCCCTCATGAACACATCTGGGGGGAAAATAAAACAAACTTCCCCGATTCAGTTGGGCCGTGCCTTATTCGGGCCAAGTGAAAGGCCATAAAAGATCATGCAAGCTTTCGAGTTCTCCAGAGGTTTTCATCAGGCTGTTTAGTCTTTCAAGGCAGAAACTTCCACCAGAACATGATGATTTTGTTTTCAAATCACCAGAAGGGAGCTGTATTTTGAGGGTTCAATTTCTACCAACCACTAGGTAATACTACACAATTTGGCTCCAATTTATATCTTTACCTACTGCAGCAGTACCTCCACGTTTGCTAATAAAAGGCCAGGTACCTTTCTTTCTTTTCTTAGGCACCTGTGTCTTTTGCTCAGAGAAAGAAGCAGATCTTTCAGCTAGCCTTTATAATTTCAGAACAGGAAATAATCCACTGTTTCCTTGTCCCGGAATGCTAGGTGTAATCTGATATTTGCAGTACAATAAGTGACTACAGTATTGGGATTGGCAATTTTGGAAGGTCTGGAGGGGACATGTATGCTCCTTAATCTCCCCTGTCCACAGGCTGAATCCCCTGCGTGGATTCAAGACATGGGAGTTAGGGAGAGAAACACATAAAAACAGTCTGGCTCTGCCAAAGGATCAAGATATTCCCGCTTGCTACTAGTTTGCAAATAAGTAATTAATTCATTCAATGTACAGTCTCCATTATGAGACAGAATTTTACTTTCAGATTGCATGGCCATAACGCCTCCGATAAGCCCTTTCACTTCTTCCCCCATCCCAGTTTTGTGCTACCTGGCCTAAGAGTTCTAGAGAACTGGAAAACCTACAGTATTTTTAGGTGGTCCTAATCAAGGTATTGCCCTTGTGTGGTATTTTATGCCAGTCTCTGTCCCTTGTAACTCCTTCCTCCCATCTCCCTCGCAGTACTTAACAGAAGTCATCCTGCGTTGCTCCATATTTAGGTGGGATTTGTAACGTTATGATCTGTCAGCACTGCTTGAACTTTCTTAGCTAAGAGTGTCTAGGCTACATGCCGGGCATTAAATGCATCTGAGCTTCCCCAGTCTACCCCAATTACTGTTGGAATCGACTCCCATCCTACCCCATTGCACTGAAGGAACTAACTAACTTAAGACTGATGGCACTTTTTCCAACTGTAAGGTCACCATTCCGCAGTTTTCCTTGACACATCTTAGGAAAAAGAATGCTCTTTTACTTCCAAACTCTGTTTTATAGATTTAAGCAAATTCAATGGATGAGCTAATCAACTAACCAGGGCTTTTTGGATCAGACAGGCGCTTCGTTCTTTCTCTCACACAGTGTAACTTTGAGCACTGACTGCGTGGCTGCCAGAGCCCTCTCCTGCCCCCGCCCCGCCCTCCCCGTCAAAGACGGCATCTTCACTTGGATACTGGTCCTGCCTTAAGCAATGTTATTCCTCCTTAGCCCTTCCAAGTGGATGCTATCCATTGGACAGGTAATACATTCCGCTGGGCTGCTGTCACAACCGATGCTATATAACATGTGAAAGCCAATTTTGCCCCAAACAATATATCTCAAAATAGAAAAGAGTGGTAAAACTAATGATTCGTCCGTTTTCATCTGCAGCATTCGTTAGAGCTGGCTGGGTGCTCTTGCCACCGCTGCGTACGTTAGGTGTGGTGTCTTTCATTGCCGGGAAAAAAATTAATGGCATCAGTGACACCCGTGATCCTGTCACAAGATTTATTACCTTGGAAATGAGAGAGACAACAAAACTTAATGCAGAAGGAAACAAAAAAATGAGTAATGAGATTATTTTATAGACCATAGTTTCATTATTCCACACTTGGTGGCTTAATCAGATGGTTTAATGTAAAATTGTGTTGCAGAAGGTCAGAAGAAAAGGACACAGGATATTTGAAATAAGGACAGTCAAGAGGTCAGAACGTAAAAGGGACAGTCCTATTTTAAAAGCAAACTGAAAGGTATCCTCAGGGTTAGAGAGCTGTTTCTTCCATTTTATATTCAGAATTTTCCTTTACACATTTATTCACAGAAAAAAGTGCAAAGAACTCAAAGATGTGTCAGACATAGTTGGATTCAGGTGGAAATATAGCAGATGTACCAAAAAAGTATGTGAAAGGTGTTAATTGCATTCTGGAAGATGAGAGAAAAAGTTTAACTCTCACATTCCAAATATCTACAGCTTGCTCATTTTGGGCGCATTACATTAGAGAGGCTTTATACGCACATGGCGTGAGTTTACAAAAATAACGCCTAAGTAAATTGTTTTTCTTGTCTGACAGAAGGCCGTGTATTTCTATTCGTGATAGTAAAACAAAATCCTGTTGCATTTATTAATGATTTGTGCTATTGGCATCCAGTGCTATGTCTGAGCCATTTCCTGGGCTGCGATGCCGGGCTGAGTGATGCTAAGGCTGAACGCTCTCCCTGTGCTACGGTGTGGTTCTGTCAAGGTATGTCCTGTGCCCGCGTTGCACTCCGCGTGTTCGGGGGCTAGCCCGGAAAATGCTGGAAATAACTTTTGAGATTATTAAGGGCTTCAGGGAAGTTGGGAGTTGCATAAGTCTTGGCATTGCCGTTTGTGCAGCGTGCTTCATTTGTGCCTTTTCTTCCTTACTGGTTTTACACACACACACACACACACACACACACACACACACACACACAGAGGGAGGGAGGGAGGGAGGGAGGGAGGTTGGTTGGTTGGTTCATCCATGCATTGGTGGAGGCATAGCACAAAAAGGAATCTTGATGCAATCCGTTGACTGTGCCAAGATTCCTTTTGGCGTGGTATTTTAATCAGCATCCGCACATCGGCAGCTTACTAGATAAAAAGGCCATGAACTGAAAGTTAGAGTAAATTCTGCATTCCTGTTCGTCTGAACCAAGTCCAGAAATCGCAGCAGCATCAAGAACGCAAAGAAGAATAGGAAGATGGTTGGCACACCAGCGCCACTCTGCTGCAGACAGGATTGATTAATACAGCCCGAATCTGGGGTGAATTTCAGAAGGAGCACATGCTGCAGGCAGCACCAGTTAATTCCAGTAATACTTTCAAGTTAAAGCTACGTGCATAGTGTATTTTCTGACACACAAGTCTATACTTGTGTCAAGGCTAGACTGTGAGTCAAACCTGTCGCTGGGAGAGATTGCCAGAGGCTGCCCTTGAACAGGCCGCATGTCCAAAGGGGCAGACCTCCCCAATGCAATAATTACGCCAGGCCAGGCCGGAGTGGGGCACTCGTTCTGCCCCACTTCTGCTTTTGTGCTCTGCAGCCTGAGAGCAACACCTCCCCGGAACAAAAGGACATATTTCAGTCTCACGATTCTCAACAAATATGAAGCCCTTTGCAGCAGTTCTATTGCTTTAATTAACCTTGTCCTTTGTCTTGATTCCTCTTTCCTGTAGAGCGAACTTGTCAGTGGCGGCCTCCTTTGAAACTACGATGCTGTCACAAATGATATCACAAGTCTTGTACCTACAGTGTAGCAGGTTATTTATGATTAAGGATGCCCATTCTAGCATAGAGTTGATTAAGCAGCTAGGAAAAAAATCTAGATCCCAGAGAAGCTAATTCCACCTCCATGAATAGCCAGACTTCGTATTAAGCAGAGTGAGGCAGCCTGCCCCGTACAGCAAATTAAGGATACATTTAAGCTGTAGGAAATTGTCAACAATTTAGTTTATTATTAGACTGTGCCAATGACAGCTCAAGGTGTTTTACTTCCTGAACTGGAGCACCATGCTCAGCCCAACACTCTTCAGACTCTCTCTGCTCTCCTACATTCTGTACTCACCATGAAAATCCACTTGGCCTTTGCCACCAAACTATCCAATAGCATCTCAAGGAACTGGTTGTATTCACACACACCAGTCCAAGCATTGTAGAGATTAAAGCAGCCACCCCCAACCGGGTGCACTCCAGATGTTCGGAATATAACCTTGTTCATGCTCAGTCTGGATTGCTGATGCATCTGCAGGGCACCAGATTCTGGAAGGCTGCTTTAGATTGTCAGGCCAGGATACTCCTGAGGGTGTGCTTGAGACTTGGTCACTGAAAAAAAAAAAGAAAGGAAAAATAAAACTCAAACTGCTCTGAGTATGAAAGGAGGCTTTGCACGTTGCATCCAAGCATGGGTGATGCCAAGATTTAGTTCAGACCCTGGTTAGGTAATTTCAAAAACAGCCTGGTTGAGCTCAGACCAAACGGCAAGCTGCCTGCTTTGGCTCAGGTCCAAACCTGAGTTTGGAGATCCAAATCCTTATGCTGCCCAGTAACTATCACAGAAGATAAACAGCAGCAACTTCGTTAGAATTATATGGCCTTTGCAGACAGGAAGGGATTCTGCCTGGCAAATTTCAGACAAATAGGATATGGCAGGGTTGTATTACGCTGTATTATGTGCTTTTAAATTTTTATTTTTTTATCTTAAAAGGAAATTGCTGATAGCATGGTTATTTCCTCACAGAATTTGATGAGATTTGAGGGGCTGAAGCCTGTAAAGTTTCAGTTGAATATCTGCAGGGAATTTTGCATAAGAGCAGAACTGATTGCTTATCCCTATGGGTTTTTTGTGGGAAATTGTTATGAAAATAACATATAGCATAGGGGTTGCCCTATCTAATAACTCTGCAGAATTTTAGAATGAAATATGCAGCATTTTTGCTGAAGAAGGTTTAGTGAGCCACTTCCCTTTCCCCAATGCTTACTTCCTTGTTTGTTTTAGCAATTTTTAGCAATTTGTATGAAAATGGTATAGAGGTTTCCCTAGACAGGAAATATGTAAGATTTCAGAAGGAGGATTATTGGTAGCAAAATATCAGAAAATGTACTAGAAGAGGGATAGTTAATCAGTGTGGACTACAGAGCTGCAAAGGCAGAACTTGAACATCTAACATTTCCCAAGAAGAACCAAGGTCCCACTCCACTAAACCTCTTTTCACATTTCTGCCTGCGGGAGAAAACTAAAAAAGAGCACTGGACATTTAAAATAATCTTGAATATGTTATCAACATTCCTCCCCCAAAATATTGGTATTGCAGAGCCCCAGTAAAACTATTTACTTTATCATCTTTTGAGGAGACACTGTTTTCCCAAATCATGTTCAGATTCAGATATGAGCTGCTTCAGTGAAGTTGTGTTTTGATTTGCATGTGTCCTGCATCTATCTGAATTAGCTCACTTTGTTTATGAATTTGGAATTTGAAGCACACCAAGTATGTATACACATAAATGCATGCATGTGGATGCCACTCCCCCAAATCTAATAATGCAAAGTATATATCCTGTACTAGGAAATATTTAGTTTGCAAAGGGGAAAAAACAAACATCTTTGGTGTCTTTGCCTAGAGGGATTCTAATCAGTTCTTTCTTGGAGTCTTTAACCTGGATAGAGAATTTCTATTTTCCTTGTACATCATTATTGATAGAGTTTATGAGGCAGTTGACAAGAACTCATGGTTGAAGGGCTAAAATTGACTTTAGTAACTACCTTCCCACTACACTTGTTCCTTGTTGTGTTGGGCTGTAATTTTTTTACACTCAATTTAATTAATTAATTAAGTAGATCAATTTATTTCTTTTGGTGAATGCATTCCATCAAAATGATTTTAAATTTCTTTGGGGAGGAGTTTTGCAGTGGTCAGATACTTAGTTACAGGACGTGTTTCTATTTTGGAAAGAAAGTGTGCATTACTGGGGCTGCCAGGGAAGAGACGGGAGGAAGACCTTGTTCAGGGAAAAACTGAAACTTTCCCTCAGAACCCGGGAGGTCTGTATGTGCTCTGCCTTCATGCATCCCCAGGTAGCTGCCCAGGGCATCGTTTCACAGAGACCAGTGACTTTTAGGATCTGGTGGCACTGCAGCTGGGGCAAATCACACACGGCCCGAGAACACGAGCTTCTACTGGGGGCAATAAGCGAAGAGGCATCGATCAAGAGGTTGATCTCCGGGTGAAATCAGAGCTGGATAGGAGAGGTTGGGGCGTACACGCTCATTGGGAACTGCTGCACCCTGAGGCTGGACGGATATGTTGGATACTGGCATTGCTGGCCATCTGTTGAGGCCTCTGCTCACTGAGGACAGGTGCCTTCCCCAGGGACTGGGGTGTGTCACCCCCTCTCCCCATGTTTCTTCCTGTTCCGCCACTCCCTTTAGCCACAGAGGGCCAAGTAGAAGCAGCAGCTCTGCCACACCGGCTCAGCCGTGTCCTGAGACCATTGGCAGCAGTCCTGCAGGCCGCCAAGAGAAGCTGCCGGAGAAACCAGCCGTTGGTGTCGGAGCCCCTGCAGCACCCCTCCGTCTTGCCTAAAAACACACACACAAACCAAAAGCGGTGCCGACCAGGCCCGCTCATGTAGGGCCCAGCTTTGTGCTGAACCATCTGTGCTTCCTCCAAAGTATGCATAGACTGGGCACTTTTCTTTAGAAGAAAAAGTATCCACAGACTCCCATCTTGTACCCTGATCTGGTTTCGCTGCCAACAGCTCCCCACTGACGGCTAACGTGGAGGCTGGAGCAGGGGACTGGAATAGTGACTTGAGAGAACAGGACTGGCGAGGGACCTCGAACCGGCTTGGGCGCACGTGCCAGAAGCAGGGTCCGAGCTTGCCTTTTCTTCAGAATGAAAATGGCCGGCTTTAAGAAGCACGAATGATACAACACGTACCGTGGCCCCAGGCTTAATAGCGAGTGCCTCCCCTGCCTCTCCAAGGAGTTGAGCTTTTAATCAAGCTCTTCTTTCTCATCTCTGCCACTATTTTATGGTTTCTGCACATACTACCTAACTGCATCCTTAAGGTCTTTATCTGCTACAAGTTTTAAACATTCAGGGTGTGGTTTTCAGAGGGGTCAAGCACAGTATGTCAAGGTATGGCAACCTTATGTTCTGGTTGCCACAATGAATCATTTAGAAGAGATTCCCTGAGAGGGCCCTGTTGCAAAGGTTGCATCATGCCGATGTGAACAGTAAGGAGTCTTTGCCGCTTTGTGTGCAGAACTTTGTAGTGGACAGGGAGCATTAAAGCAGCACTGTTTGGAAACCATCATTTTCTGGGGCAGAAATGAAAAGCCAAACTTCAACACACCGTATCACCATCACCGTTCTGCTTCTGGCTGCAAATGCAGTCCGCTTTTATTTCGGTCTACTATAGTACAATTACCCAAGCGCCAGTTTGGCTAGGACATTGAAAAGACGCAGGTTTCCCAAAAGAACTGAATTTATCGTAACTAAATTTGCTCCCAGAGGAAAACACTTATTTTAAAGTTTGGTTTCAAAGTAAGAGAAGAAAAGGATGCACTTTAGAAGGAGGCACGTGAGCTTGCATACCTCGCTTTTTGGTAGCACATTCAATCTTTTCCACAAAGGTTTGAAGTGCGTACGCTCACATGCCTAGATTGCTTGGTGGGAAAATACAGCGGTTGTTTAGGGACATGAGTTTCTGAATAGCCATCAGTAATGCATTACATGATCTATGAAAGCTGTGCTGAAAGGGATCTCTTTTCATTCAGCTGAACTGAAACATACTTGAAGGCAAACATATTACTTTGAAGCAATTGTCTTGCTTCTTTACACTCGGGATTTATGCAGCGCTCACAACTGAATATTGAACTTTCTGTGTTACTCAATATCAAATGCATTACTTGCTTCCTGCAGCAAATGTTGTTCTGTTTCTCCTTCTGAATAACTTTCAAACGACCATCAAGCAATTTAGCACACACAATTATTCCCCTCATCATATTCTTAAATATGCCCAGGACTCACTAATCCCTGCATGGATTTATCATAACTTTTAGGGTACTTGATCGGTTGCTAAAGCTCCATGCACCCACAGCATCCTGATTTGTAGAGAATGCCTAGAAACTAGCCAGGATGGTGCTTTTTCTTATTGGAAGAATGGGGGAATACTGGGTTTGTTTTCCTTTGCCCAATATAATACAGTAACATCCTCAAATTGGGAGAATGAGGAATTTTGCATTCTGTATCAAGATGTCACCCTTCTATTATCACTGATTGCTTTCCTTTTGGCAATAAATAAACATCTTTTATGGTGGCTTGAACCCAAAGAGAATCAATCAAGCCCAGATAAAAAAGTGAAAATCTAAACAAAATGCCATAATGCATAAAATAAAATGGCAGATAAAACAGAATGCAACAGTGAAAGTCCCAGAAAACATAGAGAAGGCATTCCAAAGTGTATTGCCACCAGCCTATAATAAAAATCAAAAAATAAAAAGTCCTTTCCCCAAAAGCTACCTGCTAGACCTTGAAAGAAGAGGGCACAGAAATGGAGCAGTTGAAGAATATCTCAGTTGAAGGTCTTGCTCCTGCAGAGCTGTTTCCATGCTCACGGAATGCAGGCCGCATATTGGCAGAGGGATATTCCAAAAGGAAGCAAGAGCGTCCAAATTCATATCAAGTTATGAGAACAAGAGGGTGATTCATTTTGACAGGAAAGGGAGAAAACTCAAGGAATCAAGGGAAGAGAAGCCTTCAAGAGGAGCATCAGGCTCAGGTCTTTTCTTCCAGTGCTTTGGGGAAAGGACTGAGCTGTAGCTTCAGTGTAGCTGGGGACTGGTCTTGGCCCCAAAGCACTTGATCTCCTGGCCCCAGATAATTGAGCTGTGGTGGATGTCAGACATTCCCCTGCCCCTCAGCACCTCCAGCTCACCTCTCGTTTAGTGTAATTCTGTAGCTCGTGGGCTGAACTGTTTTCGCTGGGCTCTGGATGCAGGCCCCATTTAATGTGTTGCTATTCCTCAAAGAGAAGCTGAGGAACGCACAGCACTCCTCCAGTTCCTTTGCCCCCTTTTGAAAGACATGCCCTCTCCCAAAGCATTAGGCTCTTCAGGGAGTACTGCAGCTATATCAGCATGACCTTGTTTCCAGGTAACCAAAAAGGAAAATAAAAAAAGAAAAGAAAAACACCTCTTGTCAGCTGTAACAATACACAATGAATAACTCCGGGATGATAAAAGCATGAGATGCTCGTTAGACAAGATAGCACCTGTTTCCCTGTGAACAGCAAGTGTTGAAATAATGATGGGATAAGGCAGGGGAATACAACAGGTTCAAAAGAGTTTAAAAAAAAAAAAACTTTCAAAGTGGATTGTAGCACAGGGAGCCATCCCGGCTTTCCTCTTCAGACATCAGTGGTTATGTCTGTTATTTATTTGGTGGCGCATTTCTGTGATTTTATTGCTGTCCCTAATCCGTGTTGGCATTACTGCAGTGACTAGTGGTGGAACACACGGATGGTCACTTTCCTGTGAAGTGAACCGATCTCCTTCACCTCGGCTGTATCTAATTGTATCTGAAGTGCTGTAAGAGGTTTGGGGAGCCCACAAAGGGCGGACAGGGAGCCTTTACCAGGGTCTGTGAGGGCTGGTGGAGGCATGTAAGCAGCAAGCCAAATCCTGTGGGTTGTGTGTGCAGCTGTGTGTGAAACTGAATTGTAGCTCGTCATCCTTAAAGGTGGCTATGCAGACTGATTCCCTCGCAGCTCTCTGCCTTCATATAGGGTGCCCAGACATTGTGAGATGTGTTGGAGCTAGTCAGTGGCAGATTAATAAGGAATATTCTGTTCTGGGAGGAGCTGGCTGTCTCATGAGGGGGTGGCTATGAGAGGGAGACTAGGAAACTTGGCACAATGACACAGAAAAGCGTGCCACACTCTTTCCAGAGATACTAGTCTCTGAGTTGGTGTGTTCTTGCTGGAATTTGTCGTAATGCCCACAAGCTGTTGTACCCAAAAGTCAGGAGGAAAGAGGGTCAAGTGCCCCCATAACCAGAAAGCCAGTGGGGCTGAATGGATGCTCAGGCCCTGGAATGCATGCAAGAGAACCAGTCCGTCTTCTGGTCTCTGGCATGCACAGAACTGACATGACAGACAGTCCGGGGGACATTTGACAATGCAGTCATGTCTAATGACTGTACATATATAACAAAGTGCCATATCAAGCTAGAAACTCAACCCAGAAGGCCAGAAAGTAGAGATGCTTAAACAAAAGGATGTAAAAGAAGAAAAAGGGTTTTAGTAGATCTTCCAGTTTTTCAGAACAGGCAATATACTACTTGTCCATTTTTCAGAATTCTCAGGGGATTGTGAAGGTATGTTTACATTTTAATATTTATATTGGGCGTAGGTGCTTGGGCCCAATATAGCGATATATTGTGCTATTCGCATCGGTTGCTTCTCCTTGTGCGTATGAACTTCGCTGGTATTAGTAGTCATACCATGATTTTAAGTTCTCACTTTGCAAGTAGGTGGAGTGATAACCTTTAAAAGCAGAAAGATGGAAAACAATTGTGTAGCAATGGAAGGAATGGAAACAACAATGGAAGGAACTAGAAAAAAAAACCCCCAACATGAAACGAAGCCCCTAGAAAGCAGCCTTCTGGCAGCAAAGTTCTCCATCCCCAATTGGTCACATTTGGTGCTATCTGTGTTATAAATAGAAGCATTCAAAAATGTGAACATTTCGTGCTGAAACTGTATATTTGACTTTAAATTGTGGCTTCTTAAGGCAGTTCTAAATTCTGTTAAACTTCTCTAACAAAACTATGGATTTTTGCCGGGTGTCTTCACTATTGAAGTTGACATACTTCCACAGAATGTTGTAGCTGACAGAGTATTACGTGTTTCAAAGACAGATCTAACATTTTGCATTTGAAGACCGGCATTCTGAATCTTACAAGAGGTGTACTTTCAGCTTCCCATGTCTGGGGAACACTATTGCTATGTAATATGATCAAATCTTGCTTCTTTGTGGTTCATGTAAAATATGCAAACGAATTTTCCATCCATCTCAGTCTGAATGCTCTGTGAATTCATGTTTCAGTAATCAGATCCATTCTAGACATACAGTCCAAATATCATTACCTGCATACAACATGTGCTCTCATTCCTTGAACCTGTTGAAGCTGAAAGATTTATGAGTAGTGATTTTAGCTATAGCATCCATAGATGGGTTGGGAAGGATATTTATCTCGTATAGATCCCCCCCCCCCAACACACGCAAGAGCAGCTGATGGCAAAAGAGCTCTCTCTTTGTTGTATTGTATAATTTGTAGCAGGGTAGCACATTAACACATTTGAGATCCTATTTCAGATAAACAGAATTTTAAAAGCTTTTTTGGCCCACAGCTTTCACATCTCAAGTAGAGAAACAACCATCAAAAGAATGCTGATTTAGTTTGGGGCTAATGTTGTCAATCTCACCCTACTTTGCTTTAAAACACCAGCTTCTCGCACTGTATCATGCAGAAACTGCAGGTAATTCTGTTGTAGATTGTAACACACCGCTTGGCATCCCTTGTAGCCCCCTCTCCTAGCCATCTCGCAACCGCACTTTCTCCTTTGCTTGCCATTGCAGTCTTCTAACATCACCACAAAGGTGGAAGAGAGCACATTAAGATACAATCCACCACCACTCCCAGGACCTGCAGTCCCCCCGCCTTATGTTGCTGAACGAAACATCCTCTTGCAGGAAGCGCTGCCCCTCTCGTGAGATTCCCTGTTTGCGAGATATCCAAAGTTATGGCTTGCTACCTCCCCTAGCAGACCTTCAAAGGCCTACACTGCTTCCTTGCTCTTGGCAGGCAGCACTGGGCTCCAGAACTGGTTCTGTGCTCGGAGCGTGCCTGTATCCTCCAGACCAGACCATTCAGGGTCATTTTGAAAGGGGGAATGCAGTCGCGGAGGCCTGCAAACAAGGAAGTGTAATAATGAAGGACTCCTGGGACAGGGCATAAATGCATGTTGTAGTCACAGCAAAGGGGTTTACATTTTTGTTGACTAAATCACTGTGTATTAGAACAGCTGGTCATGGAATTAACCAGAGGGGAAACGGCTCTGGATAATAATCCCAAGTGACGTTGCCCAGGACTTAGTTCAAGATACGAGTTTTATTTTGCCAGTGGGAAGCAATGACCCCTATGCTATTGGATCTAATATATATTTAAGTGGAAAATTGGCAGGGAAGTCCAACACCTTCATATCTGACTTCAAAAGGGGAAACTATTCTAAAATGAGAGAACTGGTAAAAAGCAAGTTGAAAGAAGGAGTCAAAAGGATCCTGTTGCTTCAAATCACCCAGGGGTTACAGAAGACGGCACCGGCAGAGGCTCAGCCAGCATATATACCACAGAATAAGAAAGGTATTGCTGAGTCCAAGGGGGTCCCAACATGGTTAATGAGTGGGAAACTATTAGAGGAAAGGAGGAAAACAAATGAAGAAAACAGACAGAAAACGAGACATGCAGAAGAGCACTTTGAGGACTGTATCACTAACAACATGTAGGATGATAGTTAAAAAAATCTTAAGACAGGAAACCAGTCGGAGGCAATGGGACTGTTGACTGGCAACAGATGGGAACAGGAAACAAAGGGAATGCAGAAAAGCTGGCTGAATTCGTTTGTCTTCACTGCAGAAAACATGGAGCAGAAGTCTGTGCCTCTGTGCGCCAAAGAATTTCAGGACAGGAATCTAGAAACTGAGGGAAATAATGGTGACAAAAGATGCATTCGTCCTGAGAAGGCACTGAAAGTTAATAAACCACAGGTCCCAGATGGAATCCATCCTGGAGTTCTTCAAGAACTCAAATATGAAATTGCTTCTCATCTAATAAAATATGTAGAGTCTGCCTAAGATCAGCCACCGTACCAGGGGACTGCAGAAGGATCGCTATTGCAACTATTTAAAAAAGGGATCAGGGGAATCTGGGAAATTGTCGTTAGCTTCCTGCCTGTTCTAGGTAAACTGGGCAAAAACATGACTAAAGAGCATGTGGCAGGACTAAGCCCTCCTGGAAAAACATGACCA
Source organism: Varanus komodoensis (assembly GCF_004798865.1). Classification (NCBI taxonomy): domain Eukaryota; kingdom Metazoa; phylum Chordata; class Lepidosauria; order Squamata; family Varanidae; genus Varanus; species Varanus komodoensis. The sequence continues at coordinate 4,275,950 of NW_025335684.1, forward strand.
GATCCAAAAAATATTATCCCTGCACTCCACACGCACAGAGATCACAAATGTGAATTTAATCATTGGGTATTATGTAGTGGCTTGTAATAAGCCGGATAATTTATTACTTTTCAACTGGTACTATAAATGTACTATCTTAACTAGATAAAACATGTTAATTATGGGATTTTAAAAAAATGAACATTGTATTTGGTTAAAGTTTTATATTAAATGATAACTGAGGTGCCCAAGTACTCATATTTTATGCCCCTGCTGTATTTATTTTTACTTTTGTCTTGTTTGGAGTGAGTGGCCTACGGCTAGAAACAATGAACATCCTGACCATTCTCTTTTATCAGAGCACATCTTATCTTAAATACAATTCTCCAGAATTGGTTTGTTGAGTTTTATGCCTTGCCTGTCCCTTGCCTTTTTGGCATTCTCCAAAATACGTTTGAGCACTAGCCAATATTAATAAAAATTGATCTATTTCAGTGAAAAGTAAAAAAAAAAAATGTATGTATTGGATTTATATCCCTTCTGTATCTAACAACCAAGGTGGCTTACTGAGTTATTTAAAATGTAATATTTAATAGCAAGATATAATATCCTTAAGCCTAACTACGTCCCTGTGGCAGTGATTCTGGTTATCTTTAGCACTTCTGTAAATGTTGGCCTGCTCCGACTATTGTAGTTTGCGACTCTCAACCTGACTCGTCTCTGAAGCGGATACTGCATTTACACAGCATATAAATCTCTGTGCATACAATATTATTATTCATAAGGAGACCTGCTCTCTGGATAATAGATGAAGCCGAGTGCCTGTAGGGATATGGTTTGCCACAGTGACAAGCCTGTTTTGCAGGTCGTTAGTACAGATTACTGGGAGCCTGTAGATTAAAAACCAGGAACAATAAAACAAACCCATACTGGAACACAATACCGTATCCCATGAACCTTGTTGGGCAGGCCTTCTCCCTTTAGGAGTGCTATCTCCTCCGCAGGGACATGGGGTGGATAGCATAAGGTATCTTCTCATAAGGAAACCAATTTTCAGAATAAACATGAAGAAATTTGACTTTGTGAAGGGTTTATGATGCATGGTTTCATTTGATTCCACGTGTTGGGATATAGGCAGTGCTGGAGAATCAGAGCCAGGAGAAGGTATATTGCCAGACTCAATCAGTGAGCACTTCAAGAAGTGAGCGAAATGCCATCCTCTTCAAGCGACTTGGTGGAGGGATCCGATTTGGGGGGCACAGGCAAGGAACTCCCCTGGATGGACCCAGGCTTCTGTAGAAGCTCATATGGACCAATTCAAGGCTGGGATTGCAAGAAAATAACAATTGCCTCAGTACAGGGAGACAGAGAGCATGCTCTGGAGAGCTCTATCCTAAATGCAACCTAGGAATAAGCTTAGATGGTCTGTATTCATTGCTTTTCTAAACCTATGCTTAGTTCTCAGAGCTAGGAATAGAAATATCTGACTTTTAAATATCCTAACCATGGAAGGCAATTCAGCATATGATAGCACACACATATACATGTCTTGCTAGGGGTCCAGAGCTTTCCAGAAGCATCTATACATGGAACTATGTTCTGATCAGCTATTCTGATCCAGGTTCTTAATGATCAAGGAATGACGGTTTTCTTTTCCCCGTCACATTTTTAATGAACAGATTTGTTTTGGATGCAGTTGAGGGGAAACATTTTGAAATCACATTTCAAACCACAATCACACCTTAAATGTTTTTGAATTCATTCATTTTGTTTAATTCAAACTGTATAAGGTTAAAGAGCCCTTTGGGGCTCATTATTTCAGTGTGTTTCAGTGATTCTATTTGATAGCCAAAATATTGCCTGTGAAACACTATTCAGTTGAGATTCTTGCTGACAGCATTATAAACTAGCTAAATGGTCTTAGACTAAGGGATATGTTAGTTTTCTAGGTTTAACATCCTTGACACTTAATAGGATTTGGATTTTCATTTTACCAGCTGCTTTTATTATGTGACATTTTAATTGAATGCCTATGAGTAAAAATGAAATTAACAAAGACAGTGCTAAATTATTGATGCTCCCTTTTCTTCTCTACCATCAAAGCACTCTGTGGGTTTTCCTTTCTTGTGGTACATTTTCCTCTGTATTTGATTGATATTAAAATAATCATACAATCTGCCTGACTGTATACTGTGGAGAAATTCTATGAAAGTCATCAAACATTTAGAATACAGTGGCTGCAGAGCTGAAGTTTCCCACGTTGTCTGTCTAACATGGTGGAAGTCAATTACATTAGAATGGCAGTGATTTGAAAATAGCCTGTAACAGATTGCCATTTCTGAGCGGAGAGAAGGCTGGAAGCAAATCTGCTAAATATTTTTCATACGTTAATCTGAATGGGAAATGATGGGAGAAGGGAGCAAGAGTTACTATGTCTGTGTCTTGAAATAATAAAACCAGTCTAGTGGAAATCATGGTTCCTCTATGGGAGGTGCCATAGCTTATGAGAAAGCAATCTTTTGTTGCATGGAGAAGATTCCAAATCCCAAATCCCTAATATCTACTGTAAGGAAAAACAGGCAGGAGAGAATGTGAAAAAGCTTCTGGTAGACAGCTCTGGATTTCAGAGTCAGCCTGAGGCATTTTGTGGTCTCCAGGAATGCCCACGGTAATGTAGCCTCCGGTACTCCTCATGCAGAAGGCGATGGGCTGGCTGGCTTTGCCCAGCAGTCAGGAGGGGGTGAGGGCTGTGCTTCAGGCTCGAGGGATCCCCTTTGCCAGAACCAGGCTTCCTTCACTGGAGCCAAGTGCAGAAGAGAAGCGCAAGGGCACACACACGGAATGAAGGAAAGGGGTGCCTCGGAATGCCTGTGCAGGTCAGGAGTTCTGTTTCTCCCTCCATACCAGGACCAAGCTCAGCATCTTTTCACATAAAAATCACTCTTGGTTCTTTCGCTGCCCCCTAGATTGGATTTGTGGTTTCAGTAAGTCATTTAGTTAGAGGTGATGCCTTTTTGGCTGTTTGTTTGCTATTATTCCAGAGAGTGGGAGTCAGAAAGCTTTGCCAATCTACTGCGAATTGCCAAATGTATCTTGATCACTCTCTTGGTTAGACAGATGAGTAGTGCAACCTGGTAAATGATATCCTATCTATCCTATCTTTATCCTATCATGGCTAAAGGCATTCTTACTCTGGGATGTATATTTCGTAAGGGCAGAAGAGTTCTGCACTGAAGTGTAATCTGTGTATGAGGATGTTGGCTTATAAACATAGCTTAGCAGTGCTTTTTCTTGGGAGTTTAGCATACCAATGTGATTAGTGTATACCTGCCCTGCCCCAGTATGGTTGTGGTATGAAATAAGTAACTTTTTGGTAGGAAAATGAGCACTGTGCCTTCAAAAATGTCAGCAAAGGTGAGAGAGGGTCCTGAACTAACATTTTTGCAGTATAAACCAGTAATTTATTATCCATCTTCTTCATATTCAACTGATTTGTCTGTACTTGTAAAACTTTTGCAGAGAAAATGAGTAATTAGTATTCAACTTAGCGAGTATTCAACTTATTTTCTTCATATGCATGAAATTAGAATGGCTTTTAAAATTGTGTTTCAGCAAAATGTCAGTGCATTTTGGAGACATGCTTGAACGCGAGCACAGAGGCTGGGCAGGTAGACATGACTGCGGATGTCTTGGTTCAAATTCCCAAATCCTCCCATATCTCCTGCATGGCCTTAAACTACTCATATATCCTCAGCCTCAATTCAGCATTTCTCAGATTAAAAGCACATTAAAAGCACTTATTTCTCGGGCATATGCAAGATAAAATTCTAAAGGAGTTAACATACGCAATGCTTACATAAAGTATTATTAACAACATTAGTCATTAACACTTGCCTTTCACAAGCTAGTTGTGAATGGTCTCTTGGCACTGGGATTTACTCACACAATTTTACTGCGATTCAAGTTCCAGAAGACAGAAAAATTGTGTCTCGGTGGTCTCTCATTCTCTTCTCCCTTTGAAGTTTCTTTGCTCGGTAATGGCCACTTTAAGGTCAGTGACAGAACATCCCTGGATAATGAAGCAGCTCCTTGATGATGCATTTGAAAGGTGTTAGAAGAGCAGACGCCACTTGCAGTCATCTATAGCTTCCAGATAAAAGTACTCAAGCATATTATGAATGAACTAAATCCTTTCCGGGACAACAGTGGTTCCCTTTCACAGGCTTGGGGGGTAGGCCTGAACGTGTGAACAGATGAGCTTCTTAGTATACACAGCATAAACCTGATGGTAGCGGCCCCCTGGAAATCAGACAGCTGACAGGCATTCAGTATGGGCTTAATATGTAATTCCAAACCCATGAGCATAATCACATCAGGGAACCGTACGTCTTGGCTTCTGCACTGCATTCAGCAACAACAGTTGGGCCAATCAAAAATGTCCTGTTTGCCAGCTGGAGTGGAAACGGTGTTCTGTGACCATTTTTGCACATTTTTGATTTTTTCATTCACATTCACAAAATGCACCCCTTGAAAAAAGAACAACATTTTAAAAATGTGCACTTTTTGCAGGCGTCACGACCTGAGAAACGGCTTGTAAACGATGTTTGCAAATGAAGTTCAGATAATTTCAGCGATGTATCTCTGCGTTGTTCCCATCCCTACCCTGAATGCCCTGTTCATTCCCTTTGTTCAGCGATGGACATTTTTTACCACCTTTTACCTTGCACCTAGTAAAGACAGGGTATTTAATGTCTCTGCAGCAAGTCTCCAAAGAAATTTCTACTGATGAGTATTAAGCAAACACCATCATGATCGAATTTCTATCGCTTGCTTGCCTGAAACAGTTCTTTCCACACAAGCTTTCTCTACTCCACAATTCATCCTTTATACTCACCTTTTGCTTTTGTAGGGATGATTATAATGTTGCCTTTTCTGTATTGTATTATATTGGATTTGTTTTGTGTTCGTTGTCCATATTTGTGGACAACTGATATAACAACATGTCAATTTAGGAAGATAGAATCAGAACCCTTCAAATGGAGTGTTCTGTGAGTTTATCTCATGAACATCTGCTTTCTCACAAAGGCCAAGTCCCATCTGAGCCGCTATTTATGTTTGCTGGACTTTGAGACTTTCCCTGTTCAAATTATATCTTCACTATCACCATCGGCTCACTAGTTTTCCCCCTGTTTTTCTTTGCTATGAAAAATGCAGTCCGTCTTCAAAGCCCAATAGATCCTGAGCTCATGCTGCTTGTGTAATTTCTTCATGACCCATAGGCCCCAGAACAGTTGTTCTCAAACCGTTTCACAGACTTCTTCCTTTAACTCCAGTAAAATACTGTTTGAAGATCCCCTTAAGCAAAAGAACACAGCCTACCTGCTGGTACTCTCATTTCAGGTCAGAGACAGGTAGATCAACAGGGTCAGGTTTACATGGACTATTAGCAAGCTTTAAGCCCCTTGAAATCCAGCCATATAAACAAAGTGATGACCAAAAATGCCCTCAATGGGATTTGGTTGTTTGCTTGTCTGGAGCCAAAGCTAATAATTGGAGGACAACCGTCAGCATTCGTGGTTTGCTAGTGAGAACCTCACTGCAGAATCCGGCCAAAGTTAGTCAAGCCAGCGGCTTTTCAATCCAAACGCCCAGTGTGCTGAGGCATTTAGCTCATGGACATAACACCCGTCCTCTGTTGTTTGTCTGTCTGTTGTATTTGCATGCCCCCGTAGCCCGAGGGGCTGTCTGGGGGGCTCATGTTTGTCCTCCCCCCCCCCCCCCCCCACCGGTATTGGGACATTTTGGCTATACTTGTCCACAAACTACTGTACTCAGATAATGACCCAAAATTACTAGGATATTGTGTGGCAAGAAAGTGTTTCCCAGTGTGGCTCTGGATCTATTCTGGTGGACAAGCCACTGCTTTCTGACAGCACAGGCCTTAAAACGGGCACCTTTTCCAAAAACCTCACGTAGCACATGCTACATGTAATGTTGGTCTGGTTGGGTAGAGGAGTGTCCTTATAAGATTTTGGGAGGGGCAACAGAGACGAGAGTCAGACTTTTCCCAGAAATTGAATTTTCTTGAAAAATAACTGTGAAGACTGTCTCACGAACGAGGGAAGGATCAGAACATCACACTGCAGGAAGGCTGCAGGACGGGTTGTTTCAGCTTCTGTGAAGAAAGGTGGGAATTGCAGTTAGAAACTGAGAAGCTGAGAAAAAGAGTGCGAGGGACTTGTACCTTTTTTCCCTTACGCTATATGCAAATGCATGGAGAAGTACAGACGTTCTTAGGATCAGGGCAAATTTAGGGGGAGAAAAGGAGTAAACGAGAGACAGAAATTTCCTCAGCTACAGAAAGCTTTACCAGGGAGTGCCTACCAAAGAGCAGGCAGAATTTACTGGAGAATCGAAAAAGAAACACTAATGTAAGAGAACAGGGGGGCTCAGGTTGAGTTTATTCCTGCAAGACCTCTCCTGAAACCACCTGAATTTAAAGGTTGAAGAGTGGCTCCCAGGCAGGAGTTCCAAAAGCTAGATGAGCAGGGTCTCTATCAGTTTGGCTGCACCAACATCAAGACACTTATGTGCCCTTGTAGCATCTCTCTGCAAATCTCACTGGACTTGAGGGATATAAGGCCAAACACAGCCCTGAAAATAAAGATTGCAAAAGACTAGTATGCGCCTGCACATGAGTGTATAAAAAAGATTATTGTTTTGTTCCATCTTAAACAAAGGAGGTCAAAGTTTTTGATGGAGTTTAAACTATTTCCAGTAGAGGCTACCTAAAATCCTTGCAAGTCGGCCTGTGGGGATTCTGTCACTGACCTGCCATCCTTCCCCCAAAGTGAGTAATCTCTTTTTTATAAAGATTTTTATTAAGATTTTAAACTAAAAACTGAAAAACATCAATCATCAAATACATCGGACGTACTGGGTCAGCCCCCTATAACATATCTTTTTAACATTCTATAATCATATTCAAATCGATTTATAAAAATTTAAAAACATCTTTAAATCTAAGCCAAGTCCCGTTTCTCCAGCCAATCATAAAAAAGGTCCCAAGTTTGATAGAAGTCAGTATCTTCTTTCTCCTTCAGTAATAGAGTCAATCTGTCCATTTCTGCACAGTCCAGAATCTTTTTTAAAATCAGTTCCTCCGTGGGTAGTTCCTCACTCTTCCAGTATTGAGCAAGTGCAATCCTCACCGCTGTGATTAAATGTAGCATCAAATACATTTCTTGTTTGCTAATATTTTCCGGTATAATGCCCAACAAGAAAATTTCAGGTTTAAAAGCTAAGGGTTTTTGTAGCATTTCCTCAAGCCATTTATGTATTTTAATCCAATACTTTTTCACATATTCACAGGTCCACCACATATGGTAAAAAGTACCCACATCATGTTTACATTTCTAACATCCTTTTGACATATTTGGAAACATCTTAGCTAATCAACTTGGTGACAAATACCATCTATAAAACATTTTATATAAATTTTCTTTATACGAAGTTGCTAAAGTTACCTTACTATTTCTCTCCCATAGCTTTTGCCACTTTTCTAAAATGTTGTGCCCATGTTACCATAGTTTCCTTAACCTGTTCCCCTTCCATTTTCCTGTCAAGTAAGAACTCATAAATTCTTTTAATCATTTTCTCATCTGTTTTTAGCATCACTTGATCAAAGACTATTAGGTCTTTATAAATCCCCCATATTTTACAATCTTTAGCATATCTTGGTTGCATCTGCACCTTATACCACCAAGAGATATTGAGTCCCTGTTCTTGTATTTCTTGATCTAGTTTCAGGCCTCCATCCTTATCCAAAATATCATCATATGATCCCTTCAAAATTCAATACATTTAGATACACAAAAGCTTCCATAGGTGAAAGTCATCTTGGTAATTTATTATACAATTTTGACTTTAACTTTTCCCACACTGATATTAATGATCTTCTGATAAAGTGACTTAAAAAAGTCCCATGAGACTTAACCTTCTCGTACCACATATAAGCATGCCAACCCATTTGCAAATCCTGACCTTCAAGATACAAAATTCTCTTATTTCGCAAGGTTATCCATTCTTTTAGCCAAGTTAAAATAGACGCTTGATAGTACAACATCCAATCAGGAAGACCAAAACCCCCGGGTTTTTTGGTTTCCTGAAGCATTTTTAGTTTAATCCTTGCTTTCTTTTTTCTCCAAATAAATCTCGAAATTTGAAAATTGAAATCCTCAAAAAAATTTTTATCAATTTTTACGGGAATCCCGAAGTGAGTCATCTCAACAGCATGCTGTGGAGCTATGCACCAATAATGCTATTATGTTAGTTATCCAATCCTCCTCTAAACAGCAGAGCAGCCAACATGTCACATAGAACCAGTTTTCCTGGTTGTGCTGGCTTCCCATTCTCCTGAGTTTTCCTTATATTGAACGGAGGAGCATTTTCATGGGTTCTGAAGGGAGCCCCTGTTTCCACATTAAGTTGCCGCCGGACTGCTCAATCTGCCGATGCCCCAGCCAGGTTTACCCCGCACCATCTGAACTGAGCTGTGGGAGTCTGGGGAGAGATTCGCTGGTTGTGGCACTCCATCTGTGGAATCTCCTCCCTGTGGGAGATTTCCCTGGCATCATTTGGCTCCATGTAGATGAAGTACTTGGAACGCCACAAGGGCATCCCATAAGCACTAAGCTTTAAACATTCTGCAGGAAAACAGAAAGAGGAGGAAGGAAAAAATGGAATGTACTGAATGATCTTTGTGTGGTCTAATCTTTCTCTTAGAAATCGCTTATTTATTTTGCTGAATTCAAGGTTACTGTTCCAAGCACAAAATCTGTACTATTGCCAGTGAGAAATTTTCCTTTCCACTAAAAGCTCACCGCAGTAATCAAACTTTCCTTATTAATTTAACTCTCGTGTGAGCTTTCTCTTTAACATGCCATACTGTATGGCTTCCTGTCAACTTGCTCCCAGCCGAAGGTCCCCAGTGATGGGGCCTGAGTGCTTTGGGGGCTATAATGTTCCAAGAAGTGTGCAAGAATCCTATGTCATCCATTACTCTCTGGCTGTCTTACTGCAGTTGTTAGCTCTAATCAGAAGTAATAGCCCTTTTGGGGAAAAGTTTCTTGCAGGCATCATTTTTTCCCTTACACGAGAATTTCGTCTCCTGTACTATCACTGCGGTTCATTTCCAGGCATTTTGAAACCCCCTAGGTGATTTTGCTGAGTAATTTAATTATTTATAATTGTAACTTAAGCATTACATTAATGGCCCTAGATAGCAGAAGTAGTAACGGAAATTATATTATTTTGGATCTTAAATTGCATAATTCAGTTTTCATTTGGGTGTTAATTGGTTGCTGCTGTGTGTGTGTTTAGGGTAGTATCCTAAGCACAGAAATCTGGAAGCAAGGCCCAATGAATTTCTGAGTCAGTGTCAATTCTAAATCTACAAGTAGCGACACACTCTGTTCTGTGAGGTTTTCTCCATGAGGCTGTTAATTGACAGTCAATTTTCTGTATCTACTTTACATTTTGTCACAGAATTGAGATCCAAGCATTACAGAAGGAGCATTTTCTTTCTTGCTCTTCTGGTACATCATCTCTAGGTGGCACTGTGGTATAGCGCTATAGCACAAACACATAAGTGAACAGGCTCTTTCTTTCACTTTTACAATTAAGTGCTGCATTCTCCCCGCTCTACAAATCTTCACACAACTAACTCTTTAGACACAGAAGCAAAACTGAAGGGACACATTGTCTTCTAAATACTCTGTGAACAACAGTGCGTAGGAAAAAATGACCACACTATAAATGTGCCATATAGAAAAGCCCTGTTAGGCTTTGCAGCTTGCATGGTCAAATCCATTAACCGAGAAAGTAAGCTACATTTTTTTTTCTATTACAGTTTCACTAAGTTGCTGTTGTTCTGTATTGTTTTACAGCTTATGAGAATTTATCTTTAAATACACACAATCACAATCACTGCAGCTACTCACAGCCTGGCAAAATACTCACCCTCAAACAACATATCTATGACCATCAGCCCAAATTGCTATGCCACAGGGGTTCATCAGCCTGACATGCAAACCAGGGCCCAGAGTGGAAGATGAAGTAGCTCTGGATGCACCCAGCTTCCCTTCCCTGCACCCTGATGGCTGCAGTAGCCAGGGCTCCCCTCATCCCTATTTCCATTCAAGAGAAGGATGAAGGAATATATGAGCAGCCATGAGTGCTTTTAAAGATGAAACTGCATCTTGGAAATCGTTGGTGTACTTACCATATTTTCTTTTAAATCCCTTCTCTTTAGCTACTTTGCACCTCTAGACTGACAATTCCACTGTTCATTTGTATGAAGTAGAGGTAGCTACAGCAAAATTAGCATAGGAAGAATAATTAACATGACCTTTAAGAAGAGCTAAAGATGGTTACCTAATACAGTTGTGATTTGCAGGCAAAGTAACGCATGGAGTTTACAAGGTGTTGTTTAAGGAATACTATTGTCCTTTCGCCTTGTCACCAAGCAACTTTTCTTTCCCCAAACATTTTAGATGCGATTTCCGTCCTGCTGTTGACCACTTCATGTTGCATTTTAATTTCAGCTTGTTTTATTTTATCGTGTTTAAATTTTAATTGTTGTATGCTTCCTTTTTCCTCCGAGTATGTTTGAAGGCTGGTATGAAAATACTCATAATACATTAACCTACAAAAGAAAAGACACAGAGCTTTAAACAAGCTTTAGCTCATAGCTTGGCAGCCAGTGCCACATTTGCTTTCAGTTTAGCATATTAAATCTACACAGATGGCACTTCTGATAAAATGCTGGCTCTTTATTGAAGAAAATTAGGAGAATTCATTTCCTCCCTGCGGATGCTGCCCAAACAACTTAGAAGTAAAGATAAACAATGAAAGCTACAACACTTATATTGTTTGACTGGATAGTGCTGGGTAGCACTTAAAGATGGATGCAGTGCGAGTGCTAAACCTGCTTAATTTCCCTTGTGAAGCAAGTTGGAGTGCAGTCCCTTTAGCCGCTCGCAAGTACCAGAAACTTAATTTGAAGGGCTTCCTCTTGTGGTTGGTAGCGGCAGGAAGGCCATGCTTCCCATGGCGCTTGACAAAGTGTCAGCATTGTGCTTGCGACAGGCTTTCATGTTCTGATTTTCAGACAGTGCATGAAAAGATCCAGACGCTTGTCCAATGACACCTAATCATGACGAGTTCCACCCAGAAAGAATAAAGAGTCATGCAAGAGAACTGCTCCATTTAAGTGAGCTTGCAACGGTTTAATCTGCTGGGTTACTAGCAGTGACCTGGAACAGACCTCGGCCTGAGTGATGGGCGCACTCTTATGCAAGGGGAAGGAGGGTCCTGGCCCACACTTTTAAGTGCACCAATCTGATTTGCTCTTCCCAAATTAATACACACTTTGGAACACAGTTACTCTTCGGTCTTCGCAGTATTTTCCTTCCTATTTTGCAATACTGCTCTCCGTACCAGCAATTTAAGGATAGCGCATATAATAATGTGTATTTTGGTGTGAAATGCATTAAATGTGCATACTTAATGGAAAACGTGTTCAGAAATTTTGGTGTATGTGCATGTGTTCTTTACAAATCATAACTGGATGTGCAAACAAGACAGAGCAGGCATATGAATAAACACATACAAAACTGGCATGGGCACAAAAGAGACCGACCCAGCCTTGTGGGCGGCTGCAGTTGATGTGGGGAGAGCTGTTTGTGTGCGCCATGTGGTCACAGACTCAGTCCTGGGGGACACTGTTGCGCACTGCAGGTCACCTGATGCTTATGCAACGTTACCAAGCAGGTTTTAAGTTACAGAGAAGTTCCCCACCTTGGATCTCCTCCAGTTCTTGTAGTTAGCATTCTGCTTTGACAAAATGTCACTGAACCCGTGCAGACAGAGTGCTGCCAATTGCTGACCAGGGTTAAGCAATCAAGCGCAGGCGGCAGGATGGCTCTTCCCATCTCTTCCCTCTCCCTGACTCTTCGGGCGTGTGAATTCCTGATGCCGGGCTTCCCTGCGGTTACACGTTACAGCAACAACGAGGTTAGCTGCAGTGAACATCCTCCAAACCCTTTAACCGTTTACCACCCTGTTCAATGCCTAGTTTACTTTAGATAGGGGCTGTCTAAAATACAGTAGGAATTTTCAGCTGAGCACCGGCAGAAGGGCCAGTGACCTCAGCTCTTGGGGGATGCGGGACTGAGCATAAAGCACAAGACCCTTTGGGCCAGCTCAAGAGCCCTTTGCCGGTTTGGGAGCCAGCGACTGACGCTCATGCTGAGCGTTGTCTGCTGCCAGCCCCCAGTGCTGTGGATGAACTAGCGGCTAGTGCTGGTTTTCCTGTACTCCGGGAGGCCATGCTCTTTTGAGAGGGAGGGGTCTTCTACCTACCAGCTGGCTAACTGATCTCTTGTAGGTTCAGCTGGGGGCCAGATGGGAAACTGGATTTAGCCTGTGTCCTTAGAGTTTCTCTGTCCATGATTTATAGCCAAATGGTAGTGGTTGAAACTTTCTTTCCTTTTATTTGTTGTCTGTGCACCTTTCCTAGTTGGCTGCAGAAATCTTGTAACTGGGTGACACATGATTCGGAAGGGTTACCCAGTTAAACAAGTTCTCTCATTGCATTGTTGGAACTCGTTTGCCGCTGTCTTTAGCTCAGTTTGGGGTGTGATTGTATAGGCAGCAAGTTTTTAAGCTTCTAATAGTGCTATCGAAACAAAATTCATGACAGAAGAGAATGTTTTCATCCTGCTTGAATAAAATATCATTGAACCTTTCTTCCGAGTGCTAATGACAGGAATAATAAAACCAGTGTTTTGACACTTGCAAACTTTGGCTAAGAAGCAAAACATATTTATTTGGTTATTTTTAACTGGAAATCAATTCCCCTGCTTAAGTTGATGTTCCTGCAGTGAAGTGATAAGGGAATTTTTAATGTTTCCCAGCATCTGCTTGTATGTTTCTGTGTTTGCAGGATTAGAAGATAGCTGATGCTGCTCTTACATAAATGCGAGCAAGTAAAGTGAGATCCTTATTACAGAGTGAAGTGGATAATATGAGCCAGGAACGGAGGGTGATGGAACAGCATATACTGTCCATTAACTTAGTAATAGTGCCTCTTCTCCCCCAGATGAGGGGATTCGCAGGCACAAGCATTTTGCTGCGCTACACAAGCATGTCCTCAAAACTTCTGCAGCAGAAACATCTGCAAGGTGAGAGATAAGTCTGGGAAGGCAGATGCAGAGAAGGCTATGCTGGAATTAGAGGCATTCAGTTCTTGGCACGGCTCTTATCAAAGCCTCTGGCAAGGTAAAGTGCATCGGTGCTCTGTTCACAACTCCAAAACAGAAAGACATGTTGCTGATTCACAGGGAATGCACACACAGGAGTATTTAGTCTAGTGTGCAGGACGTTTAGCCTTGCATCTTGTATTTCTTCACTACTGCTTGGATGGATAAAAGTTCTATGCGTTTACTCTCCAGCGTTCAGTATTATGTTGGTTGTCAGTAGCCAAGAGATAACCCTATCAGCTTTACCCCAGAATAATCAAGCCCAAGCAGATTAATCTCTGGGATCTTGATTCATCCAAGAGCGAGCACTTTGCTTAGTTAGGGAAGAGAAGGGGGCTATGGAAATTTGTTAAAAAAATCAGGCTTCCTCTGGTATGCAGTAGTGTGGAGAAAGCCAGCGTGGTGTGGTGGTGAAGAGCGTGGGACTGGGACTCAGGCGACCTGGGTTCTAGTCCCTGCTCAGCCACGGAGCCAACCGGGTGACTCTGGGCCAGGCACAGACTCTCAGCCCAACCTACCTCACAGGGTTGTTGTGCAGATGAGGTCAAGAGAAGGGGAATTATGGAAGCCCCCTTGAATTCCTTGAGAGGGAAAAAAAAGGATAAATTTAATAGAATACCTCAACTTTTTATATGCGGGTCATATTTAATTTAGCCAAGTGTTTTTCACGGTTCTGGTTAAGAGGCTCCTCTGGAGAATAATGTTCTTCACAGGAGGAACTGCAGTGCAAACCATGTTTACCCATAACCAGGCTTTGCAAACCATCTTCAAAGCCACATTTCAGCCTGTGCCAATTCTAGTTGCTGTCAAGTAGGGCTAGAAGCGATACACGCACCATTCCACACCATTGTTAAATGAAATACGAAAGGGACGGGGGACTCCTGTGGGGAAAGTGGAGGAGAGAAGAAGCAGGTGATGGTCACCTTCCAATTTATCCGAAGCTAGGAGACTGGGACTGTCATGCTTGCACTGTGACATTGCTCCGTGCAGGCAGGTGTGGCACTCTGTGTGCTCCACTCTAGGTTATTATTATTATTATTATTATTATTATTATTATTATTATTATTATTAACATTTCTATGCTGCCCCTTGCCAAAGCCTCGGGGCGGCTTACAACACAATAAAATACATTGAAATACAATAGAACATAATAAATTACCACTAAATACAAAAATACAAAAAATACATTGAGATACAAACATAATAATATAAAATTAAAATTAACAGTATAAAATAAGTAAATAAAGAATATAGGAGGAGAAAAGAGAAGGAAGAAGGAAGGTTGATGGATACAGGCACAGGTGAGTTATTTAATCAGGATAAACATTGCTGAACTATTCCCACAATCTACTGTCTGCACACTAGTCATGACATCGGGAGCTACAATCTGTGGTAAATTCCTGCCACTTACTCACAAGCTTGCCTGTGCAAGCAGCTAAATGATGATCTACCTGCTCTTCTTTCTTTTGTGTTTACAAAGAGTGAATCGTTTGTGCCCTACATGATACAGGTTTTCTATCCTCTATGAACCTTCTCCCTCTTTTTGTACAGAATCAATAAAATAATATTCCCAATGGACAGGAATGGGGGAAAACACTGTAACGAAACACAAAGTATTGTTTGGATAGCACTCAGATCTTATCGAAATATTTTTCAAGAATGCCGTCCTGAAAGTGCTGCTTATTTTCTTACTATTGTAAAACATCTTACGATCTTTGCTTATAGAGAATTTAAATAGTTCCTTGGTGTCTCAGTTCTTGTGCATATCTTTGTATTACAGTTTTTGTGTTTTAATTGATGGGTGTTATTCCTACTTCCATTTTATATTATCTCAAGTTTATAGAAATCTGCAGCTAAGATGTACCATCTCATTATATTTTATAACCAGAATATTGTAGGTAGATGGATGCTTACTTGATTGACTTTAGACTGGCTTTCTATTTAATAGAGACCTAGAATAAATTTGAAGCAGGAGCTGGACAAAAATGATGGCAAAGAAGAGTCATGCCCAGCTCAGTCTCAGTGCCTTGTGTCCAGTGATGGAAATGAGCCATATCCTGCGTGGTACAAGTGGAAATAAGACCATTGCAGCAGTATTGCTTGATACTTTATAGCATCCCAGAGGGGAGGTCCCTGCCCTGGGAAACTTCCAATCCATATTTCACAAGTGAGACAACGGAGGAAAGGGAATGAGAGAGAGAAATGGGTAAAGACAGGATATGTGTCTATTTCAGAGATGTGATTAGTCTTAATGCAATCGTGTATGCATGGTGGAAACCTTTCTGCCCTTCTTCCTCCTCCTTTAACCAAACCCATTCTCTCTCTCTCATGCACACACATGTGATTTGGGGGAAGGGTCTGACAGGAGAGGGAAATTGCGCTGTAAAATGTCAAAACCAAACGCAGCATTGGAATTTCTTCTCTCAACCTCTCTTTGTAAGTGCTATTTAATGATGACACGCTCTGAGTCCCAGGAGTTCATGAAGAAATGTAGCTGACAGGATATTGGATAAAAAATTATTAAGACCTTAGGCCTAGAATTGCCAGGACTCTACAAATACCCAGCTTTCTTTTACTTCCCTTTTAAATAAAGTGTGCCTTTTGGCAGAAGAGGGAAACTTTGAGGAACTGATTTTGCCAAAAGCCGAAGGGCCACTTCTTGCAAGCTCAAGCCGATGCTGCATCCTGAATGTGCAGAAACAGCCTACTGTGAGAAAAATCGCACACTTGTACCACCGGGCCTTGAAGCTATGGCCCAGCAGGAATCTCCCTGGATAGCCCTGGGAAAATCTCTCTGCCTCACCTCTGGAGATAGGACGGCACAGTCCCCAGGTACACTCCCTAAGGTTTTGGAGGAAAAATGTGAGAAATATCGCTTCCCATAAAATAGTATTTTTGCTCCTTAGAGCGCACACTATAATGGCTCATGAGAGAAAGGGCAGCCTCTGAATGGCAGTTCAGAAATATCTCTGGATATTCTGGAAAGACTGGAGCTTCTCATCTGAAATGATTTTCAGCTACCTTGAAGGGTGGGCATTGGTGTTGCATGCCAAGGCTAGGAAACCTGTGGACACCAGATGCTGGACCATCAGCCCCAGCAAGCATCTCTGGTGGTCAGGGAGCCGCAGTCCGACAGATGGAGAGCCACATAGCATTAAACATTCCTGGGATGAGTGCCTCTTACCATGCATTTTTTGTCAGACGATACCGTAGAAAGAGAAGGCCACATTTTGCCTTCCACTGGCTTTCAGGAGAAGAGTGCCATGTGGCTGAAGTTTATTTTTCCAAGTTGCAATCCTATAAATGTTTAGAATGGAAGAATGTAGCAGCTCCCAGTCAGTCATGTCGAGAGTGGTAGGACTTTTTTCTGCCTAAACAGGAGGAGAATCATGCTTATTTGGAGCTTTTTATCACACGTAACACTATAAGGGATCTAGCCATTTAGATCTGAAGTCTGCATGTTATGAGTTAGTCTCAAAATCTTATTTTATTTGTTACATGCTTGTGTAGCTGTATACATTTGTATGTGTAAGACATCCCAGTGTCTTGTATCCAAGGCATATGTAGTTGATTGATGAACTTCAAGCTAGCATGGAGAAGACATTTCAAGGAAGACAAGATTATTGGAAGACAAAGACAAACATGCCCATTACATGGTGTCTCTACATTTCATGCAAAATGTGTGAATGCCAGGGACGTGGAGATTTTGATTTTTAATATATTTCAACACAAAGGGTTGTTAAGAAAACCAGTGTTCGAAACAGACATACCCACCCACTGTGTGTAATCCAAGTGCTATTAAAGGAATTGAAAATGAACACGCAAGTAGCAGTTGTCTATTCCCTACAGTCATAACAGAATGTCTGTCAGGCACGCAAAAAGGCATTAAGCAAAAGTAGGAAATTAAACTATAATACTAGCGCATGGAACAGAGGTTTTTTTTTCCTTTTCTTTTTGCAGCTTTCTAATTCTTCACAAACTTTTAACTGCTTACTCGCTAGTACATACCCTGAAAATGAAGTGCTTTGTGTCATATAAGGCACAACTAGCAGTCACCACGACATGGATTGAAAGTTGGTAAAATTGTCTCAAACCAGGATACAGGGCATGCTAGGTCTGCAATTAGATTTGTAATTAAGTTTGGGCTTGGCAGGGAGGATATTAAGTGAAGCCAAATTTAAAGGGAAGCTCTGCTCAGAGGATCTGAGCCCATTGTCTCCGCCTCTCTCCGTCCAAATCAACGCATCCAGCTAGCTCTTCTGTGCCGGGCGCCAAGCTTTGCCTTGGTGCGTCTTGAGGGCCACGGAGCCTGAGCCTGCCTTCGCCCCGAAGAGGACAGACATGCTCACTGCATCAGAATGAAGAAAAAAGCACAGCCACAGCCGTGGGACAAGCAAAGTTGGCAGGGTGAAAGCTTTTCTCAATTTATGGACTAAAACAATTGCTCTGTCGTTAAAAATTAATCTCTGTCATTGTCACCTCATTTACCATCTGCTCACTAGGTTGCCCTGTGACAAAAACAGGGTGTGCGGCTTTGCTCGTTTGCTTTTCACTCAGTGCAGTATTTTCAAGTGGGCCTGCCGTGCAGCAGTCGGAGGAAAAAGCATCAATCATTTCCATGGAGTATAAAACTGAAAGCATCCGTAGCATAGCAGGCTCTCATCTGCTATCTGAAAGCTGCGTTCTGTTTTAATAACGTAAGAGATTCTTGCTTAAGAATAATGGAGACGGACAAGCACTCCATAGTGAGAAGACATGCTCACCTTTATTTGCAGTTGAAAACTGATCACCAAAATTCCAAGCGCACAGGTGGCTCCCTGTGTAAATGGGAACTTGGGAAATACTGACTGCTCCTCTTTCCAGTGACTGCTAGGTTTCTCCAGGGCTGAAGCATCACACTGTGTGGAGAGCAAGAGGACTCTATACCCAGGCCTGGAAACCTGGGATGGGGTGGGGTGCAGTGGGGAGTCCATTCCTGCGAGGGGGGAAATGAGGCTGAATAGTAGGCCCTTCTTGGGGATATTTATGGAAATGTCTGCCCCATTCTTTATGCCACTATTTCCAGCTAATCAAAAGCAGAGCACACAACCTTCCCCAAAGAGATGTTTTCTGGAACGGGGTTCCTGTGCAGGTCAGCTTGCAGCCCAGTTCCATGATTGTGCTAAACTGTCGTGAGCAGCTACCTTTTAAAAAGCATTAAATAGAACCTGGTGGAGTTCTGATATTTACCTGGGACTGCTGCATGGGGAGAGAACCCTGGCACAATTATGGGACTTAGGAAAAAGTTCCCATTGGTGCCAACGGATTTCCCCCCGCCCCTAAAACCTGTAGTGGCAGGGTGGTCGGGGGTGGGGGGTTGCGTGCTGAACACTGGTAGAACAGCTGAGCAGGGAATGCAAAACCCACCACCCTGCGCACCTAGGTTAATATAAAAATTGCCCACCCCCATCTTTGGAACAACCTCCCTGCTGTTGTCAGCCTGGTGCTAAACTTGCCCTCTCTTCAGTGTCAGGTCAAGACAGCCCTCTTTGTATCAGGGGCCTGATACAATTAGCCAGGTGCCTTTCACTCTCGGCCAGGTCTTCTCACTGTCTTTTAATGTGGTTTTTCTGTACTTTCAAATTAATTTTTAATTTTTGCTGTTATCTGTTGTATTTTTTTCAATTTTGTTGTACACTGCCCAGAAAGCTTCAGCTCTGGGTGTTACAGAAGTGAAATTACTATTATTGTTAATAATGCACAGATGTGCAGGGTGACTGGTGGGAAGAAGAACGGAGAACAGTGAAGAGGGAACACCTCTTCCTGGTGCTACCAAGGTTGGGGAGGCCAGTTCTGCCTCCGGACACAGACGCCAAGTGGGAATGTTTGTGTGATCAGCCTGCCATGTCTAGCTGTGAATATGTATCAGGCAGCAAGGAATGTAAGCAGTCAAACAAGGAAAACTAAATGCCCCTAAAGTAGAAGGGTCGGTCTTCCCAGTTTTAAAACAGACATACGCTTTCTCTGCCAAGCTCAGTGGAAGGAGATGGAGCAAAGCAAGTTGAACGTGTAGAGGTAATAAACAGCCTAGGCACTGTCTCTGTGGCCACAGAGGGTGGAGAAAAGCTGTCCGATGCATCGTCTGACCTCAGTCAAATGTGTCTCAAAGGCAGTTGAAGACTTTGCAATGAAAATATCCAGAAAGGTTGAGCTTTAAGGAGAATTGTCCCATTTAAAAATGTCTGCAGCATTGGTAGATTAAAATGAAGATAACAAAAATGGTGGCAAGTTAATGCCTTTATTAATAAGTTACAAGACAGCCAGAGAGATTTGACAGACGGTTATCATAGCATGGCGCAGGAATAGAAACAAACAAAAAAAGGCCTGGTGCAAATCCAAAAATGCAAAACATTCCATTTCAGAATTAAAATAGAAATGCTGTTTTCATGACGCACGAAAGGGTAAGTTTGGGATGGGATTGTAACATATGTGCAGGAGTGGGCCTTTATCACAAGCCAACATTTATGTTTGGGCACTGGTTACAATATGTATTCTGTTTAAATATAAGCCCCTGAGCCTCACTAAGCTTCTATAACTATAGCAAGAGTGTGTGTGAGAGAGAGATTGAGAAAGCGTGCAAAAATCTTTGAAAAGGAAATAGGGTTTTTTTTTTTTTCAGTGTTCCCATTGTTGGCTGTCTTCTGCAGTTTATCTTTTAAAGGGTGCATTTGGTAGTTGCTGCAATTGTAAGAAACAGAACACCCCAGAGTCTAGATAACACTTGAGAGCTGGAATTCAAGTATGGCCATTATAGGTATTGTTGCCTGCTGGTCTGAATAGTTGTCTTTTAGTAAAAGTAAAATAAGATGCACAAAGGAGTGGATTTGGGGGTGCTCTCTTTGAGTTGAGACGAAGTTGTAATGTAACGAAAATGCAAACATTTCATGTTAATACCATTTTTGGGTATCTTCTCCCTGCCTTATTACAAAAAGTGCTTGTTTCTAAATTGCCTTTCGCGCTCAGTAAATTGTTTATCCTTCATCAAAATCTCGCAATGTGCCCAAAGCAATTCTATTCTCTTGTCGTTCTCGCTTTCATCCACCACCCCCACCCGCTTGTCTCTTACAAATGTACACAGGTTCCATTTTCAGTGATGAGGGACAGAAGATTTGTTATGTGATTCACTATGAGGAAAGGGCCGGGGGTAATTACTTCGCATGAGCAATACAACTGCACACACATACACAAGACAGCTTTTACGGGAAACCAGTTCTAAGGCTCCTGTCCTTGTGTATTCTGAGAGACACCCAGGCCAGAAGTCGAAGTTGCGAATCCCTGTTTGGATTCTAAAGCAATCATGAAATGGTTACTATGGTATTTAGTGTGGTTCCTGTGAGCACAAAGGGTCTGTTTGAGGCATAAGAGTCATAGAAAGTTGGTGGGACCTCGAGGTGGTGCGACCTCGGAGATCCAGGTTCTAGTCCTCATGTAGCTCATTGGGTTACTTTGGGCCTGTCATTCAGTTTCAGCCTAATCTACCTCATGCTGTGCTGTTGTGTGACTAAACACTGAGATAAATGCAACGTAACGATGCAATGGGCTTCCACGGGACGTGGTTGAGGCCCCCTCGGTGCGGCTGTTCAAGGACAGGCTAGTCACGCACATGGTGCGCACGTCATGAGTGGATCTGGCTGGAGCCGGGGGTCAGACTAGATGGCCCAGGAGCCCCCTTCTGACTCGCTCTGTTTCTGTGTTTCTATGAAATTAAGATGATGTACAAGCCACTCAGTGCCTGGACTGGAGATGGTTGGCCAATTCATAGATGAAAATCCATCAGACAGGATCGCCTTCTCCAGTGTCTAGGATCAGAGAGCATCCCGTCCTGGCCACGCCTGCCGCAAGACCAGGCAGTATGTCCTTTGCTTTCCTCTCTCCATACATAACTCCGACATAGCTTACGTCTGCTTGTCTCTCTCCTCCCTGGTTTTGGACTGTGCTAAAACGGGTCAGGAATGCCTGGTCTCTGTGCCTCCCGCTAAGGTCGAATCCTGGATTTGACAATGAGCCGCTGCCTAGTTTTGCACTGATGAATGGATGTCAAAGAGCAGCATCGCCGCAACAGTTCTGCAGGCTGACAGTCCCTGTGGAAGGTCCTGTCATGAACATTTGAGCTCGTGATGGATGAGTGCATGTTTCAGGAAATTTAGAGCAGTCCCACAGAGGGTTCTAAAGGTGAAGATTAAACTCGGCAGAACAATCCAACCAAAGTAAAGTATTTTTAAGTCTCCTTGATTTCGGTGGCAAGCTCCACTTTGGTTTAAGTTTAAGCAACCACCCCACCAAAGTCAATGAGCCCCCTAAAAAGGATTTTGGCCTGTGCTTTTGATTACAAATCAGCAAGTAGTGGGGCAGAGCTTAGAAGCATCGTGTCTCAAACTTGTGAAGAGAGCAAATCTGTATTTGAATTCAGGATGACACCCAAATCATCAGCCCCTGGTTTAGAAGACAGCTCTAGTATTTAACTGAATCAGGAGTTAAGTATCGTTCCTCCAGAAGCTGTTCTCTGGCTTGATACGTATAATGAGATTCCGCATCTGGCAAAGCTGCGTTGCAGGTGCAAGCACATAGTTTTTCAAATATTTAACCCCTTATTCTGGATGAAATCCATCAGTTCCTGTGACCTGTGTGAGCGGGCTAGCTTACCCAGAAGCCCTTTCAATGGCACCTGTGCTCCGTCTGAGTGACACCTCGGTGCTTTTCCCGTGCAGCCTTCATGTGGTGGCTGTCCCCTATCCAAAAATGTAATTCTCTTCCGTTGTGTTTGCTCGGCAGGAGGCTGGTGGCTCTTGGCCATGGGTGATGCCTCAGCCCGCGGCTTCCAGGGAGAGATGCAAGGTGTCGGTGCATTCACTGCCGTGAGCGTGTGAGCCAGGACAGAGGTCTGAGGAAAAAGAACGGATTTTTCTCCCAGAAGCTCACTAAGCGAGCTTGTAATTACCGAGCCGATTCCAAATTGAGCAGAGTTCAACGGCGAGTCCTCACATCCCTCACTTCAATTTTAGATACACTTCCTGAACCACCTGATACGAAAAGGGCTTCCGAAACATTGTGAAGCAATATTTAGAATAATAACTCCTAAGGAACCGTTCCTTGGAGCAGCTCATGGTGGAAATCCCTGTGAAGGAAGGGAGGGGTCCCGCAGGCTCGGGGGCAATCGCTTTCTGCCTCTTGCCCTCGCTTCCCTGGAATCTTTCCCTCACAGCCATTGCTGGCAAGTACCCCATGGGGGCAGAAAAGCGTGGCAGAAGCAGGGTCCAAAATGCCCTTCGCCTGCTTCCAAAACGGAGCGGGTGGCCAGGGGTACAGCAAACCAGGACTAGTGCAAGATGCTGCCGCCTGAGATTTCGACATCCCGCCGTGATTGGCAGGTGGGTGCTGATGCAGCAGGGTCGTTGCTACACCCGAGTGCGGCAGAGCAGCCACATGATGCGCGTGGCTCCTCTCCACTCTTTGGCCCACCTGCCCTTTCTCGCAGCATCCTCTGCCTTGCAGTCATCGCCTCGCTCGGCTGAAAGGTCGGGTCAGCCCTGCGCCCGCGGCTCCGCAGGGCGCTGTAAAGAGCAGCCTGCAAGCCAGCCCTCCTTTTCGCCTCTAGTGTCCCTTGATAAGCATCACACTCTTCCCTGTAATGCAGCTGAAAACGAGTGCCTGGGAAGGGATCGTGTGGCACCAAGCAGTGCTGGACTCACTTTTAAAAAGCCTTAAGAGGGAAACATTACAATGAAAATACAGTGAATAATGGCAAAAGAGTGGCTGGCATATTTTTGTGACCAGCTCGTGTCAGGAAGACCTTTCCAAAGGATGACAATCCTATTGGGAATCCCTGAGTAATTACATGGTCATTGCCCCATAATCTCCTCATTTCTGAGTAAAATCGCTCTCACAGAGTTGCCTAAGTCCTCATGTAGAAGGATCAGCTTCAGTTAGATAGGATACAAACAGAACTGTTTATAAGGCACAGAGACGTTCGTTCTCTCTCCCTCTCTCTCCCTCTCTCTCCCTCTCTCTCTCTGGTGTTTGGTATTGCACAAAGAGCAGCCTCATGTTTGTATTAGCTGGGCGGCACCACTGGAAAGGGGGCTTTGTCTGGGCTGTTTCACACACAAATAGAACGCATTTTCACTCCCAGGCAGATGGCTCTGTTGTAAGTATAGGCTAAACCAGGCTACGCTGCGGCTTGGAGTTTATTCTGCTATGATACAGTAATCTGGCATTATCTGTTTATCAAGCCGTCTAGGCACTACAAAGCTGGCAAACATTTAATTCTCCAGGAGTTGGTCTCTTGGATTAAAGGGAGGGTGGGGAACCAGCCGTAATGAAACTGTGAACTCCTCTCTTCTTTTTGAACTAAATCATGGGGGGAAATGTAGAGAAGTTTTTTTTTTTTCACTCGTCTCCTTTAGCATTTCTATGAAATCAAATAGGAGTGGGGGGGGGGTGGAATCGATCGTCTTCAGACACATTATCTGAGAAATTGTGGGTTAAATGCATTGTAAATGCATCCTTGCTCTTCTATCCTCTGCAGCCCCCCCCCCACCGCAATGTGCCACAAATCTGTCCAGTCCAGATTTGGACAAGCAGACAAGATGCGGCAGCACCTTTTGTGTAAAATTCCAAACCAGGGCCATCCTCTGGGAACACATGTCAGATTTTTCTCTCCGAGCAGGCACCCTGCTCTCTGGGGATATTAAAACATTGTCTCTAATATTATCACTATGTAGGATGGTGCAGGCATCATCTGTGCAGTTCTGCTGGCTTAAAACAGGTCCACCGCCACAGATTTGATATAAAGGAATAATGGTCCCCTCTCTCCTGCTGATGTGACCATTCCTCCGGAAGAGGGTGGATGTGCCTTAGTCTGGTTCCTCGGCTTTGACCATGCCTCTTTGGGCGAGACCAGCCCAGGGGGACAGACTGGCCCTCAGCTTCTCTGACGCTCTCAGATCCTCGCATCATGTCACCCAAGAGGGGGAAATGAGTATAGTGCTGGTCCATCATGAACCTGGGCGTGGAATGTCGTGCTGCACCTGGCATGTTTGGTTGAAGGTTTAAGTCCACCTGTGGCTTGTGAGCAGCCCGACTGCTCTAGGAACTGGTAATGCACCCTCAGCACCGCAGCTTAATCAGACACTTTGGAAGAAAATCATCACCTGGTCCGAATCTGTATGTAACACCTGCTTATTCATAGCCTGCTCACATTTATGTTTGATTGGCGAGCCATCAATATCAAGGAAAGAAATTTCTTTTCATGCTCGTTCGTATATATAAGTTTGACCTAAACTGATGTTAGGTTCTTTTTTGCATTCCAACATTTTGGGGAAGGTACAAAAAGGATCAGGCAGCTGGTGAATGAGAGATGGGCCTATGCTTGAGCTGGCGCCTTTCGGAGTAGTCAACACTGCGCTGAATGGGGAAACCAGCTGAAGTAGCATGAGGCAGCTCCCATGCATAGAGCCATACTTTAGAGAATAAAAATGTGAGCAGAGCAGAGCACAAGTCCAGTGCTGATGCCTCAGACTGCTGGTGTGTCCCCCGTAGAGCATTAATCTGCCATTTTTTCCTTACGACTGTCCCAGTTTGATGGAATTCCCTGCTTTGTTTCACATAATTTGCATGTTGAAGAAGCAGTAGAATTTGTTATTGTATCGGACCAAGGCTCTCTTAGTATTTCAGTAAAGCAAGTCAGGCCAGGTGTGCCATCTGGCAGGAAGCAAGCTTTATTCCCCATGTGATGGCTGGGGTTTTCTCTCTCCTCGACACTTTCCACTTGAACCAGAGGTTCTGTTTCAAATCATCCTTGGAGGTTTACTTTACCTTCACCTTTGTTTTCTCAAAGAATCAAGGTAGTGACATATTCATCTGCTTGTTGATTTTTAAATTGGACACAGTAGCTTTTAGACACAACTTCTTTACCAAGATTTACTCTTTGGCCACAGGTAATTTACTGACAGTCTGTTATCCTGGTTTGGCTGAAAACTATAATAAGCTAAGCATCCTGAAATCAAGTTTTGGTCTGAGAACTAGGACACTGGCATGAATAAAGAAGTTAAACTGGAAACTGAAACCATCCTTGTCAGGATCTATGGCAAATCTTCAAAAAACAATGTTATCACACTTAAGGAAAACACTTTAATTGTAATGCTAAACATACAACCCACAGTAGAGAAATTTGTTTTAGGTATTTTTTGAGTGCTTCTCTTTCATCACTAAACAGAATAGTACAAACTTTCTATTGGTCCCTAAAATTTAAAATCCTATCCATGTGTTTGTAGACAAACTGATTATTTAACTTAGGACCTATTAGGCAGCAGATTAATGTCTTATCTCTTAAAAAATGTTTGTACAAATGACAGCTAGTAAGCATCAGCTTAAAAGGTATTCGCCCTCTCGTTCCTTTCGGGAGTGTTAACCACTGCCCCATGTGGCAAGCCGTTCGCTTCAGCTTCTCAACGAAGGACCTTCAAGACTGGACTCGTCCTGGAAACGAAGCAGTATAAAAGTGCTTCCTGACAGTGGCATTTTGCTCGAATAACAACCGCAGTTCCCTGAGCTTTGGAGCCTCTTGTGCTTCTAGGTTTGTCTTAAGTCCTGATCATGTCTTGCTCGTCGGCCTTCTGGTTTGCCCTCACAACCTGACGGCTCTTTAGTCCTGGTTTACTGCAGAAACAGGTTGCTGTCCAGTCCTGATAGGTACAGACATGGTGCCCGGTGTGCTTGTGTGTTTAAGCACAATGGAGTTGTGCTTCAGAATTACTGTTTTCTGGTTTACCCATTTGCAAATTTAATGCATGTCTGAAGTAGGCAATCATCTAAAATTGATAGGACTGCAGCTGATCGTGGTGGCGATGCGTTCTTTCCAGTAGCAGAGGCAGCATCCCAGTGCAAGTCAGGTTGTGGAGGACAATAATGGGGCATTGCTGCCATCTTGTCCTGCCTGTGGGCCTCCCATGGAAGCATTTGCTTGGCTACTGCAGGAAGCGAATGCCGGACTAGACAGGAATTTGGCCCGATCCAGCATAGCTCCTCTATTGTGCATCTGTGTTTCAGGCACCGCTCTCTGTCCATTGCTCACATTCTATCCTTTCATTTCTCTCCATGTGAGCCACTTTAACAGGCCTGGGTTGCATCATTTAATTTGCAATGGGTATCTTTAATGTCGCTCGTTTGCCTTTGTAGTCCCACTTCCAGTTAGCTCAGACATGGATCGTGTTCCAATACCATTCTTCCTCTTTCTGTACTCTGCTTTCTGTACTCTGATTGTGTTGGCAATAGCAAAATCTCTGCTGAAGGTTTAGATTTGCTTAGCAAAGGGTATAGATTTTAATTTTAAACTGGATGATGACTGATAAGTAAATGTGGAACATTTTCTGGAATTGTAGATGAGAAAAGTAATGGCTACAGCAATTTACAAGGGAGGTTACAAGCCTTTGTTATAAGAAAGAGTAACTTATGTTAGCCTCTGGTATTTACTGACTCCACTGAGACGATGCCACAAATGACCTATGAGGTAGTGCAATTATAGCTGTCAATTAGAAACAGATTTGCCCTTCCCCTCTTCCCATCTGCATGACTTTTCAGCTGAGTGTATTAATTAGCCATTTGTACAACCTCTTGGTATATGAGCCTGAGATAACAACACAAGCCATAAATAGAGAATGCAGAACTCCTGGGATTCTGCTGCTTTTCCTCCCTCTGCACACATTCTTCCCACCCCACCCCAGGTAAACTAGCTGCCTTAAAAAAAAACCCCTTTAATACTTGCTATGTAATAAAATAAAACTGTCCTTGACTGTAGGTATGAAATATTACAAATTGGTGGTATAAGAGTACATAACAGGCAGAAGATTTGACACTCAAGCCTGACAATGATTTCATTGTTTCTTAGCAGTGGGCCTCACTTTTTTATTTTTTGGTGGAAAGGTTAGCCCCTTTCCCCTGCTCTGTTTCCCACATCCATTTCAGCCTAATTTGCTGCAACTGGGAAGAGCATTTTATTTATTTTTACAATGTTTATTATTGCTTTTATTTCTATATCTCAGCTGTATTTCCTCTGTGGGACCCACAGTGACTCACAGAATCCTCCACGCCATTTTATCCTGAGATCAACACTGTGAGGAAGGTTAGGCTGAGGGACTTGACCCCACGTTGCCCAATGAGCTTCATGGCCACTTGGGGACTAGAACCCAGGTTCTCCAGGGCCAACCTTCTGACTCTGATGACAATAGCACACTGGCTCTCTCTAAGCTGCCTTGGGTTCCTTGCAAGAGAAAGCAGGTGAGATGTAAATGTAATATATAAATGCAATTAGCCCCATGGATAGAATTGGTTAAGGGGATTCTATCCTGGAAATACAGGATGGGGAAAAGGTTAAAACATCCACTGAAAAGTTCAACTGCTCCACTCAAAACACCAGAAGGTGTTTACAAATGAAAATAAAAATAAAAACTTTGGGAAATTGGGTTACAGGACTGAAGAGACCAAGAGAGCACTTGGTTTCCTCTAAGTGCTCGTTTTACCATTGCTGTGGTTGCCATGCAAAGAAGCAGCAGCAGCAGCAGCAGTGCTGGGTAGACACGGTTTTGAGTTTCTCAAAGAGCAGGCCCCTCATGTTTGACTTCAAAAGCAATTTGCCATTAAAGGGCAGCTTCAAATACATTTCTGATATAGCATGGAGCCCTGTTAAAGGAAAGAATCAATTCAGAACCCAACCGAACTTGCATAGTTCTGTTGTGGTGGTTCAGTTGCAAAGACGTGCCCAACCCTCTGCGACCCCATGGGCAACATTCCTCCGGGGCGCATAAGTCTTTGGGCATGCCTAAAATAACATTTTGGGTTCTAGACTCTGTCACATTAAACATCATGGAAAATCTGAAGTGCAGAGATTGACCAAGGAACTTAAACCCATTTAGAGGACTTTTGTCTCACTCATGGATCTTAGCACTTTCCTCACATCAGGTCAGTTCTTCTACACGCCAGATCAGCTGTGAGGGACTCTGCATCATTTGCAACTCAATGTTTCTTAGTATAATGCAATGCACTTCTCTCTCTCCCACTCCCCACAGAGCCATCACACTGGAAAATCAGTTGGTCCTCCTTGCAACATCAGCAGCAGACGCTGGGTCTTACTACGTCCAGGCAGTCAACGAAAAAAATGGAGAGAACAAGACAAGTCCGTTTATTTACCTGAGCGTGACGAGTGAGTACTGCTATTTCATCCAATGCATTCTCCAATAAGCTTTGCACACAATGCAACAGACATTGTTCCCACGCAGGAAAGCAGCTTTAGCAATGCATCTCCTCTGTTGTATAATCTACACAAAGCAGGACCCTGAGAGCAATTCAGCTTCCAAATGGCGAATGAATTAAAAATGTGTATTAAGCAAAAGAGTCTAGGGGTCCACGGCTTTTAACCTGCCTCTTTTCTTACTGAGATTCATTTAAAAATACAAAAACAACCCTCATACTCACATTAAGTTGCAGTTTGAATAACAGTGATGGATTTTTGCAGCCAGTGTTTTAAAAAGTTAGATTTTTTCATCCCATGCACTGAGGAGTTTCCTCTGTTAGAATGGTAAGAATGCTTCTTAATAGGACTGCTTTAGCTGCATCATGAAAAGTATGTATTATGCATATTTCCCAGAATTCTACTGTAAACATCTCCGACTCAGAGTTGGACATGATTAACTAAAGATCACATTTTTTTTACATTTCTAAAAAGCAGTGCAAATATACATTAAGTTATAGCGATGTCAGTGATTCATATAGGGTTGTACATCGTTCTGAATCCACAGCATTCATTTACGGAAAGGCTAATATTTTATTTGGACAGACGCCCCTCCAGCCCGCTGCTGGCAGCCTCCTCTGTTTGGGAAAGTTAGCACTAGTCGTGTCAGTTCAGCATCAGGAAGTGTGGAAAACACTGTTTAGAAAGAACAGGAAAGAGTTCCACTGTGTTTCTGGGTCAGTCTTGTTTGCTTCTTTGGATCCCAGCCGCAAAATACTAGCAGTTATCCAAACGACTTCAGTCATATCAAAACACTCACATGCACTGAAACTTGATTAAACATGCCTAGTTTTTTAAAAGATGTATAGAGCTCATCTGGATAAATATGGCCACTTGTAGAGACTAGACAGTGGGCAGGGGCATATCCTAAACTAGTAAGAAAACTGTCGTGTGGAAACTACTCCGTCCATATGAATTGCCTACATATTCAGGCCTTAACGTGAAAGGGAATTTGCCATTTGGTCTGAGTGGCTGATGGCCATATTATGCCCCCAGCCCCAGTTCTTCTGCTATAATTCACTGTAGTTTGCCTTCATTATAATTCTTGCCCTTCACCCTCTCTATCGGTAGCAAGTAATAATCTCATTTATTGAGGTTAATACATTAAAGTTCATGGATGCCGTTGCAATGATGTAGCGAAACTGCGGCTCCTTTTTATCTATGCAATTTCATTTTAAGGCGGACCTATATGAGACACAGGCAGTGCCTATGTGTAAATGGTTTGTGCAAACTACAACTCAGGCAAGGGGTATCCTTTTGGATCGAAAGCTGTACAGCCCAGATTAGAATACGCAAAGCTGTCAAGGCCCAAGAAATGTGTAGAGACAGGGAATTGCCCCGGTGATATTTAGAGATTCCAACATGCAATAAATTAAGAAAGGCATTTCATGGCAATGTTTTTATGAGTGAGAGAATGATGAAAAAGCAGCCTTGCTAATTAGTGAGGTAATATAGGTGTTAAAATGTGACGCATTATTAAGGAAATGGCGGATCATGGTGATCCTTTCTTTTTGTCTTTTCTTAAAAAAATGCATACCTAACTTTGCAAGTGAAATTATTATACTCAAAAGGTTGGCAGATGTAGAAAGGGAAAAAGACTTTGTTCAACAGTGAAGCTACAACTGGACAAATCATATCTTGTGGGAAGAATCTGGGTAGGAAGCCAACTTCAAACCATGGGTTCAAATGCTGGTTTGTTCTCAAGCCACTAATGATACTTTTCCCAATTTGGATATGAAACTCTCGAGTTACCCAGAGCTACCCAGTGAGCTTCATGGCCAAGTGGGGACTCGAACCCAGATCTCCCAAGACCCTGTTCAGTGCTTTAACCACTATGCACACTGGCTTTTTGCCATTCTTTGCTAAAGAAGTGGGCCAACTGAACTGGCTTTGTTGATCTGTTCAGTTCAGACATCTGGGAATTCTGCATCTCAGGCTGCCTTCAGAATAAGAAAATGGAGAGTTGCCAAGGACAAATATATTGGAGGAGATTTGGGTGGGGTGGGAGTCATACAAGTGTGGCGCATGGGTGCCTGAGCCGTTCCTCATGGTGAGAAGACCTTGCCCATCATCTCAGTCTTCCCAAACAGCTCGGAACAGCTTCTGCTGTGGTGTTCAAGGTTTTTTGAGGGAGGCAGGAGTTCTGGTCCTCGGCTCTTACGCTGCTGGGCCTGTCTGCAATATGAGGACTCACAGCAGGGTGGGTGCTGCAGAAAAGCCCACCCAAAGACTTATCAAGGAATCCCCCCCCCCAAAAAAAAGCTCTCCTCGAGCCTTCATGAACAGTAACTGTGGCTTGTGGGACGCTGGGGTTATTTCATGATGATAGCCACCATGCCCCATCAGCAGGACACAGAAGGAGAATAGATTTGCCACAGCTTCCCCATTTTGCCTGGCAAAGCAGGCTTGATAATTACATTCCCTGCCACCTTGCGAAGTCACTTGAAGAAAACCTGAATAAAAGGTGCCATGTAACCTCTTCCTCGCTTGTGTATGTGTGTTTTTGGCAGCACAGGAAAAACAGCTCTACTTAGAATTTAATGACACTCATTTATAAAGCAGGCTTTAATGGTCTGTATTACATAACCACTAATGCACTCTGCAGCTCATTTTCTGATCTTAATTAACATTTGGGAATAGTCAGTCTGTGACCATGTGAATAAAACATTTACAATACACCATAGGGGACAAAGAATAGCCTGGACGTATAGAGAAAGAAACAAAAAAATGAAGGGTTTTTTCCTTTCTTTTTAGAAAAAGGGGGGCATGAAGTTCATGGAAGTGATGTTTTTGACTAATAAGGGAAAGTTTATTATGAGAACAGGAAAAATTAAGATCAAAGTAATACATCCTCTTGCCAAGGAGCAGGTTAGAAACTTAGTCATAACTGCTTTGATGATACTTCTCTGCCAGAAACAGCAGGTGCCAGAGATACTTAGTAAGGTTTCTTTTTCTTTTTTTAAATAAACAAGGGAAAGTGGGTGCCTTAAGGTTACAACTTAGGAAAAAGGAATATCCGAAACTCAGTAGACATTAACAAAGCTTTCCAGGCTTCCTCTCAGAGTGTGGTCCTGAAGGCCTATGCAGCAGATGATGGAAGAGACTTCAGAGCCAAAACCCTTGGGAAGAAAGCTCACCATAAAGCAAACAGAGTGATGAAGTTGTTCTTCTGGACCTTTCAGTAGCTTTTGAAACCATTGTTTATGGTGTTCTTCTGGATGTATTGGCGAGGTTGGGTCGAGGGGGCCTAGTGTTACCATCCTTTCAGGATGAATGGTTTCAGAAGATGGCACTTGGGCTCTTCTGCTCCACGCCGTGGCCACTGGCCTAAAGAATACCGGAAGATTCCAGCCCAGCCAAACCCAAGAGCTTTTCAGCATCTCCATGAAACGGCTGGGGGAAGTCATTTGCGTTGAAGCACTGGCTCCGTGTGGGTTCCCTCCACTCTGCCTCTCATTTCCAACTTGTAATCCCAGGGAGGATGAACAAACAAACTTTTGAGTGGCTGAGGGTGAACAAACAAACTTAATCCAGAACAGATAGAGGTACTGTGAGTAGGTAAAATGGCTATTTTGGACAGAAGAATCCAGCTGGGCGTTGCTGGGATCTCATGCTCCTGGAAGGACCAGGGGTGCCTTGTGGATGTGCTCCTAACAAGGGATGCATGAGAAAATCATTTCAGCTCAGTTTTGAGCAGGATTTACTCAGTGGCTGATTTACAGACACCTCGCCCTCCCCCATGTGTGTGACAGCGTATGTGCATTGCACAAATGCACACATTTCAAAGGAGTGCATTTCAAAATGGGCACAAACACACTTTTATTACAGGAGGGAAAATATGCATTGCAATAAGCAAAAATAAAGCGTTCAGTCTGCTTCCTACCCAAATCAGAATCAGTTTTAAGATGGAACGTGGAGAATCGGGCAGGCTCAAATTTTGCTGATTTGTGTATCCTTAGCACTTACTGGGTGGAAAGCCTTTTCCGCAGCAGAGGCCCTGTACCTCTGGAATATGTTTCTGCTTCTATAGGGATTTGTCAGGCCCCTTCTTTGAGGATCTTAATAGGCTCTGAAAACTCATGTATTTTAGCTGGTTTTCCCATAATGTGGTTTTATTGGTGCGATTTATAGCCTTTTATTGTATATTTATTGCCCTTTTGCTTTTTTGAACTATCTCGTACACTACCTTGAGGTGGGTTTACTGGTAGTGCTGGCATAAGTATAATCTTTTTCTGGTGAACTAAACAAAAGTTCACCAGAACAAGAAGCATAATGATCTGCTTATGGAGTTCTAAAGGGATCCGTGAAGATCTGTAACACACTTGTACGGTTCCCCAAAAACTTGGCTTTTCCTTTCCATTTCAATAGGAATCTGAACTGAAAAAATCACGGATTACCTCTAAAAATTACTCTGAAGTGGATAGACAGTTACCTCCAGATCAATGGTCTGTTGTATCTCTCTTAAACACTGTGTCCTACTTTTAGATAATGTAACAGTGCAATATTACATCTTTCCCCAAATGTTTTATTTGACACAAAGAGTGTTGCTTGAGTAAATGAGTGAAAGGCAAGTTGGCCAAAGGTGAGTAACAGTAAGCATTTTGGCAGCCTGATTGCTTGCACAATACTAATCATCTAGAACTGCAATTTAGGTCCCTGCTGTTGGACTTCCTTCTTCAAGTTATGAAATATAGAGGTGCGTGTCAGTTTGGTAGATATATTAGTAAATTAGATATTCTCGAGCCCAATTCATAATGTTGGGCGATACAATGTGTTTTGCAGACTTTGACATCTTTTTTCTGATGCCTGCTTTGAAAACCACAAAATAAGATTGATGAAATTTTTTAAAACCTTGCCAGCCAGCGGTTCTGAAGAGTCAAAAGATAATAAAGCCAATTATTATTTAACGAAGATAAATGGTCCTTCCAAGCATTGCAAGTGTAAAGGAAGGAACCTATTGTCCTGTTGATAAGATTAAAGTAGTGAGGGACTAAAATTAAATCCTCGGCTTGCTTATATTGTAATTAATTTGACTTATAAGGATGTCATGTTGGCTTGGCCAGTTTCCATTTGTAATAACAAGGCATTTTGTCCTGGGGTATGAACAGTGCAGGGACTGTGCTAAATAGCTCCTTGCTCAAATATGTCTAATTATTAAATTAGTCTTTAATCATAATCCAACTTTCCAAGAAGCAAATAGTAGGAGTTCTACCACACTTAATTTTGTTGTACTTTGCTTGCTTGTATAGTCCATGGAATTTACTCCTGTGCCAACAGCACTCCTTTTTGCCTGCACTTCTAAGTACCTTAACATTTTGCAGACCTAGCCCTGCCCCACATCATTAGGAGAAATTAGCACAAACCATATTTGTGTGTGCGTCTGTGTGAATGAGATAGATATATAGGGAAAGGAATTAAACTAGTCACATGATTCTGCAGAGATCAAATCTGCAGTTGAAAACTCCAAGAATTAATCAATGTTTCCTCTCAAATTATGTAGTAATAGCATTTAAATCTGGCTTTTTAACCCAGTTGCAGATGCATTTAGTTGGAAGTATTTATGCTTCACTCTCCTGCTGTACAGCCTTCCAGGGCAGCTTACAGATCGATAAAAACAAGGCAAGCCCTCCTCCGAGGCTTACAGCCTAAAATGCACATCACGAAAAGGGGGATGGAGAGGGAAAGAAAGTTAAGACAGTGAAGGCACCTGGTGTTGGTAATGCCATGGACCGAAGCTGGGGTCTTCCGCAACTGGGTAATGGCTCGGCCCACTGCCTGGTAGCCGCCTCTCTCTTTTAGTGTGTTTTATACATGTATTTGCATTATTTAGATGCTGCCCAGTAAAAAAAAAAACCCCTAACCATAAAGCATATGAATAAAACACACACATCTAAAACAGTGAAAACAGCAGCAGTAGAATAAAACTGAAGGAGAACCACCAGCAGGGAACAGCAAGAACGCCAAAGATGTGAAAAGTGCTAAACTAACTGAAAGTCTTGGAGAAATAGAACGATCGTCAGCTGGTGGCAAAGTAACAGGGTGGGCTCTGGGCCAGTCTCTTTGGCTGGTAACCCTCCCGTTCTTCTGATAGCCACCTGCTTTGCTTCGTTGGCTGGGGCACCTGGCGAGCTGACTCTAACCATCATTTTAGGGCCCGGGAAGATTGATCTTTAGGGAACCTGGCCCAGTGCAGACACTTTGCATTCAACACCAGTACTTTGAGCCTGGCATGGAATGGGTCTGGGAAAGCACCAGCATCATATAATTTTATCATTCAATTATTCATAGCTAACAACTTCGTTGTTCCTTTTTGGACCAGTGGGCAGTTCTGGAGGATTGGTGTACAAATAAAGCACTGAAGCAATTCAGGAGTGCAGATTTTTGAATTATTAGATTAACATGTATATACTTTGGTATGTGCAAAAAAAGCCGCCAAGATGGTATATCAATGAAAGATGCCCCTGCTGGGTATGGGCCCATGCCTGCCCTTGATGATGGCCCTGGGAAAATCATACTTTGAGTTCCAGAAAGCAACAGCCTTTACACTGGTCCATGGAACCCATTTTGCCTGGTGCCTGCATGGGTCACAGTTGTATAGACATACAGATTGTGCTCTAAGGGCCTATTCTGTGGTCTCCAGAGAACCTACAAAGGGCCTCTCCAGGTCAAAGACCGCCTCTAACTGGCTGCCGGAGAACATCCCCTGGTGCCCCTGACTGGACTGTGTGCAAACCTTTGGTTCGATCCAGCCGGTCTCTCTCTCTGTTCTTACATGATCTCTAGGCATAAGGCAGATTCCTATGGCGATTCTTAGCTGAATGTTGACATGCTGCATTTTTAAACCCCATTCCCAATTTCGTTGCAAGTTGCTATCCTACTTTTTCAACCTCACCACTTTTGAGCTGTATTTCCTTTCCCTGCACAGGCCTTCTTTCATCATAACTTTTGGGTCAAAGATGATGTTTTCAGCACAGGAAGGAAGTGTTGCTAAACAATAATTTCTGTTTTCCATCAAAACTTGTTCAAAAGTGGCTTTGGCAGGTGGGGAAAGGATTTCGCTTTGAGTTTTTAATAATGAGGCAGAGTCAGCAGATGCCAAGTATATAGATGGGAGTGTGTGAACCATATTGTTGCACTGATTTTTCATGAGGAGTTCTAGAAGCTTGGGGATAGAGAGTGGAAAGACACAGAACAAAACGAGCCAGATTTGTTCTCGGATCAGACTTTGCAATGGTTGGGTCAAACTTATGCCAGCTCTGTCAGCTTGTCAAAGTGCTTTTAGTCCATGCCATGGGGATTCTGTTGTTGCTTGACCTCCCTAGATCCGTTTGACTATAATGAAATTATTCCCACAGTTAGATTTTCCTTTTCATCTAAAGAAAGGTACACAGAATAGACATTGAGCGGGGAATTGCATTCGTTTGCTGTGTGACTGAACTTTATATAGCATTGGTTCTCTCAAAAAATTTGATGGGAATCCAATGCAGCCCGAAATCAAAGTGCTTTATGAGTTATGCCATGCTTAAATCTATCTTCAAACTAATGGCATTTCATTTTGCTCCCTTTCCTGATAACCTTCAAGATTTCTTCCTGTCAAGCAAAATTCCAGGAAAAAAATTCTGCAGCGATTTGTTCTGTCTGTGGCACGCGTCAAAAAGACGAATATCTGCTTTATGCTTCGGCAATCATTCAATATTCTTTTGTCATCCAGAAAGTTAATTTCTAGTACCTGTACAAGTGTTTTGGAGCTGAGCTGGATCTGTATGGATAGCATCGCTATAAACGCTGTTTGTAACACTTGGCCATGTTAAACAAGAAAGATCCCTCCGGACTGAGGCATTTCGACTCCAAAGGGAGTTGATGCACATACAATATGAGTGACTGAATCCATCACTTGGTTTTATATTTGAAAAAGCAATTCACTAATGCTAAATTACAATCTGTGTGTGTCTGGCTATTAATTCAGCCAGACTTTTATATATTCCTCCATGTAATACATAACATGAAGTTTAGCACCCATAAGTCTTGATTTCAGGCCTTGAACAAATATGAAAGCTTGAGGAATTGAATCTTTGCCAAATGTTGGATTCTGGTATAGAAGATCCAGAGTCACATCATGTCGCTCGCTGTCATATGGTTTGTCAAAAGGGTCCACAAACTGGTGAAAGGACACCAGTGTCATCTCACCGTGAAGCACAGCCATCGTGAGAACTAGCTAACAAAGTGTGTGGTACTACAGAGCCCAAGTGATGCTGTATGCCCCCAGCCTATGATGCTTTATGCCCCCAACTTCAGCTATGGTGGTGGGGAGGGGGTACTTCTTTAGAGCAGATCCAACATGGACAAATATTTGGGTTCCTCTTTGGCTTGCCCTGGGGCCCATATTGATACATACAACCAGAATGTTAAGTGGTTTTCAGCCGTTTGTAATGGGCAACAGAGTGACAACCAGGGCAGCCTTTCAGATCCATGCTGTCCTCGAATCAAGATTTTACCCAGAAAGCTGTTTATCACTGTTGAAACCATGTTTTTTAAGAGGTTGGTGGGAAACCTGCCTTGCCTCTCATGCTGGAACACTGTATGAGAACAGTGGAGCAGAATCAAAAGAGACTCTTCTATGTGTGCACAATGTCCTGTGGAAGGAGAAGCATGAGAATTGCTCTGGATTGTAAACTATTCTAGCACACAAAAAATCTTGTGTGTGTGTTTGCAGAGCCAGGGTGGTGGCTATTCTTATTTCTGGTCCTAATTGCATGCATCTAATCTGTTATTTCATATCGCTGAATCAAATTTGCTTGGAGAGTTTGTGTTAAGTAGATGTTTTAAATTTAGCACTTAAAACATGATGCATATGGCATTTATATTCATTCCAGACATATTAAAGGGACACAGGAATGTCTCTTGAATTAAGGAGAGTTAAAACAGAAAAGTTTCAAGTTTGTATAAGCTGCCACATTTCTACTGCTTATAAAACTGACATACTTGAGCTAATAACTTTAGCATTCATAATCTATACAGCTGTCCAAACGTTAAAACCAATCTAATACAAATTGCTTGGCAGATCATATATTTCTTTCACCTTTTTCACTTCTGTGGGGGAAACTACTAATGCATTTTATGCAGCCTTGTTGAGGAGGTGTGCCTTTAATTTGTTGAAATTCTGAGCAGCAGCTTAGAAGTTACCAAGGTTTTTCTGCTCCACGAAAGCTTATGGCAACAACTTTCGGCACAGTTGTATCAGGCATGCTCAGTTTCACTCTGATGCTAGAATTCCGCCAGTATTCCCGTGTTTTGAATTCCACTGTTGCTGTCAGCATTCTGACAGTTGGAGGAAGGGTAGCAGGAAGCTGTCGACTGAGATAAGAGAAGTAATTTTGAAGGCTTGGAGAATCATTCTTCCTGATTGACAGATCACTGATGAAGGAGAGGGGAGGACAGGGAGCAGCTTTGCAGGATTCCTCTGCAGGCCTACTCGGAGGAAAACTACTTTAAACATACAGGAACCTATCTATTCACATATATGCATCTATGCAGTCTGCGATGTGTGTGTGTGTGTGTGGGTCTGTGTCTTTCGTTTTTTCTTTCTTTCCAGAATATACTACTAATAAATTTCCTTTAAAAATCTAGAACAAGGAAATCCACTGATAAACACTTGCTAGTTTAAGAGTGAAGTCTAGCTCAGTTAAATCTGAAGTTAAGGTTAGTGCTTTAATGAGCATGCCCTGTGATTAGTAACCGTGCTGTACACTGCCACAGCTTGTACTTGTTCACAAGCACAGGTCAGCGCATAGAAGGCTTCCCTGCTTAAACTGTGCAGTGCTGATGCCTCATGAAGCAATATGGGGCCTGGGCAATGTGGAAGACCTTCTTTGGTCCCAAGTGCTCCAGTCTTTCTGTCTGGACTTGGATCTGAATAATGTGGGATTGTGGAGGGCAAACTATAAGCAAGCACATTTTAGGGTATCACACATTATTATGAAAGATCTCAGAGCACATTTCTCAAGGCAGCAACCTTAATTTCCAATTTCTGGGCTTTGTGGATCTTGAGCCAATGTGAGATAATCTTAACTCGAGTCTGAAATTAGCAGGGTTTTGATAATTGAATAGCTATATTTGTTTGCACTGCATCTCAGAAGCAAGGTGGGATCTCTTCCTAACTCCTTTATTTAAATCTAGCATATGCAATTAATCTCTCTCTCTCTAATCACTTTTGCTATTACCTTCATTGGAGTGATTTGTTTCCTATCTCTGTCACTCCACTAGAGTTGATATGTGGTGATAAGAGCTTCTTAGAGGACACAAGGAAAATAGAAAATTGAATTTACCTTGCAATCATTACATAAAATGCGTCATACATCAATTATGCATGTCATCCAGGGAGATGCAGGCTTGAACAAATTGTGCTGATTTGGTAGACGTCTAGCACAATGACAACATCTTAATTTTTTTTTATTATTTTAATCTAGAAATACTTTAGTCTGCTTGCTGGCTAAGTAGACAGAGCAGAGACTCAGCCTTTAGTGTCCCTGCTCTAAGGTCCTGTGACCTTGGAGATGGGGCCAAAATAACCCTATTCCCCACCCCACAACAATGTTTGGGAGCCATAGGATTGCACCCTAACCCCCCTAAATCCGTTTACATGTGTTGCTGCCCAGCCAGCTGCCAGTTCTTGCATTTTGGTAACTGATTTTTACTACTTGAATGCTGAAGTTTGCATTTATTTCTGCTGAGGTTCATTTTGTTAGTTTTGACTCAGTTCTACATTCTGTGAAGACCATTTTCAAACCTGTTTCTGCCTTCAAAGGCTTTAGTTATCCTAGCTTGGTGCCATCTGCACATTTGATAAGTATCCCTTCTGCAGGTCTGTCCATCATTTATTTATTTATTTATTTAAAACATTTCCATGCCGCCCCATTCGCCGAAGCCTCGGGGCAGCACACAACATAAAGTAAAAATATAATACATACAACAAATTAACGATATAAAATAAGTCGCCCTGGCCAGATAAAATAAGCAAATAATATTAACAATTAAAATGACGTTTAAATAAAAAGGTCTTCGCCTGGCGCCGGAAAACAAATAACGACGGCGCCAGGCGGACCTCTCTGGGGAGCGCATTCCATAGATTGGGCGCCACCTCAGAGAAAGCCCTCCTCCGAGTACCTATCCTCCTAATTTCCTTCATGGACAGTTCCGGGAGAAGGGCTTCTCCCGCAGATCTCAAGGGGCGGGCAGGCGTATATGGATGTAAGCGCTCCTTCAGGTAACCAGGACCCAAGCCGTTTAGGGCTTTAGAAAGGTTTTGTAAAACTATGGTGTCAAGACTATCTATTATCAAAACAACAGCCGCCACCTGCAGTTCCCACACCTGCCTCAGGACAGCAGCCATTTGCAATGCCTGTAATGATATCTTGAAATACCGTCATGATAATTTTCCTGAAACCACTCCCCCAGCGGGCTAAAGCAGGGTGTGTAACTGGACACACATTTTATCCCAACAACCGTGTGACGCTGGTTATGCTGCGTGAGACAAAGGCTGGCCCAAAGTTGTCCAGTGACTGTCATGGATAAGTTGGGAGTTGTGCCTGATTCTCTTTAGTCATAGTTCAACACTCCAGCCCAAGAGTGGCGAACTCGTGACCCTGCAGATGCTGCCAAGGACTACATATCTCATCACCTCCAGCAACCAGTCAGGCTTGAGAGTCGTCCAATGACATCTGGAGGGTCCCCAGTTTTGCCATCCTTGCTCTCATCGCTATATCATAATTACTGCTTTGTCCAAGTGCAGCAGAGCTTTTTCTACTCTTCTCTTTGGTGTATATCTCAGTGACTTCTGACTCCCAGGTCTCAGTGGATTCCTGCTTTGTTGCATGCCTGGTTTTGGACCTATAGGACCAATCAGCCACTCTCTTGTGCAAAATCTGAGTTTTTTGCAGATTAGGCCTTTAGTCCTGCTGTTCCTTATCAGCAGGGGAAGATATGGCAAGAGAGAAGAGAAGGAGTGAAATCTCTTCTAACTTCTAGTGCAGCAAGGCAAAATAGCACCAACCCCTGCAATGTATATGGGAAGCAATGGCTTTTCCTGGGTTAGGAAAAAGCAAGTATTTTCTCTTGGGGTATGAGGGAGCAGAACAGCTAGTCCTTAACCAGTCTGATTTTAGAAACACGAGTGAGCATGATCACAGATCCTGTTCGTAGTTTTTCCAGGAGATGCACCTTTCCCAGTACAGGTGGCCCTCTGCTAACCAGTAGCATTTATTTCAATGGAAACTGGCATTTGTTGACAGCAGGGTTGTAAAAATGGCTTTAGTTGTTGTGGGGCTTTCAACATTACTGCAGCTCCTGGAGTAGTTACAAGGCCATAGTTAATGTTTACAAATCCCAGGTAAATACACAGTTTTCATTCCATCATTGGACTAGAGATTTCATTAAAGCTGAACAGTAATATCCCACATTGCCCATTTCTTTGGGTTGTTAGATTGACTAACCATAAATAACCCCTAATAAATGGTTGTCAATTTCTTCCAGTGCTGCATACCCACCCAAGCAGTAAATATAATGTAGAATTTTTTAAGGTCCTATGATAAGACAGCTTAATTAGATTTCCATTGAAAATTCTATCTCAACTATTGTTTCTCTGTAAAGAGAACACACAACCCTAGGCAAACATTTTATACTAGTCTGAATATGAAAAATGCTCAGTGAATATGTTTGTATGTATGTAGAATTATGTATTCTGTAGGGTATTAAAGTGGGAAAGTGACTGGGATTGTCCATATTAATATCCCCACTTTTGATATTTCTTGCTGATCTTTTGTTATATTGATCTTTAGTGTTTCTGATAACTCCAGCAACTACAAGTATAAAAAGAGAGATTTATACTGTGTTCATTCTAAATTCCTCCACAAACAACAGAAGGGAAAACAGTTCTGTGAAATGAATGGCATATCGTCTATGCATACATTTTCACATGTGACAAGGAGTGCTTTGACAAGTGTGTCTTGTAATCAGGAAAGGTGTTGTGCAACATCACAATTGTGCTTGCTTGCAAGCCACAGGCAGGCACAAGTCAATCTATTAGCCCAAGTTTCCAGTTTCCTGCCTTCGGGGAATTTGAGCCAACATGTGATCTTTTCTTAAACTGGAGATATTTGACACGTGAAATGTGATGGTGCGCATATATCCCTTTTGCAGAAAGATAACTGTATGGGCGACTTTAGTTTTTTTCATGTTCAGAAAGCACCTGGCGATCCAAAAAGGTGTTTGTTTATTCTGCAGTGGTGTGGCCACCAAATGGGCCAGTCCAAAGCTGCCTGCCTGCCCGTCATCACCTGCCCATCAAGCCTGTTCCTCTGGAGTTCTTGCCACTTGGCGGGGATGGCCACCGGCAAAGTGCTACGCCAGGAGCCTTGGCTGACCGTGATTCCCGCAAAGGCAGTGTCTGATTCCTTTGGATCTCTGCCATTCAAAACACAGGGAAGGGGTGAGGATCCTTTTAAAGCCAGTGCGGCACTGCCAGCTTTGGCACCCTTCTAGGGCGAGGGTTGGGTGGGGGGGTGGGCGCAGGAGGAGAGGATGGTAGCAACAGCTGAGGTAAGCTACTGAGGTACTGTGACTTTGCCCGGATGTTCTCCCGCTCGTTAAAATGAGCGAGGGCTGCAGCGCCGCAGAAGAGGCCTGGCCCCACTTCGTTTCAAGGCACCGATCTGCGAGAGGCCTTCCGGGAGGATGGGGCCGTGGGTAACACCTTGCACAGAGAGACTAAGGCAGGCATGCTCTGCGCACGAGGCAGATTCATTTCCTGCATATTCTTTGTGATTGACTAGCATAAAGCAAATCTGTTGGGTTGGCAGAGTTTGCAGCACCTTATAAACATGTCACTTACTTGTTCTTCACATGCTCATTATATCTTAACAAAGAAGCGTGTTGCAAAGCCCCGAGACAGAAACATCTCAAGTAAGCTAAATCCTTCCATTAAAAGGATATATGACAAATAGCTGAGACAGCCATTTTTTCAAATGTAAACACATGCATATATGGTTTATCTTTTGGCAAACATCTTAACATTTTAAATATGCAGGAGTGGAGAGGCTGTGGTGTTAATAGGTTTCCCCCCCTCCCCTCTTTTAAAGCTTTTTGCTATTCTTTTCTTAGCCATATATTACAAGCTGAGAGGTACAATTCTACTTTCTCAGAAATCCATGGCAAAACTCCCCTTGATTATAGTACAGCAGTACTGCAAATCCAAGAATTAAGTTGTGAATAAAGGAGCTCAGCTAGAACATATACTACCGATTAGAAAAGATAGTGCCAAATCCAGGTCACCATTGTGGTTAAAAAGTAGTGTCAAGGAAAGGTATTCAAGAAAGGAAGGCTTTGTTCAAGCCCAAGCCAAAATATAAAGCATAAAAAAGGGAGCTGAAAAGTGTGCAAAAGAAATGCAAGTGGACAATAAGAGGGGGGGGGGAAGGCACTTTGAAGATCTTATAATTAACAATAACTGTTTTTTTTTTTTAAATCAGAAGCTAGAAACCAATTAGACAGTTGGAGCATTGGGCGACCATG
This sequence comes from Varanus komodoensis, assembly GCF_004798865.1. Taxonomy (NCBI): domain Eukaryota; kingdom Metazoa; phylum Chordata; class Lepidosauria; order Squamata; family Varanidae; genus Varanus; species Varanus komodoensis. The sequence goes on from NW_025335684.1 coordinate 4,319,138, forward strand.
GCATTAAAGCAGTGATCAAGGCAGATAAGGAGATTGTAGAGAAGCTGCATAAATTATGGTTATCTTCACTACAGAACCTATAGAACAGAGACCTGTGCTTGAATGGACATTTTCAGGAAGGGAATTTGAGAAACTGAGGCAAACATGAGGACCAAAAAAGCGTTCTCAACCCTATTGACAAACTGAAAGTTGTTAAATCATCAGTGAGAGATGGGATCCATACTAGAATCCTCAAAGGACTCAAATGTGAAATTGCTACTCTTCTTACAAAAATCTGTAACATGTCCCTAAAATCAACCTCTCTGCCAGAGGACTGTAAAATGGTCAACGTAACAACAAAGGTCGAAAAGGCATTGGGGGAATCTGGGAAATTATGGGCCAGGTAGCTTCATATCTTGTCCAGATAAATTGATTAGAAGCATTAAAGAAAGAATTAGTAAGCATATAGAGGCACAAGCCCTGCTGAGATAGAATCGCATGATGTGAAAATGCAGAAATGTGTCAGCTGTTATACACGGCTTTTCATTTAGACTTCACACCAGACAACTGAAGCTCAAAGAAGAAGTATTACCAGTGTCAAATTACCAACAGAGAGATAAAACCAATATTAATCTATAAAGAAACCTCTTCTTGCTTGGAATAGAAGGGTTCCTGCAAGAATGCCAGCATGTGACTGATACGCTGTAGGTGTTGCGACGCGTGGCATTAAATACCCCTTTTCAAAAACACAGCTCAGTCTCTTGCTTGTTTTGTTAGCAACTGAAGTGAACAAACACTTCAAACCACAATTTAGTGCCATGGGGCTCTGATACAAGCTCAGGCCGGATGGGGAAGGGCAAGGAGAAAACGTAACAACCTTCAATTAAACAGTGGCCGAGAGATCAGATGTTATATTCATTGGCGGAGAGGGCTATTTGCACTTCAGAGACGAATGCAGAGGAATATTATGGGACCTGACAGACCTTTTCTGGACTGCATGGCACCCATGGAATTCTGCGCACAAGGATAATGTTGATCGTATTTTTCATGAGGGCCGTGGGCAATTTATACATCCTCACTGTCGATTGGATGTGGCAGCTGATTGATCAAGTAGTGCGGCTATTTGTTTCTGTACTGTCTTTAAAAAGTTATCCTTTGATATCACTTTTAGAAGGAATCCCTACTGGGTGAAATGCTGGGTCCCTTATGATTGTGCAAGATAGCTGCAGAAAATAGGAAGGCAAGGAGATGCAGAAATAGTTGAGAGGATGTGGGATGATGTTTGTTATCCAGCGCCTACACGTGGCTGCACAGTTATAAATGAGCAGGAGGCTGGAAATCGTACCTTAGTTGTGTTTTTTATATTTTACGTCAAGAACTGCAGGAGACGGATGTAGATTTGTGGCATGGGGTGTGTGTGATATTTCCCAGGGATGGGCTGCCTCTTCACTCAGACAGGTGCACCTATTGATTCCAGCTAGAGTTCATTATGCTGATTACTGTTTTCTTTTGTAGTCATTTTACATTACTATTCTCTTGACAAAACCAATCACAAATCTAGTTGAAAAGAAAAGAAAAAGGAAAAGGGGGAAAAAAAAAACCCTCCGTTACCACCAAAGAATTCTTTCCAGGCTGTTTGAACTTTTTTTCACTGTTTTATCTGCTTCTTTCTGTAGTGCCCCTGTAGATGAGAGAGATGCTAAGAGGACTCATTTCTCTCATCTGAAACCAAAGCATTAGAACCATAAACTGTAGCCTATTCCAAGACTGAGGATTGCCTTTATCTCATTCCCCTTTCCTCACGTTTTCCACTGTACCTGATTTGATAATCTTATGTTAGTCAGTTGACTTTATTTTTTGGCAAATCTCTATATTCTGCACCAGATTTGTTGCCTTGGTTGCCTTGGTATGGCTCTGGGCAGAGCCCTGAACGATTACCCTAAGAGAGAAATGATTTGCTTTCTTGATAGTAGTAGATAAAGTTTTCACCAGAATGCACATTTCTGTGCTTGCAAATCTAGACTTGTAAAACTTTGATCTGAGTACTCTTTCCTTAAAATATGCATTTTATGGAATCAGATGACTAGCACAATTCTTGATTATTTATTTTAAGTGAGGCAGTTGTCCTGTTTTATACTGTGGTGTTTCAACTTCTTGTTAATAATCTTGTAAGCAGTTTTCCATTTCTAGAGGCAACTGTTGCACCTGCTTTGTGATGCAACCTATCAGTAGGCCTGGAAGCACAAAACTAATCTGTTATAGATATTAGATTTGTCATAAGCAGTTATCTTTAATGGGACAATATTTTCAAAATATTAATCCCTAGTGAACTATCGTTTAGATTAGTGATATTTGATGTGAACACTTGCCAATCATATTTTTAATAACAGCCTTCCAAATGTGGCTGGATTAACCTGCAGTGCAACATATATGATTTATAGGCAGTTTTATGACTGATTATTCACTGCACATCGGTAAACCTTTCTGCACAGACAGCCCTCATTACTCCAGATGGGCTTGAGGAAATTCTGGACTACAGTGAAATATTTCTACCACTTAGTTGCATTTGCCACCTTAGGCCATGGTCCACAGAATATTTTATTTGATGTGCTTTCAGGTTAATTTTGAGCAGCCAACGCTTCCTGCACTTTTAGAAAATTGCTGCTTTTTCTTTACTTGAACTGGCCGAGAAGGCTATTAAGAAATTGTGGACCTACCTCTCTTAAAACAAATGCTAATGAAGAAAAAATAATAATGTTTACATATAAAAAGTGGGATGAGGAGTAATTGTATGAAAGGGCAAGCCTATCAAGACATAAGCCAGGTTCACAATGAATTCTGGATATCTAGCATAAAAAACCCGTTATCGTAATGACCTGGATGGTATCCAGACAGAAAGGGCTGAGTTAAAGCTCTGTTGCTTGGGCCAAAGAGTTAGTCTGTAATAAACAATCATGATACCATTATTCCTGGTCAAAAGTTATTCCAGATTGCATATCAGTTCATGAGCAGAAATGGTTGTCCAAAGCACATACATCAAAAAGCTTGATCCTCAGATGTCTAAAAGAAAGTATAGGCTGATGTTCCATTAGCAAATTTTGAGTAAAGTGTTATCTTTTCAAAGATATGATTCAAAATTTATCTTATCTAAGCCCAGAATGTGCATGCGTAAACCCCTTTGAATCTTTCAGTCATTCATTTTTAGGAATGTTTAGTAACGATAAGGTAGAGTGAGTCCAAACAGATGGAACTGCAAACAAAGTTTGACCCTCCCCCCTGGTTTAGGAGTGGGATGCTTTGCAGGGCCAGGGGAAGGCCTGTGAAGGCTGCCCTGCCCTCCTTGGAAGAAGGGCTGGGATGCAAATATGACCCATCACGTGGACTTGGCATCTGCTCAAGGGAGCTGCGTGCAACAAACTCCCCCTTCTGAACTAGGGAGCTGTGCTGCAAAGGCTCTCAAAAATGGGACCCATTCAGAGTCATGCCTCGACCACCTCCAAAGCCAATGCAAACGATGCCAACCGAATGCCAGCGGTCGCCTGCCTCAGTTACCTCTTGTGGCTGACCCCTTATGCCTGGGCCTGCTTATTTGGCTGAAACTTGCGGGAGGGGAGAATCGGGTCGGCATTTGTGAATGTCATCCAAGTCCGGCTCCCTCTCCTCTCGTAAGTCATGCACGGGGTCAGCTCTTGGAGCCTCCTGTAAGTCGGAGGAGCTCCTGGGTGGGTCAGATGGGACTGCCGACGCAGCTGTTCGCACAGCTTTCTTGCAGGGGGACACGTGGGCAGCGAATAATTCTCAGCTAGCACACTTACTGGAAGCAAGGCTGTGGCCATGTTGACTGAGAGCCAGTGTGCCCTCATGGTGCAGAGCATGGGACTGGGACTCAGCCAACCTGGGTCCTAGTCCCCATTAAACTATGGAGCCAACTGGGTGGGCCAGTCACAGATACTCAGTCCATCCTGCTTCTCAGGGTGGCTGTGGTGGGGATAAGATGTAGAACAGGAGGTAAAGAATTACGTCAACCATTTTGAGTTCTTAAAAAGAATGAAAAGGCAGGATCTAATAAAATCTGAATTCTAATAAAAGAAATACATAAACACAGAGCAGCACTTATTAAGAATACATGCAGCCATGTATTCTTATGTGCCCTTATGTTGTTCTGGCTGCACTAATGGTCCTGTGTCTTGGCACTGTGGGGAGCAGTTCAAATGCCTCCTCCAGCCTTTTGTTAAACACAATCCAGAGCCATCTTAAAGTAATGCATGCAAAAACTGGTTTTGTCCATGGGGCCTGGATGTATACATCCGAGCAAGGGCCAAACAAATCAATCAAAGTGGGCGACCTCCGTAGACATTATGATGTGGTCCTGTGCGCATTTACTCAGAATTTCATTTTGTTCAGTGGTGCTAGAGAATGCCACCTGCAGCTTGCCCCCCAAAAGGAAAGCAGCCACCCCCACAGAGGTTGTGCATGTACTGGAAAGTGTGTGCGCGCGCGTGCGTGTGTGTGCAGGCTGCCTGTGTGCCTTGTCAGCTTTCCAGGAGTATCTGTTGATGGGGATCAGCAATGCTGCTCTCCCTTTTGCTGCTTCATCTTTAAACCAGTTGCGGTCTGAAGAGCCCTTCCTAATGAAGGGTGCTTTCAAACAGAGGACCCTCCACCATAAAGTATGGATAGAATCGCCTACTTTACAGATGGCAATCCTACACTTGCATGCATATCTCAGCATTCCTGAAGAGCAGGGTTGCCGAGTCATGATGAGCATCGGAGAAGAACATCCGGCTGGCCAGGTACAGGCATTTTTCAGAAGCAAAGGCTCCTAGATTAGTTAGTTGATCGCAGCACAGCGCAGTCTTCCTGTACCAAATATTTGTGGGCAGCATACCTTCGCCTCACTATTAGTGCAGCTTGGGAGGTGAGGGTATGTTTGCCCATGCAGAGATACAGCTGCAACACTAGATCATGATTTTGGCTTTATATGATGGTTTGGCCTTGCACTGTTGCAGTGGCAAGATTGCTGTTTCCTTCTGAACCCCAGTCAGAACTGCTGAGGAGTTTCCTTCCTTCCTTCCTTCCTTCCTTCCTTCCTTCCTTCCTTCCTTCTCATGGTTAAAATATCTCAAGGGCGATCCCCATTCCTGGTTGACTGCTATAATGGCACGCATATGATGTAGTGAAGGTACCCAACAGCCGCCATCCCTTCCAATGTCCAGGTAGTAGTGGAAAGAATGCGTTTATTTACCCAGACACACGATTCTTGTTATGCTTTGGTTGTCGCACAGCCTAGTCTGATAAATGAGCAGATGCCAAAGAGTTTAAGTTGTCTGTGACTCACAAGCCTACGTTTCTTTCAGAGAGCCAGTTACTCAGTGCGGTCTAACATTAAATTTAATGCTTGATAGGCATGACGTTCCCCGCCTTTTTTTTCTTTTTCTTTTTTAGAATATCAGTTGAAACGCAGGCTTTTCTATTAGAGAAATGGTGCGATGGTCTGGATTAAGTGCTTTCCATACCGACAAGTGTGTTATTTTCCGGCTGGAAGCCGAGGGGGCTGGAATGAATCATCATTGCCGAAGAATGGGAGGGGGCAGCGTCAACAAAGTTCTGTACAGACACTGACCTTAGCAAGCCCAGGAATAGGAAGGGGCTTACCTCGCCCTCAGCTCCACAGCCGCTTGCTTTGATGAGTCCTTAAAAACAGCAGATGTAAAACGCTCCTCTCCTTTTCATCTTAGATCACTAGAGCTTGAAAATCCCAATTTTTAATAGGCGCTCTGGCTTACAGTTTATGCAGAGAAGTTGTGTCATATGGCAAAATGCAACAGAGTGACTGAAATGCAGCAGAGAGTTGCTGTTGTTTAACAAACTCTGCAGGCATCATTCCCTTGTATGATGAACACCGTGTGCAGATCATGTTTTGCCCTCCATTGAGGTCTTTTCTGGCTTCGTCCCCCTGACCCTTTGGGTGTTTGAGCCAAACCAGTGGAGATGTCTGTCAGTGCCCCTAAAAGACAGCAAGAGGAGAACTCCATTGTTTAGGGGGTGTCCAAAGATCCCATAATATTTAGTCAAGGCAGTAGCTTGAGTGTGAATGAACGTAAGGGCAAGGAATGATCAGGAACAACTAAAACTGAATTTATTTAAGGAAATCAGAGTTTACATGCCATTAAAAATTAACAAGGAAGAAAACATCTAAAACTCACCAAAGGGCATGAAAATAAAGAGCATGATATCATAAGCAAAAACCATATTCACGTTAAATATCCTTGGATGTTATACCATTTATTTGGTTTCAGGACTGCCCAAAAGGCATAATGACACAGGTGCAATTGGTGCCATATCTGAATCTTCCCAGAGAATTTCTTTAATCATTGAAGTGGATGATTCAGAAGCCAACCAGTGAGGGAGAAGATGAAAACCTACAAATCATAGAATAGCTCATCTGCCTATGTGACCAGTGAATCCACAGTTGGCATACTGGTGCAAGACAGGAAATTGAGCTCATTCATACACCACCCCCTTCTCTCTCACACACACATTCACCAGTGTCAAGCAGCTAGCAAGGGGAGCTGTCTGCCCACCAGGTGGGTCACAAAGGGAATGAGACACACAGATACCTTATCCAAGCAAATCTGATGCTCCAGGACTTAGAAATATGTTGACTTGGTTAAGATAATTTATCCATTTATTCTACCTGTACCCCACCTTTCTCCCACTGCGGAACTCAAGGTGGCTACGTGCAGTTCCCAGGTGGTCTCCCCTCCAAGCCAGCCCCAAACCTGCCTTGATTCAACATGGTGGATGCCCCTGTGCCTTCAGACCGTACCCTGGACCACAGCTAAGCTCCGAGACGGTTAAATGCATCCATACCATATAAGTGCACTTTGAACAGATGTTCTCCCCGTTTTTTTAGAATACCATAATGTTCTTCATTTCAAGTTCATTGAATGAGAGTCACTCAAAAGCATCCATTTTAAGAAGAGATTAAATCTTAAAAAACTAGTCTGGTTGTCTTAAAGTGTGAAAAAGTTTTAGTATAATGAGGGCTATTGGTGCTTCCTTCGGTCCTGCTTTGCAGCAGAAAAGGCAAAAGTCATCCTCATATGGGCAGCGACCATTTTACTTTAAGGTTCCTCTGGGCCCACCCCTCTCAGTCGGCCACTGGTGAAATGCACCCCCTGGCCCCGGCTCTGTCAAAAAGTCCCTCGTGTTTCTGGGCATGCCGTGGCTTGTGAATTCCTGCCCCTGGTATAAGATTATTCCTCTTTCTGCCTTAGTCTGGCGGTGGCTGCTTTTCCAGATTTGAAAATGAACAAGTAGTCTGACGTGTGGCCCCGAAAGAGAGGGAAACCGCTTGCGGTGCCTTGCAGGAGCACGCTTCAACCTTTTACTAGGTCAGATTTATGCTCACTAGTCAGGTTGGCTGGGAAAGGAGAGAGGTTTGATTAAATGTTTCTTTATGTGTTTTTGTTGTGATCCCAAAGTGATTCTCAGAGATTGATTTGTAAAACATTCTGAATCAATTAGGGCTTTAATCAGCAAGCAGCAAATTTCAGATGGCCCCTGGACTAATTTTACCGTCTCCAATCTACATGAATCTAACCAAGAAAAAAAGGGGGAAACAGTTCACCGGGTGTAATTATCTTTCCTGATTACTGAATAAGAAGAGTTTGTATTTATTTCATTTATGGGTAAAAGGGGAAATCTTCTTTTGAAAATACAATTTCAGGCAGCTATTGAAGTACTGATCTTGTCAGTGTTGGGTGCAGACATTCAATAAACTTCTTTTGCAATAGGAAGATAAAAATAACTTGTGTGCATCATGTGACTATGTGAAAAAGGCAAATTTCTGGTGCTTTCGGTGAGCCATCGGTTGGAATCTGTGGTGACGTTGCATTGCAACTGTACAGGGCAACTTAGGCCATGGATTCTGAAGGGCAGTATCAATTGCAATGGTTCAACCACCCCAGGTCCTTCCTTCATACCCCCAGAACTGGTATGCCAAAATGAACAAAATATAATTTAAAACAATAATTTCACAAAAGCACATGATGGTCATCTTAAGGTGCGTTACAGAAAGATTTCCAGTCATTATATTAACCCACCAGTCTGCCTGTTCCAGGTTGCCTCCAAGAATTTGCAATTTATCACCCCAAAATATTTTTTTAAATGCAGACTTCCAGAGAAATCATTTCAACATGTGAAATACCAAAGGGAAAAGAGAACACTCAGCCTGAATGCAGTAGTTTTACTTTCCTCATTTAGCCCTTCCTTTACACATCAACTTCACTACTGTGCACTGAATCATTTTTACATGATTTAATGTTTGTGGATTTATAATTTGTAGGAGAAGATCCATGAGACTATATATATTTCTCAGAATCAGTTATAGGAACAGTTCAGTAGCTGAGGCTTTTCAGGTCAGATATCATTTTATAATGTGTGTTTTGCTTTGCTAAAATCATTACTTCAGTCGTGTAGTCTATCTTTTAAGTATTAAGTTGGAACTAGATTCTTATCCCTTTATGTTCACTGACAGAGAGAATTCACAGTCCTGATCCATGTCTTTTTGGGTGGAACAGCAGCAAGGGAAAATAAAGCCATGCTAGCCTTTAACCTCTGTGATCTAGGATCACTAAAAGAATACTTTGGGGTAGTAGAGGGTGGTGGAGCTAAAGGAACGATCCAGGGACAGAAGTGCAGAGACACTGGGGCAGGAGGTGAAAGGAAATGCCCCGGAGAGCTTCTGACTGTAGGAAAGGCATTTGTGCTGGATCCCAGAGCAGACAGAAAGCCGGTGTGGTACTTTAAGGAGGGGTGTCACATCTAACCATGTGATCAGGTGGGAACAGAGTGTTGGGTGAATGGAATGGGGTCAAGGTGAGTCAAACCGGAGACAAAATGTACAAGAGGACGATGAAATGAACCACAGATTTTGCAATGGGGTCACAAAGGAAGAACTATGTATTCGCATTGTTGTAAAGGGCCAAGTGGCCCAACTTTGTAATAGATTAATTATGGGGTGCAAAGCAGATGAGGAGAGTGAGAGACATCAAAGGTAAACCCAAGGCTATGTAGACATGGGGAGATGAAAAATTTGATCTTATATGTATGAATTTGACACAATAACTGAATTCAAAAATCGAACAAACAAACAAAAAAGCATCTAAATGGAAGTTTCCAAGACCGTGTTGGAGATGTGCCCAGTTCACTTTACTGTTTGGGACCATGCCGAAGTGCCATGTAGGAAAATGGTTCATGCACCAAGCATGCGGAACTTAGCGCACCACTAAATACCAGTTCCAACCAGGATGGAAAGGATTAGTATTTGCATATGCCAGCTAAACAGCTCTGCACCACTCTACTGAAAGACAGGTATTGCACTCACCCTGGAGCAAAAGAAATATAAATGCAGCTGTGCCCCTCAGTTTTATTTTTTGACAGAATAAAATATTATACGTTCAAAGGAACTGGAGGAAGTTTAGTATCTGTTTGCTCTATAATTATCTCAGATAGCATCAATTTTGACTAAACAGTGCTATAATTTAGATGGAAGCTTTTTACTATCAGACTTGGGCATATTTGTTTAAGAGGAGATAATATCAACTCCATGTGGACAATTACATGTCCTTTGTATCTTTTTGGAGTCAGTCGGAATCCTTAAAGTGCGTAAAACTCTCCTGTAATTGCATCTGTGCTCCCACACACATACCTGACAAGCATGGTCTAATTTTCTCTGTTCGAACGCTGAACAAAATGTTAAGCCTGGCATATTTATCCTCTACAGTGAAGCATTGCTGCTGCATTCTATACCACATTCAGAATAAATGCCCGGCTCTTACCTAAGTTATAGGTCAGGTACAATAAACGGAAGGGAATGTAATCATTCTTATTCAGCTGTAGTGATCCCTTTTTATTGTTTGTTAATGAACAGTAAACAAACTTGTCACTAGTCATTGATCCCAGGGAAATGTGCTGTATAATTTATTCCAATAAACAGTATCATTTCTACCAAAGGGATGTGTCTCTTGATAACACTACGGTTATTAAAAACCGTTGAACAAAACCTTCAGCGTAATGAGATTGAAACTGTCTACATCAGGAAACTAAACTTTACTGCAGCAGAGAGAGTGAAGACTGCCTCGTCAGTGTTGACTTTACATCACCAATGACACCTAATTAAGGGCTGACTATCCAGTTTTGAGGACTAATTTGAATTGCTATTTAATATATTTCAAGCGGCAATGCTTAGTCAATAGCAAATCATATCCTGGCTTCTGAGCAGAATGTAGCCCAGCTAGGTTTTATTTTTAATGCACAGGTTGTATATGATTGGCACAGCAATATCAAAATATTGCTCTTAAAATATTTGAATTTGGATCACGAAGCTTCCCTCATTTGGATTCAGCTTTTCGGTCCCAGGAATCCAATGTGCCTCCAGGCTTCTAGGAAATTCCCAGTGAAGGAGACCTTATGCTGGAACCCTATTCCTGTTTTTTTTAAGTAAAATTTATATGGTGCCTGCCATACTGTAGGTTGTGATACCTATGCATAAGGCCCTCTCTAGAAGCCTTCATTGTCCTATCGGTGCACCTGTTTTGTCTGCCTAATTTTACTGACTATATGAAGGCTGAAGCATCTATAGCCAACAAAGCACTGTTTTTTAATCCCTTTCTAGCTTGGCAGATGCAAAAGATGGGGCTTCTTGTAGCAGCACCCTGAGCTTCTTTCCAAGGCTGGGCTAGGCTGGCTTCAGATCTATTTCCTCTTGAACTTGGATTCTCATTTGGTAAAAGGCTTAACCCCCCCGCCACCCAGCCTTGATCTGAGCAAGAAACTGCAACCTGCTCTCCAACCTCATAACTTTTGTAAGAGCGCAGTCAAAGCAACCATTTTCTAGTTGACACTGGGAATTTCAAGGGAAAAATCAAGTTGCATTCTTAATTAATGGTCGTGGGCCAGAATTTTAAGGACGATGGAGCAACCCTAAGCACTTTGTGTTATACATGCACAGAATGAGAGGGGGGACTTGGGAGACTTAATGTTCTATAACCTCCTTTGCTTTGCTGTTGTACCGTATAACTGGATACGCAACATTCACATCCTCCCGCTTCGGAGAGATCTTTTTGAGCGCCTCACAATCTCATTTGTTTCAAACTACCCTACATAATTTGGTGTCATCAGTAAACGTGGCCACTTCACTACTCCTAATTCCAAATCATTTATGAAGCATTCATCCTAATTAGTTTAGAAGTGTTGCTTTGATTGTTCTTTGCCCAAAGAACTTACTCAGACATTTGATAAGGGCTTCAGAGATAATGGAACAAATATCTAAAGCAATTGAAAATACATCCCGTAAGGTATTTTTCTATCTCTAATTTCATTTGGCTTCAGAAGTCCTCGTAAGGCACAGCATAGATAAGGCAAGACAGAATAATACCTGGAACTATGATGCAGTCAAAGTCAAGCGCCTTACGTCCTCTTGCTTTCAATGCGGCAGGAGAGCATTACAGACATCAATTGCAGTGGCATTAAGTGCTTAACTTTTTGCTACAAAATGACATGATCTATCAGGTCTGGAAAAAAATCATTAGTTAGTCAAGTTTCAGTTTGAGGCTCTCCTCGAAGACTCCTCTTGTGTTCTGACCTAGCGCAGGTGGCCGTGGGGCCCCTCCAACACCACAGGCAGTATCCCTATGGTCACCAGTTGCAGGGGAAATACGGGCAGGATTGGTGCCGCTTCACCTCTGTCCTATTTGTGGACTTTGCATGGACAGATACTTGTCTGTTGTGCAGCCTGGACAGGACGGACGCTTGGCCTGATCCAGCAGGCCTCTTGATCTGATGTCATGTGAAAGCAAACGAGGAATTCTTGCGAAGTAGCTTGCACGGCTTGCGTGCCACTGAAGAGCATACTTCTTGTATCCATTTCTTGCAAATGGTTTAACCTGGGCACCACATTTATAGTGCAATTCAGGAAATGGACTCTTAGCTCCAGGTGTTAAAGCTTAAAAAGGAATTGAAATAAATAAATTCTCTTTTGCACATTTTATGCTTTTCTGTTGATAGGTATATGCCCACCATTACATTAATTTATGGTCTGCAGCGAATTACCAGAAGATAAAATCATTTTAGGACTCCTTACAAAATAAAGCCTGTGAGAAGACTCTGGGACTCAGGATAGCCACCTATTAAATTTCTGAAGGACAAAAGTTATGAGTCACCATCTAAAATGTGCAGTGTGAAGATGAGGAGTGACTTCTTCATTGCATGATAATTTAGTTTTAGAATAGTTCTGACCCTCATCAAGAGGTATGTTTGACCTATAGGACCTCACATTTTCTCCTATTTGTAAGGGTTTCTATGTCGTAATGCCATGTCAGTGAAAATCAGGCCAAATACATACTCAGGACCAGAAATAGGATTTGTTGATGTACAACCAATACGTCATTGTGGGCGTCCTTAAAGTGTCCACTGACGGACAGTAACTACTCTGTGAGACAACAGCAAACCGAATTCTTTCGCTTTCACCTTCCAACTTGCTTCTCATCGTTTGATAAACTCCAGATCCGCTATGAGTAAATTAAGTGTAATAGCTAATCACTGAGCACAAGCTGAAATGGTCCAATAGTTAAGTGATTACACAAACGAAGTTCCTCTGTGGTTCTGTAAAAACTCAGAGACGATGCAAGGAAGCATATGAAGCGACGCTCTGGTCTCATTCACTCTAGGTGCTGTTGCTCCCGATCTGTATCTTCCCTGAAGCTTCATTCCATTGAAAAGTTTTCATGGTCCTTAGCTATTATAAGTCTATGGTTTGGGACTCTGCGCTGTGGGGTTTCTTGAGTACTGCTGATAGGTAATTCAGCAGTACTCAATTCAGCAGTACAGGCAGGCTCACGAGAAAAGGATTCAGAAATTCCCAATACCATGAAAAGCCCAAGAGATTTCTTTTTGGCAGGATTCTTTGGCAGGAAAGGATTCTTCAGTGGATAATAAATGAGATTTTGGGTAGTGTGGAGATGGTGGTGTGGGCAGCCATTCCTTGTAAGGTCATCTGGATGAATAGGATAAGCCATGCGGATTTTAATTGCACGATTTGTATTTATTTATTTATTTATTAAAACATTTTTATGCCGCCCCATTCGCCGAAGCCTCGGGGCGGCTTACAACAATAAATTAAAAATAATTATAATATGAAATTACAAAAAAATATAAACATTAAATTAAAAATACAGAAATACAATATGAAATAAGCCGCCCTGGCCAGATAAAATCCAGTAATATTAACACTTAAAATGCCGCTTAAATAAAAAGGACTTCGCCTGGTGCCGAAAAACAAATAATGATGGCGCCAGGCAGACCTCTCTGGGGAGAGCGTTCCATAGATGGGGCGCCACCGCAGAGAAAGCCCTCCTCCGGGTACTCACCCTCCTAATTTCTTTCACGGAGGGTTCCCGGAGAAGGGCCTCTCCCGCTGATCTCAATGTTTGTTCATTGTATGTAAGCTGTCCTGAGGCTCATGCGATGGGATGGCATACCAAAAAAACAAAAATCTAAATAAATAAATCTGGGCAGGAAGAACAAGTCGCTGAAAATTAAATGTCATAATGGACACTAGGCATTGCAAAAATATAAGTATTCCCAGCAACCATGATTGCCAAGACGTTTGGACCTGTTCAGGTCTACAATTTACTCTTCCTATTTTTCACTGAGCAAGAGGAGAGCAAATCATACCTCATTTCTTCACTTTTCCAAATCATATTTGTGGGGGGAAATGAGGTCACGCTGTAGGCTCAACACGCAGAATGAGGACTGTATAACATGAATCTTCTAAATGGGCGACTCCATAATTTTCAAGTCACAGCAGGAGACTGTAACGAGCCTGTAATGTATCGCTGTAACTATATTTGCATGCACTCAGGCATTCCTGTTGTTCATTTTGCATTGTCAGAATTATAATCAGAAATGAGAGTTGTAGATGAAGGGTAGAAGGAGCCTGTGTGAAGAAATCTTGTAAGACAGGATATTTCGTTGTCAATTCTCAGTTAGGGTGAACCGAACTGAACTCCCCGTGCATTCCATATTCTCCGTTTTTGGCTACTGAAAAAGAAAGGTTTGAAACTGCCGCAGTAGTTTTGGTTTTGAAGAGACCATTTGGACTGGATAGCAAGGGAAACCCTATGCCTTCCTGACCTCTGGGTCTTTCCTTGACTGAGAGGGGTCTCTGCGTGGGTCGAAATGTATCCCCAGTAGGTTCTTCTCTTGATGGTGATTCAGCCTGGAGGATGCCCGTGCCTGCTGTCCCTTGCTGCCTTCTGATTTCAAGCAGAGCTCTCCATCAGGACAAGTCCCAATCTCGAAATAAGTCTGAACCATTCCTAGAAGAAACTGTTTAGTTGCAGCCTAGCCGGGACCCAGGGGGGTTGCAAGTCCATCTCCTCTTTCTGAGTTTGCTGGTCAAACCTCAGCTGTATTGATCTGAGAGTGAAGAGCATATGAGCCGAGAACGATCGGGCAGAGGTGCTGACCCGTGAGGTCCTTTAGTCACCCTCAGCCATCGCAGCAGCACTCACAACAAAACGCACAACCCTGGTCTTGTTCAGTCGATAACTTTCAGCATTATCTTTGTTGTCTGTGACTAATGCGCCATATTTCTTCTCTCCTAACGCTTCCCCCCTTCCTTCCTTCCTTCCTTCCTTCCTTCCTTCCTTCCTTCCTTCCTTAAACAAATGCTGCCCCTGCTTGAAGTGCTTCTCCTGCTTTCTGAAAAGTTATAGCCTGGGATGGAGCAGAATGGCGCTCTGATTAAAGTGATTAAAACTATATACAGCATGCATAATTAACCTTTGCGCTGGCTGTCATGGGGAGCTGATGCGTTTAGCCGATACTGTATCTATCCATGGCAGCCGGCGTATGCTACATAACCCGTTTTTTCCCCTCAAGAATTTTAATCACTTGAGATAAAGAGGCGGGAGAGCAGGGTGGGGGAGATCAAGGCTGCACTAATCTTCTCAATAGCTTTATAATTTCCCCCACTGTTGGGCTGCTCATAATCAAGGGAAAGAATGCTGCCTTAATCGTGGATGCCAAGGTCAATCATTCTTGAGCTGTTTTGATATTAACGATGTCATAATTATAAAAAGATTATTTAATGAAAATGATGTTCCTTTTTATCTTGGGGTGGGGAGGGACGTATTTTATGCAGGTTGGCTTCTGCAGAGCAAAGGGTCTGCGCGTGTTAAGGGAAGCAATCACTCTGCCGCAGAGGCTTAGATGGAGAAAATATTGTTGTAGCTTTTAACAGTTGGTCAAGCCGCAGGAAAGCCACATTAGCAAAGGTGCACTTGAAAAATGCAGGAGGAAAGCAAGACCAGGTGGAGCCACTGCCGTGGGTGGGGGGATGGAA
Source organism: Varanus komodoensis (assembly GCF_004798865.1). Lineage (NCBI taxonomy): Eukaryota > Metazoa > Chordata > Lepidosauria > Squamata > Varanidae > Varanus > Varanus komodoensis. The sequence continues at coordinate 4,334,529 of NW_025335684.1, forward strand.
AGGGGAGAGAGGAAATGGGTGTCCCAGGTGATCCGCCCGAGCATAAGAAAGTCAAAAGGTCGTGGCAGACAGGCAAGCAGAAACATAACATCACTTAACATTCGGTCCCTTTGGTGAAATCCTGCCAAGATGATGCACAGGCTGGTAGAATTTCCCTGAAGTTGTGTACTCCATTAGCGGAACATGCTGGGTGATGAGGGCAGCGTGGAAGGCGCGACCTTTTTAAAGCAATGTGTCTTGCAGAGGGGACGAGGCTGCTCTCTGGAGCCTGGTGGTTTGACTCCATCCTCCATCATGGCTCTAAAAATCCCATGCAGGATTCTGCCGGCCTGACAGACCGGCGATGGCTATTTATTTGTAAGGGAAGTGGGGAAGTGTGGATGGACTGCTTGAAAAATGGCGATGCACGTGGCACTGTCTCCTGCTCCATTTGCTTTATTGCCGTGCCCCCTGCCCCCTCACTGAACGAAAGAGCAATAAATGGAGAGGCAGGGGTATTGGGCCTGCTTTTCACTTGCTCTCCAGGTGACACAGATCAGAATGTCAGCTTCAGCGCGTTCTGTAGAGCTGCACTTGTCGCCCGTAACCCGCAGTGGTGCTTGAACTGAAATGCAGATCTCTGGGTTTGGCTATTCAAAGAAGGCTGGGAAAGCTACCGAGCCCCATCCGCTCATCATTCGCAGAAGGGGTGACTTCTGGCAACAGCGAGTTAACGCAGAAAGGCATACCTTGGAGTGTCCTTTAGCGGCTTGCACACATCCCTGACTAGATTCCCAGTTGTAGCGACTAGTGAGTATGCTCAGCATTTCATATCAGCATTTAGCAGCGTGTATGAAAAGGTCCCTAATCAAAAGCTTCAGCAAGGTGCCAGCAGCAATCCCTTAGTGCAATTAAACCCTTAATCAAACCGTTCCAACTGTACTGACACAAAATGCTTTATAACATTTCTATTGAGGACTTTTAAAAGACAAATTGTCAGGGCCAGGCCTGGGACGTGGGCAGCCAGAGACAAGACGGAGGCGCTGGGAGCAGGGCAACAGAACATGGGTTCAAACAGAAGGTTTAATGGTAGGTCCAATAGCACAGTCCAAGATGTGGTAACCAAACAAGCCAGGGTTAGGAGCCAGATGTACTTACCAGGGCAGGATGCACAGCAAACATCGGGCAGGATGTGGGCACCAGAGGCAGGATAACTGGGCAGGACACATGGCAAGATGCAGGAGACCTGCAGGAGCCGCCCGCGCCAAGGGTCAGGCAAGGTGCGGGAGCTGAACCACAGCCGGCAGCCAGACCTGCACTGCTGAGGCAAACAGAGGCCAGAAACGAGCAGCGAGGCAGGGTGCAGGTCAGGGAAGGGGCAGGCGCAACAGCAAGGCAACATGGCGAGGGAAGCTACCCCACAGGATGCAGGAGCAAGAAAGGCTGGGCAGGATGCCGGCAAAGCTGGAGGGAAGAGCTCGCTCTTGGATAAGTCTTCCCCCAGAGTTCCTAGGAAGCGGAGAGCTCCAGTAAGGCCTGGGACTGATCCCACAGATGTGGTAGTGGTTGTTCTGGTCCTGGTCCTGGTCCTGGTCCTGGTCGCTGGAGCAGTCCAGATCCTGGCACAAATAAAAGTTATACTTGTGGTCTTCAGACTAGGAGTCATAATGCATTCCTTGCATGCATCCTGTTAGATGTGCCTTCGGCCACAGCATTACCTGCTTTAAAAACACGAGCATCTCCTCATTTCTGCCTCATGTTTTCTCATTGCTTCGCATTTCCTTGCTTTTCCACTGGGTAAGAGTAGTAGGATGCATTATGACAAATATGAATGTGGAATGTGTATAAATGTGTGTTTACATTTTGAAATATGACGTTAATATAAGAATGGTGGGATACTAGGGGTAAACAAATCAGTTTATTTCTGGTTCATGTTCCTTTCGCATATGTTCTGTCCCATTTCCACATTAATTTGCAACTTAAAATATATGTCTGCATAGGAATCCCATTTAAATACAAATCAAAATAGTGTTTAGAATGCATTTCCTCCAAAATGATTTCTAGGAGAAAATCAAAGGGAGAGATCATGCTAGGGAAAGTCAAAGGCAGAGAAGGGAAGGGGAAGAACGAATGTGGGATGGTGCATCCCATAGAGTAAGACACAGCCTGGCGTTTGAGGGCTGAGCAGGGCTGCCAAGGGAGGGGCAGTTTGGAAGGCGTGTATTCCTAGAGTTGCCATGAGTTGGGGGTGGCTTGGCGACTTGCAACTAGAACAGCTCTTGCATACCATATTAAGGCGATAGGAGGGCATGGTCTGCAGTGCTTCGTTATTTCGCACTGGTGATGTGTTTCCCTTATTTAGTTAATCATGGATTCCATCCTCCCGTTGTAAAGGCTTCAAGAATCATTCCTTTAGTGACATTTAATCATTAGCATTATTTGCAGTTCCAGCACGTATTTCCCTGCAATTTTATGTCCGTATACCAACATTCAGAGCCTAGGATATGCCACAATCATTGGTTATGACCAATAAAAGCATATTTTTCTCCTCATAAATTCTTCAGCTGCGTTAAAACAACCATTCAGTTACTCTTGTCTAGCTTGTTGCTTACCTGCTACCTTACTAAATAGATCCTATTTCAGCTAGTCATTTACTTTTCCATCCCCGTCAACTTCCAGATCAACATGCAAGGTTACCTCCTGTCTTAAACCTGTATTCTGGAAGTCCCCCTTCTATATCCTCATTCCATGGGTTCCTCATCAAGTATGGACCATTTGGGGGAAGCATGTTCTTCATCATGGTATCTGATCTGATAACCAACAACCATCACAAGTTAGGGTAATGCTTGTTTTAGACAGTGGGAGTTTCTGTCCTTCTCGTACCCTTACCATTGACGTAATCTTAAAGCCGTAATAGTCTGCCTTTGCTCAACTCACCTGTGCTTCAGATTTCATTGCACTGGTCAAAGCAACATGAAAAGGGCTTTGGGTTGGTTATCCATGACCAGCTTAGGATGCTTTAAGAAAGAGGGTGAGTACTAACGGGCAAGAACTCAGCTCTCCAACCCTCCGCACAGATGTGCCAGCAGATCCGTGGCCTTCATCCTGCCCATTTTTACCTTTAGGCTTGAATGAGAGGAAAGGACAGATTGTAGTGTAACGTCCAAGAGTGTTTCAGGTGCTGCTGAGTTTAGAGGGGACGGGTGTACTAATGGAATGACAGCAGCTGCAGTCCACGAAGAGAGAGGATCCAGCTCTCACGTTGCCATCTGCTGAGACGGATTCATCCATTTCTGAGGAGGAGGCAATGACTTGGCAGCTTCATGGCTGCCTAGTGCGGAAGCTCAGACAGAGTGTGCGAAGCACGCCCGGGCCCTTCTTGGAAAAGGAGGGAGGCATTTCAGAGCTGGGGGTTGGGGGCGGACTCAGGGAGAGAAAAGGCATGAGTATCAGATGATTCTGCGGTCCAGCCCTCCAGCAACAGAGCCCAACCTCAAGGTGGAGACAGACTCTTCAGAAAGAGAGGGAAAGAGGGAATGGCCCTCTTGTGAGGTGCCCAGGTCAGGTTACACAGTTCCCCTTCATTCCGTTTTTATCCTCACAACAACAGCCCTCCAAGGGGGGCTAGGCTGAGAGTTAGTAGCTGGACTGAAGGCACCTAGTGAGCCTCATGGCTGAGTGGGGACCAGAACCCGGATCGCCCAGGAACCCAGTCCGTCCCTCTGACGGCCGCAGCATGAGGTTCATTTCTCCGTGCTTGATGAAGGGAGAGTGACAGGCCTGAAGGACTCGGTAATGATTTGTGTGCTCAAAATGCAGAGAGACAGAGACCCAGAAATTGTGCCGCATCAGCCACTGGAACTAAGGACAACAGGATACCTTAGATTAAGTTGTTCATTTTGCAGCGCATCTCCAGAGCAACACCCTCTAAGATGCTGTCTCTGAAAGGCTTTGGCCAGGTTTGCATAACTGTTACATGGCTATTTATTCACTCATTGATGTAGGACTTTTCTATACTGTTATTTATTCCAGACCGTTTACAATTATTAAAATGAGCCACAGTGGCTTGTTAACCCCACTGCACATTTGTTTATTTGCTTATTTATCTATTTATTTAACATGCTGCCTGTTAGTCAAGATGACTCTCTGGGCAGTTTACATAATCAGTGCTACTACTGTGAAGGGCAGCTTTCTCTGCTCGCCCTTGCCCACCGTGTCATCCGAACCCAGCTGGCATGGCTCATTTGAGTGGGCAGCAACCCGCAAATTACCAGTGTGCAGCTGGCAAACATGGTGGGGGAAATCAGCTTCTTTCTCTCACTGTGATCATGTGAACTGGCCCAAGAAGGTCCGGTCCGTCGTCTTCCCTAAGTCGAGAACAAGGAATGTGTGGCGCAAAGAATCGAGACAATAGGTTGAAATTTATTTTTTTTTTTAGGTTGAAATTTTTTATTTAAATAAAAACATACCAGCTTGTGCAATCAGGCAAGCCACTGTAACTTAAAGAATGGTCCTGAATAGTTGTGTCATGAACTATTTATTAATTTTATTCCAGCCAACTGGAACAAAAAGCTTGGCCCATCCCGTGTCAACTGTATTATCCATCCAAATTCTATCCATTCTTCTTCAGCTCTACTTTATCTGCTCCCCCAGCTCTGCACGGATAAGTTAAAGTTCCTTTAATTTGTAAGGGTCTCTGTTGCTGCTCATTTTTAGTAGGTTCTTAATTGCTGTTGTTGTATTTGTTGCATTTTTCCTGCTTTCCATTTTGTTTTACCTTTGTTCATTATTAATACGTTTTAAAGTTGTTAGTGACCTTGGTGACCGTCTACAGAAAGTTGGGATATACATTTGAATAATAAGTTACAGGGCAGAAACCATCCAAGACAGAGCTGAAAGAACAGTTGGGTTAACTTCTAGATCGTTTTCTCTAAGGGAAATTATACATCCATTAATGAAATTGAATCAACTGGATAATGTTCAGTTTGTCCCTGCTCATCCATCAATTTATTCCATGGCCTTTGCCAGATCACCCTGCTTCACAGGGCTATTGTGAGAATGCTTGAAGTCCAGAATGTAATGGTTCATTAAATGTTTTGTAGAAGTCATGAATAACAACAATATTGTAGGGATCATTCGCTAAAATCCACCCCATTTGTCCTTGTTTTAATAGCTACACTTCAAGTTGTGGTTAAAGCTTTTGATCTAGCAGTAAGCTCTTATTGCACGTGCTTTATTTTTTAATTTTCTTTCATCATCAAGCATATAATCTGTTTTATTATATGAACAGAAGTAGATTAATCTGAAGAGAAGACAGCTCATATTATCCATTGCTATCTAAAGGATTACATGGAAAATCTCCAAACGTGATGGAGTTAATACTTTCTTAGGAAAATGCAGGATGAACACTGCTTTATTAAAAATGGTTTTGACTTGGGCTTATGAAGAGTCAAAGCATTAGTAGAAACAGTCAAGGACTTGGTTATTTTCTAGAAGCTATGGCCAACTGGAGAAGTTTTGCCTCTGGCTGCATGCACCAATTGCTCATTAATTCCCAAGAAATGCCTCAGGCTACAGTTGTTGATGCTAATCTAAGTCATTTGTTTTGTTATTAAATGAAACAAAACAAAAGGGAAGAACTTGTTTCCATTTCCACTGAGTCCGTATTACACTTGAGAGCTGCAAGTACAATCAGTCTGAACATGGTGTCATGGAAATCTGGGGATTTAGAAGATAATTACTTGACATTCCAGTTACCAGCCATATTCTTTCTCTTTCTCTCCTCAGTTCCAGCCTAAATTTTGGGGTTATGATGATTAAGAACTGCAATCATTGGAAGGGAACACTGTCACAGCGTAATGGGCTCCAGCTGTTAAATAAATGTAAAGGCAAAGCAGAATTATTTCTGAAGTTCTAAAAAAAGTTGAAAGAGCATTATTAAGCCAAGTGGTTGAAACAGAAGGCGCTGCTTTATCAGGGGAAACCCACAGAAGATGGCTAAGGATATCCATTGCATGTTGTCATTTTGCTGGAGCGGGCAACGCTTTGCAGCCCCAGAGCAGATGGTGGACAGATTAGCTCCTGAACGGGATAATATATGAAGGGAAATATTATTGTCCATATAGCTATCTAAGCCCCATAAGGGCTGCAATTTTCTCATTGCCTCACAACCTGCAGCGCTACTTCTTCTCAGTGTCTGCCTGTTAGCATTTGTTTTTCATTTCTTGTCTTACAAGCATCATCTCCGGTGGCCTTTGGCCTGGTGATCCTGCAGTTTATGACCTGGGTCTCAGGGTTGGACTTGGCTGATGTGAGAGTCCATCTTCTGCGTTTTGCCCTCTACCCTTTTATCCTTTCTTCATTCCCCAAACACTTTTCAGCTGAAGGCAGGAAGGCTGATTCCTGCATCATATGCCCTGCAAAGCATTCTGTTTCCCTGCAGATCATCACCCGTGATGTGCTGTGGAAGGGATATATTGATTCTAAATGACTTTTTAAAAAGATCAATGAACCTGGATCATCCTCAAATATTGATAAAGTTCCATACTAAGTGCTGAGCAGATCCCTGATTGTGGGCTTACATTCCAAGCAGACACGATGCAAAAACAGAAGGGGGGGGGCACCTGGTGGGGGCCTTTATCAGAAACCAGGCTTGACTCTGAGAGAAAGGAGGGCAGAATCAGATGTGACTGAAATCATGATGAGAGGGAAACAGGAGAATGTGAGTGTTGAACTAAGAACGAGGAAAAAACAGGAGAGATTAAACTATTGGTAGAGAGGTCAAAGGAAAAAAAGTAATTCCCCCCCACCCCTTTTTGTGAGAGTAACAGGACATTAACGAAACCAAAGAAGGGCTAAGTCACGGAAGACAAGGGGATGGTAGAGTTTCAACTCAACACAAGAATCAAGAGGAACAAATTAAAATGTCATAAAGAAAAATGATGTGTTTGAAGCAGTGTGCAATAAATGAGATGCGTAGCTGAGCAAAGAGGCACAGATCAGAGGTGCCAAATTGGCTTTTCCAGCAGGGGTGAGGAACCTCAAGCCCGGGAGGCAAACTGGACATTCCTGGGGAAACGCACGTCCAGGCTTCTGGTTCCTTGGAGGATTGTCCAGGGTTTTCCTGGCTTTGGTGCAGGTTTTCCTGCACCCTAACTGGAGAAATGCCTTCTTCCCAGACGTTGCTACCAGCAGCAAGTGGTAGCGCTAGAGTCTGTGAGCAATCTTTGCATTTCAGCCCCACCCCTTTCTCCTTTCTTCCTGCCCTCTTGGCTTTCGACCTCACGAACCACTGGAAGTATAGCAGATACTTCTGATACTGCATTCACAAAATAAATTAGTGTGGGATCATTTAATGCAGATTGTTGTCCCCTTGCAGTAATGCAGTTCTCCTCCTCCCCCCGCACCCGAAGATAGATAAATGGCCAACATACTGACTGTCTAGCCACATTGCTACAATATTTTTTACAAAGGTACCCGACACCAAAGCAAACAGCGGTAGCAGGAGCTGAAGATCTCAAGGACGATCTGGGTTCTAGTCCCCGCTCAGCCATGGAGCCAACTGGTTGACTTTGGGCCAGTCACAGACTCTCAGCCCAACCTACCTCACAGGGTTGTTGTTGTGGGGATAAGATGGAGGAGGAGGAGGATGTAAGCTGCCTTGAGCCCTTTGTAGGAAAAAGGCAGGATATAAATCAAATAAATAAATAAATGCGGTCTCAGCAGAAATCCACCTTGGAATAGATTGATTTCGGCAATAGACTTGTGCATGATCTGGCAGGGCCAGACGGGCAGCACAATCCCATGTGAGTTTTCCCAAAAGCAAGTCCCATCAGTTTCAGGGGGCTTCCTCCAAGGCAAGCCTAAGACTGCAGTTCTGCACTTAGATCCTTGGGAGCCCCACTGAACTCAGCAGGAACGGTTACCTTTGCAAAGGTGCTTGGGTGGTTTGTGAAAGAGAAGTTAGGGATGTAATTCGACACGATCTGCAGATTATAAGGTTGCTCCAGAGAGTGCTACTGATTAGATAAAAAAGGAAGCGCCTCTCTCTCTCTCTCTCTCTCTCTCTCTCTCTCTCTCTCTCTATATATATATATATATATATATATATATATATATATATATATATTTTGCAATATATATATATATTGCAGAGGGAGTGCACCAGTTCTGAGGGAGTGCTGAGTCATCCCAGGGAGCACAGTGGAAAGATAAGATGCTCGCCAGAGCCCTTGGAGAGACAGAATCAGGATGGAGAGAGCAAACAGCTAATGACGAGGGGGGAGGAGGGAGGCTCTAACGTTGATGACTGGGAAGTTATCAATTTACAGGTAACAATAAACACTGTGGTTTCGTGTCCAGAAGCTTTTGTGTGCTAGGCAGAGGGCCTCCTGGTGAATAAAGCAGAAATATTCTGGCCGCAGCTTCACTCTTCACTCACTCAGCAAAACTGCAGAATGATGATTGTTTGCCCGGCATCTCATTTCAAAACAATGGCAGCATAACCACAGTGGAAATGCCTCAGATCAATTATGCATAAAAAAGGATGCTTTATTTAGAATGTGGATCTAATTTAAGGAAATCTGTATGCATGGGTACAGACAGGTGCTATTTATGCACTGTTTGCCTGCTAAAAATTCTAGTTGAAATATGTGGTGTAAGTAAAACCCTCCGTGCTACACAGCCATAACTTAAAGAATTTCGGATCAAAGGCAAAAAAAAAATGCCAAGGATTTATATATATATTAATGGGTTTAGCTTCATGTATCTACTTGGAGATAAGCTGAGCTCAATTTGCCTGCTCAGTACACACACAAAAGTGTTCCAGCTCGCACGGATGTGATCTGGAAGCAAAAGCAATGCAAACAAGCAACATACGCTTTGCATGTACCCAGCATTTTTTCCTCCTCCATCGGTGGATCCAAAGGTGTTTTATTGCCTCCCAGAAATAAGAACAGTCTCTGATAACAGGCAGGAAATCAGTGGCAGATCACAGCACCGACTTTTCTAGCGGCTGTTTCACCACATTGACATAGCAGTTCTTCCAAAGAAATTTTAAAAATCAATAATTACATTTTGCGGGATTTGCTTTTTTATATTTGTTAAGCCTCCTGACCTTGCCGACTACTTTGTGGTTGAAAGACAGTATAGAACCCTCTTAAATCAGTTTTGTAACTCTGAATCTAATGCATTTTTAGCTGTTGCTACTGAAGGTACCTGACAGAGTCTTCATGAAGCGTAAGATTAATGATTCTATTTAAAATAGATAGGGATTATTTTTTTAAGGCTGCTGCTTTGTCAGGAGAAGATCTCATGGTGAATGTTAGGCAAAGATTGATCAGTTCCGAGCTACAATCCCAGGCCCATTCACAGGTGCAAGTTCCATTCATGTATGTGGGACTTGGCTTTACCTGCCAGCTTCCTCACCTCTAATGCTTCAATATCGTTCTCAGGTTATTAAAAACAAGCCCCAGTATCAAAATACATTGAAAGTGTGTATTCTGGAAGAAAATGCGCTTAGAAATGAGCATCTAAATACACAGAATGTGTTTTTGAAGTGGAAATGGGGGAAGTGAGCACATATAAGACTAATATTAATTGGAAATGAGACCGGAATGCCTCATCCCCCGACCTGACCAGGGAAAGGGCAGAATGGGGTACAGAACAAAACCCCAAATTCCTTGGGGCAAAGCCTCCAAACTTAATATAGTTTTGCACAAATGAAGTGGGACATAATTGTGCACAGCTGCCCGGAGAGGACAAGGTTTTGTTGGCAGTTCCATCCAGAACTAATTATCATCCTGGGCTAATGGATTTAAGTGAATCCGGGCACTGGGGAGGGGTTTGAGAAAGCTTTGCTAACGGGTTCCCACGCAGGCCGGGTCTCTGTCCGCTTCCTCACCCTCCCACACGTTTGGAGATCTTATCTCTCTGAAGACCCTCCAGAAAATTCTCCCTCCGCTCCCAGAAGAACCAGGCTGTCAGGCAAATCTGTCTCCCAACATTTTCTGGGTTTGGCTTGCTGAGGCAGCCTCAGAGGGCAGGCGAAGGGTGGGCAAGCTGGAGGAGCATTTGGTTGGAAGGTCATTTCATTCATCTGAGGTTCCTTTTTAACCTGCCTAACAAATGAAGTAGAAACAAATATTACTAAGATCCCTGTGGCACTCAATTTATCTGCACAAGCAGTCACTGTATGATGAAGAAAACAATGTTTTTCCGCTTGCTTTTAACGAAAGGAATCTAAGCAATATACAGAAAATAAGCATACAGCTTCAGAAATGGAATGTTAGAAATAATGAGAAAAGAGAGGAGCTAGTGCATGATAGGAGATTTAGTGATGCAATTCCTTCAATTGTTAATGGAAATTGACTTCCTATATACCTTGTGTGTGCATCCATTCATGCACACACATGTGCTTACACACACGACCTTAAAGAAATTGGAGTTTTCAATAAACTAATAGGGCACCTAAAGGTATCCTGAAGAAACTTAGTGCAGGGTGGATTAGGACGATTTCGTGCCAACTGCTTTTTAACGTAAACCAACTTATTCAGTGGGTTTTTCTTTATGCTGATCTCTATCCCCCCCCTCTTCTTTAATGAAAACATAATGAGGAGTTCAGTAGGAAATACCTAGCAAAATACAGGAGATCAGAGAATCCATATTTCAGGAACCAGTCAGAATGAGAAAGTGAAAGGCAAGTCTCTTGAGTCAGCCAAAGGATCTGAACCACAACTTTCGGTGTGATCAATACGGAAGAGCAAGGTCAGTGTTTCACAAGGCCTATTAAGCTGCAGCAGATGAGAGAAAATGTACGTGTATTAAGTGGTTTTTCAGACTGGATAGTAACTGTAAGTCTCGCCAGGTGGTGGTGTGCTTTTCAATGGCAAGCAACCTTCAGTTATTTGGCAATCAGTCCACCAGTGATCTCCCTGTTCAAGTGCTTTCTGAAGTTACTGGTAATTCTGATGTCACAGTTTTTTAGCATGTGCATGAGATGCAGAAACTGTCCAGGATGTCCGAGAGACTAAAGAGCTGAATAAAAGTCAGGGTGGTGGAAAATCAGTGTATTGGGTCCTGAAAGTGGTTGTTTAAAAGCTATTAAACTGACTAGCTGTGAAAGACCCATGGAGTATTAGCCGGCTGATAACCTTGTGTCACCCCCAAATTACCTCATGCAAGCCTGCGTTCCTTGCTACCTTCGCTGCTACAGTGATTTATTGTTTTAATAAATAATGCTCCCTTTCATTTTCCTCTAGAATTGAGGACTTGTGACTTTTTATTAAGAGGCTAGAATCACTGTCCAGAGTTGCCTGCCAGCAATAACGCAGCCGTACTTTGTTCAACGGGCTGCGCAGGCCAGGAGTTTGTTTATTAAAAAACGGGCATGTGTACATGGAGAAAGAGAGAGGCTAATAACCATGACCCAGCGATCCCACTGGCTGGTGGCAAAATGCCCCGTTCTAACTAACAGAAACAACTCTGCCGTGGAGACGCGGTGAATGTTTCCAACGGTTCGCCGCCTGCTGGCCTGCAGGCTTGGCTTCCCTGCTCCACACATACCACTTCATAAAGAGCTCAAAATGCACCACCCCATGTTATTCCATGGCAGATTTAATTCTAGCTTGTCATTAACGTGAAATACATGGCATTAATCTCTACTCTGGAGGGGCAGTTTAAGCTTGGTGTGTGGTGTGCAAGCTAATTCACACTTAAAGGATATTCTTAGTTGCCTCGTTTAGAAGAGCCCAGAACTTCTGCTCCTACAACCCAGCATAGGAAAGTAAAGGCTTGGACAGAGGGATGCTGAGACAAATTGTGTGTGTGTGTGTGTGTGTGTGTGTGTGCGTGCAAGCAAGGGGGGCAGGAAAGAGTGGTGTTCTTTTGTCCTTCTGTAGGAAGCCTTCCTAACGGAAGAGGAGAAAAAGTGTGTGACATTGCAGGCCAAACGAGAGGGGTGCATTCCTACCTTACTGGGGTCAGTTGCTCTGAGCAGAGAAGAGGAAATCCTGAGAAGTGCGACTCCCTCGTGCTTGGTGGAGTTTTGGCCCCCCTCTGACTCAAGAGCCCAAACCCAGCTTAGTTGGGTGCATGTGCGCTCCAGTTCCGCAGCAATGTGCGTTTTTCTAAGCCAGGCAGATCTGTGTGAAATTTGGCTGCAATTTGCACGATTTACACAAACAGCACAGATTGTGGCTGAATGTTACACAGATTTCCCTGGCTCTGAAAACAACAACAACAATAAATCACAGCCCACTTTAATGAGGAGGCATGCATGCTGCTTTGCTCCGTTCGCTGCGTTCTCCATGCTCGGTCGCTGCGGTGAGTTGCTGTTCATGCTGGGTCCGTGGACCAAAATCCAGCAGGCTGAGCTGGGCCAGGTTCCCTGCTGGAAGTGCCCTCATACCTCAAGCCATTTTCTTCCTCGCCCAGCACTCCCCCAGTGCCTAGCCAGTGGAGTGAAAAAGTAAGACGGAAAGGGAGTAGGTTTTAGCGCCTGTCATCTGCTTTATGTTTAAAACAGAAGCCTCCCCAATCCTTCATCTGCACTTTTAAATGTAACTTAGTTAAACACTTTTCTATCCCACTTCCAAAGAGGGAGAGGGGGGGCATAGTAGCTTATAACTTGGCAGGTATGAGCACAAAGAGCAGAACTATACAAGTCTAGTGAGTGGTATAAATATTTCTTCCACAGCTTTTTATTTATTTCTTTGTTTCTTTCTGTGCAAATGTGTATCCTGCCCTGCTGGCGTTGTATGGCGCTGAGGCTTCTTCCATCTGCTTTGCCATCTGCGCCTCTTGAAAGAAAGCAGGCTTAAGATAATGTCTCTGACAGTAAGAGCCAGTCTCCAGAAGACGGTGTGAACGGCTCTGGCATTCGAAGGCATCTCAGTTCTATTTTCTCCTGTGGGGTGTAGGTTGTGTCTGTTTCTGGCCCATTTCAGTTTTGTGTGTGTGCTTCATTTAATTCTTCTAACTTAAACTGTGATTTAAAAAAAATAATCTCCAAATACATATGGTAAGATATTTAAATAGGTGCTTTTTCTCAAAAGAAGCATTTAAATGTGTATTTATATATGTTTTCAGTGGCTGAAAACTATTGCTATTTTCTGAGAAGGGCAAAACATGGCAAACAGCTAAGTTCCAATCTGTGTGTGAGTCAGAGAGGTGCAGCTTTCCTGTAGGAATGAATAAATATTGCCTTCCTCACACATCCCTATTTTTTCCTGTTGGTGACCTTCCATTGTTATTTATTTATTTAAGACATTCATCTGCTTTCCTTCATAATATTTATCCCAGGGTGTTTCACAACACAAGGGGTGAGCTGAAATGTGGATCTTCTTTTGTTTCTTTCAAGGCAAAATAAAGCAATGCCTTATGCCGGAAATTGAATTTAAATCAAGGCAAGACTCAAAAGGTGGCACAGCTTTGTGGATCCATGCCCTGAGCAGTGTTTGCAGGTTGTGTGCATCCAGGGAAGCAGGGAATCCAGTGAACTGGCCGGATAGCGTAGATTAAGATACTCAGTGGCTATATCTAGATGATGGATTTTGTTTGCTGGTTTTTGCGACATCCGCATCATTTTAAGTTTGCTTTAAATTAGCTTATAGGTTGCAGTCTGATGGCTAAGGTATGTTTAATGGCTGTATAAATAAGGAAAATATCGAGTTAGATACTGTTGCCCTACCGATGGCTCCGCAGAGTGATCTCTGCTGTGCATGCCATAATAACTGGGAGGCAGTCCAGCGGATCTGCCCACAGCCCTCCGGACTTGGAGGTGTGTGGGCACCCCCTGCAAGGCGGGAGGGGCGCCGAGGCGAAGGTGGCCTCCATGCTGCAGTTCCTGGGCCTGGTCCAAACGTCTGGTTGCCGCACTTCAGCGGGAGGGGAAAGGACGAGACCGAGGCACGGCCAGGGCATGTCGCCCCTTGGTGACACCGGCCTCCCCCTCTTCTTGCCTCCCCGGCATGCAGCCAGCACAGTTCCTTCTTTGCGGGCCACGATGGGGAGGGGCAAGAAGAAGAACCAGTTCTTTTCCAGAGCTGGGGATACGAATGATGCTGCGGCACTCTGGGGACTGTCAGGGCGCCATCAGGATCATCCTCCTAGATGCCAAGTAGGAGATCTCCTTAAAGAAAGGGAAGCCTCAATCGAAATTAAAATGGGGGCCAATCTAAGCTGGAAGGTGGAGGTCCTTGCTCATCTGCGCATTCAGGTGGCTCAGCTGTGAGCATGCATGTGGGACATTCCAGACATGCTGGATGTGGTCAGAAAATGTTGCCTGAATCGGGAGACAGGCAGAAGATCAGCACGGCACAACACCACGTCACAAGTCCAAATGCACCTGGGTTAAGGGTGGCATTTAAACCATTATTCTCAGGAGAATGATCAGTGCAAGATGTGGGAACAATAGAACAGTGGAGAAACAGAAATAACATACTTACACTTAGAGTGGTGTCATCCCAGGTGGCTCCGAGAGGTCCTCACAGGAGCTCCTCTCTCCAGGTAAGATGTTAGTGGGACTTTCCTAAAGCCTTTCACCAAACCCCGGTGTTGAACAGGGATTCTGCTCTCGGGTGATCTGATACGGGTGCTGCCAAGCAGCTGGACCACCAGGCAACCAGGACGCTGCCAGCAGTCTGAAACTGCAGAGGGAGAGCTTGGTGGCTGTCCGGACTGAGCAAACCCCATGCGCTTCACAGCACGCTGGACAAAGGCTTGCCGAGAGGAGGTGGATTCTGGACGGTGCTGCTGCTGCTGCTCCGGGGGCATTTCCTCCAGCGCTGCTCCTGGGACGAGCAGTCTCAGCAGCAGAGAGCCAAGGGCTGGCGCTTGATTCACAGAGCTTCTAGCATGTTCCCAGTGGCTCCGGGGATTGAAGCACTAGCTTCATCTGCCTGCAGAAAAAATAGCAGGAATGAAGGAACTTCGGCGATTGAAATGGAGAATTCCCACCTCTGTTTCTTGATGATTCTTGACAATTCCATGGAATTACCAAATTCGATTTTATAGATTCGATAGGCTCATGAAAGAGCCTTACTAAAGCAGGTCACTATATTTATGGATACTGTAAGAGCAATACATTCTGAATAGGACTAATGTCTCAAGATTTTTTGAGAATCCTCAAAGAAAGAAAAGAAAGTAGCCGAAGCCTGTGAATTATGGTTTTATATGTTTTGCAAATGACAGAAAGTCTAGCCTTGATGGAAGTTCCCCTCTGTCACCAGTGAAGTACCTGATTACAAATTTCCTGTGCAGCACCCTGGCTGTGAACACTCATAGATTAAACAAGACAGCTCTGCTTCTCGTTTTACTTCATCTTTGCTGTTTTGGCTCCTGGGGCCATCAGTAACGCATTCCTAAAGATTTAGTGGAGAAGTGAAAAATTGCAGCACAAGAGGAATTTCTGGAAGATGCCTCAAGACACAGGCGACAGGAGGAGGGGGAGAGGGCCCCGTGTGAACCCTGGGCCAGTTGCTGATGATCACAATGTTAGTTGGACATTGAGAGATAAAAACCACTTGGATGCAAGAAGCTGACATTGTGTCTGGCTGGACTCTTTCCACTTAGCTTTCCGTTAATGATGGGTAAGCAAAATGCTCATCCAGTGCGCCGTGACCTTGCCCCCGTTCCTAAACCTCCCTGCTGGGGAAACGTGGTGGTGGTCTGTGTTGTAATATAGTGTGAGACTGGAGAAATACAATAGGGGAGTGCTTTCGAATCCACTACAAGCCCCTTAGACCTGCTGGCCTCACGTGACTCCTCCAAGGCCTTCCAATCCCAAGAGTCGCAGCCTCCGGATCATTTTCAAGGTTCTTCCCATGTGAGGCCACATGGATCTCCAGGTACGAAGCTGGACCAAGGGGTGCCTCCACACAGTGCTTCTGCTTTTCCAGGGTGGAACAATGCCATTTAAGACGGGCTGTGTCCCAGTTCCTGGATTTGAGAATTGTCCACCCACAGAACCCCCATCCTGTTGGAGTTCAGTCAAATCTATCCCCATCATCTCTCCATTATTGCTCCAGGGTGTCATCCGCATACCTGTGACACCGTATCCTAGTCCTGATAACCTCCACCACCAGCTTCATAGAGACATTAAGAGGCATGGAGGAACGATCAGGACCTGGGGGGACACCATGGCACAATCCATAATGACAAAGAGAAGTCCCCCAATGCCTCTTTCGGGAAATTATCCCCAACCCATGTAGCTAAGTCAGGCACCAGGGGATCAACCCTATCATAGTATCAAAATAGTCAACAGCATGAAAAGCCCGCAAGGGCTCCAGGAGAGCCAACAGGGATGCACTCCCCCGACTGTCCTGGTCAATCCATCAGGTGACCAGGCCCATTTCAGTGCCGTCCCTGGACCTGAGGAAAGATTGAAATGTGTCCAAGTATTCTGCTTCCTCTGGGTGCCTTCGAACCATCCTTTAGCTACCACCCTCTCAAAAGGTTTGCCTGAGAAGGGGACTTACATACCTGGGCTATAGTTGTGACAAGTTCCCAGATCCCGGGGAAGTTTTGGGTGCATTTCAAAGCTGTGGGGCACCTATTTCTCATCTAGGGTACCACAGATAATGTTAACATTTATCTGAATAGACTTTTAGGAGCAGACTGATGTTATGGGATGGTGAACTATGATTTCCGTATCACTTCTATCCACTGACAATCTCATGCTTTTTAGCAATCCTAAATCTTGGGGACTCAGAGCAGCAGATTTGCATGGTAGTTGTCAGTCTTCAGTTAACACTGCAAGGGATGTTGACAAGATAAACGGTGGTTACTTTGCTTGCTTTTTTGCTTTCTGTGCATATGTAGAAAGTATCATCAAAACTTTTCAAACCTTTAATGTTCCTCCCATTGATGTGTGTTGAGACAGATGTTAATCTACCAGAAGGATGTGGCATATTCTGTTATGGTTCTATTCAGTTAAGGCTTTTGTGTGCTCCTTAAAATGACACAATTGGATTGCAATATGAATGTTCATGTGAATCCAAATCATGGCCCACTGTTTGAAATTGATCTCGCAGGCAAGATATCAAGATAAGAAGGTCCAGAAATGTGAAGCCTATGAATATTTCAGATCGTGGGGATTCTGTGCTCTGTTGAAATCTTCCAGCAGCTCAGAGAGCATAATAGGGGTGCTACATGAAGGGAAGTTTCTACATAAAGCTGCAGAGTGGAAATGAATGGTTATGTGAATGCATAAAAGCAGGCGGAGAATGGACCTCTGAGAAACGACTTTGCAGCTTTGTTTTTAAAAGGTTTGTGTGGGCATGAACTGCACCATCCTCAAAGCAGTTGCATGCGTGTTACACAGACTTCGAGATTCCAACATTCAGATAGGGGCTTGCAAACTATATTTTAATCATGTTTGATGTCCAAGAAATAGTCCCTGCAGACAGATTAATTTTCTGTTATACTCTTTTAATTTCTCCCTCTTTTCTTTTTTTAGCACAGGCTGACTTGAAAGGAACCAGCTTTCTAGATAGAAAGATACCCAGAACTATTTATCAGTAAATGAGGAATATTTTTCCTTCTTTTCTCCCTTGAGTGTTGAGACTGGTATGTGTTGAGGGGCGAGGAGCATTCATCTGAATAAACACCTCTGGCAAATTGTTAAAAAATGGGAGTGGAAACGAGTGTGGGCAAGAAGTGAAGCACTGTGCCTATCACAGGCGTCAGCTTTCTTCAGAGGGCTTGTTCCACCCATGGTCCATCTGGTGCCACTGAGTCACCCCGACTGTTGTCCGCTTTCCGAGAGCCCAAACAACACGTCCTTCCATCACCCGCTTCCTCGTCTTTTTTTAGCCAGAGTCCTAAGGCTGCTCCGAGCACAATCTGGCATGGCGGATCTCATTTGCCTCGGGTGCTTGGTGTGACCCCGGCATCCCAGTGGCTGCTTTTTATAAAGCAGCTTGTTGCCCAGGCACACGCTGTGTGTTTTCTGGAGAATTTCATTATCGTACTAATCATGTCTATATTAGAAAAGCTAGCTAGATGATTAAATTGCAGAACTCTTGAAATGAATATATCTAATTCCTTAACCTCACCAAAATGTGCATGTACTATGAACTGAGCGCATGCTTCAGTGAGCGAGGGTCTATTACTTTCTTGCTCCTTAATAGGATTTCCCTCCCCCGCCCCCAATCCTATTATGAAATTGCTTTCATCATTTCCTAATCCATGTGTACCATCTTGCTCTGTTGTGATGGGAAAGCTGCTAAAAAAATGGCGAAACTGAGAACGTGTTAAACAATCAGTCATGGTGATAATTACTAGGCAGCCCTGTCTTTTCAGTCCGCTGCCCCATTCCCCCATGCCTGCAGCCCATTTCTAGGTGGGAGGTGCAGTGGAACTGACTCAGTCCTGTTTTGTGCATGGATCCTACGACCAGTTTATCCCGTGAGCCCTGGCTGCTCCCTCAGGGTGGGAATTATGAGCAGGTTCTTGTGCAGAACAGCTGAGGTGGGGGGGGGGGGGTCTGGCTGCGAGCTCACTTGGGGAACAGCGGGCAGCTTCCCAGGTCATATCAGGCCATCCTGCAAATAAGCCATCGCACATGGGTTGTTTGCTGAACAACCCAAGGTACATGCAAGAGATGGCTGGGAAAACTGAGTTGTTCTTCCCCTCTTTCCCCCTCAGCTGGGACCCTTCTCAGCAGAACCTCTCTTGCCTCCCCATCCAAGCGCTGCCCTTCTAATTCGCCATTTTAAAAAAGGTAAGCGAGGCAAAGGGAGGGTGTCTTTCCATGCAGCTCTATCACCAATCCCAGCAACTTATGATAAAATCTGCTAGCCAGGTTTGGAAACTGCACCCTGTTTTCCATCCTATGCGCAACAGAGCTCCAGAGAAAGGGCTCCCCAGAACTGTTTCTGTATCTCTGTGAACATTGTATACCCAGCAGCTCAAGGTTTTCTCAAGGAGCTTTCCATCAGATGCAAAGCCACTGTTGGGCCCTGGCTTTTCTGCATTCTAATAGTTAACTATCTAGAGAAGCAGAGAAGGTTTTTTTGTAGAATGGTCTCAAAGGGGACCATTTCTTTTTGCATGGTTCCTTATAAATCTCATTGAAATCTAGTCAGAACCGTGCCTGATATTTGGTAAATTATTGTATTAACCTTGTTCTGTAAAACATAACTTCTATGACCCCCAGATCAAGCAAGAGACTAAATCTCAGAAGTCATTTCTACATATATCATAGTATTTCGTTTTTAAAAATACAATATTTTTATTGCTTGTGCAGCTGCATGAAGATTACAAGATTCTACAGAATGCAATAAAATCTTCCTAGTTATATTTATGCGTTGAGATACCCAAATTGTTCATGGATTTATTGAACTCTTTTTCTTATGAAAGATGGAAGGTCTAGGGAAAAAAAGTCAGTCACAATTCTTGTTGCTTTAACTATCAGTTTACATATTTTATTTTGTTTATTCTCAGGTTGGATTTAAAATTTCCATCATATATAAAAGCTCAGTACATACCAGAATCTAAAACGTTAGGATAAATGAATATTTTGTTACACTGTGATTGCATTACAATATTCAAATACTGCTATATCTTTTGTTACAAAAGCATTTCTTTTATTATTTTGTCTGTGATGTGCTCATTTCATAGGCTAAGATCAGTGAAATGGAATGTGCAGACGTATCGCATGCATATCCAAATCCCCGTTAATGGACCATAAATCGACAGGGCCCAGGGAAATTTTAAATGAGAGGCTTCTCTGCAGCTTTGCATTACCATGGTGATATTATTGTCTGTATGGATTTGGAAGTACAATTTTCTAGACCCTGTAATACAAGGTAAATTCCCCTAATTTAGTGAAATAGAGAAAGTGTCTATAGGTGATGGAACAAGGTGAGAAAGTGAGGCAAGATGCACCTCGTCAGGCAGTTTAAACTAGTCTTTTCTTATCTCTCTTCTTTTCTTTTCTTTCCTTTTCTTTTTTTCTTTCCTTTTTAATGAAGTCGATATACCAAACAGAGAGAGAGTCAGAGATGTGATGTTATACATCTGGCTTTATACATCCATCGTTTAAACATTCTTCCCCGGTAGCCTTTGGAAATAGGGGCAAAGGGTCTTGCACCAGGACTTACTGGAGAGTTTCTGGGTAGGATTTAGTGCGGACACTGAGGATAAGCGCACCTGGGTGCTCCCTGAGGGCCTTCAGCCTCCGCCGCAGCCTGCTTGCTCACCCGTCTCTTACCGTGGCCCAGAGGACGACAGTGGCGGAGAGCAGCAGCTGCCGTGGCCAGGACTGACCTGTGCGCTGCCTCTCTGCACCTCCAGCGAGCGGGAGCCATGATGAGAGGGAGGCTGAGGGGCAATTGCCGATGGCGAGGGAGGGGGCCACTGCAGGTGTCTTTGCACGAGCCGGTCAGCCCTTCCGGAGGCCTCTGCAGAAGCATGCAGAAAGGGCCTCCAGCAGCCTGCAGCGGTGGAGCTTGTGGGCCTCTGGAATGAGGTTCGAGTGTCAGTCCCACCAGAGGACATGGAATCAGGGACTGGCTGAATGGAATCACGGAATCGTGCCTCACATATCGTGCTTGGTTCAAAATCTCGCTCCGTCTTGCTCTTGAGCCGCAGCTTCTGTTTGTGGCCCCACACACGCCGACTTACACTGACCCATGCATAACGAGTGGGGGTGGTGCAGATATGTTCCGGGAGACCTTCCAGGTTTATGCTAGTGTGTGTGTGTACCACAATCCCTGAAGTAGCCTTGTGCGTCTGTCGTGAACCTCGCTCCCTTGTACATCACCACTTTGCACACCTCGACTTGTGAATAATCTCACATCAGTTCAACAAAATCAAGTCTTCTTCCCACTTGTCGCTTTCATTCAGATCTGTCAGTTTTCTAAATCCTCGCTCCACCATATTATAAAGCAATCTAACATCTTTGTTTTACAACACAGCTCTCAGCTTCTAATCTTAACTGATGCACATCTCTCTTCTTGCAGCTAAGCTATAGTAGAACTAAGCAATCTTGCTGTTTTTCCGAGATGTCCTTAATTCCTTACTTTCATTTATTCCAGTTAGGAATAATTCCAGCTTAGGAGATGGCGAGTGGGGCTTGCATACCAATGTGTCACCCCCGCTAATTTCCTCTTTCTCTGGCGCTGTGTGGCCCCATGGTGGGTCTTGGCAGCCAAGAGCCCCCTCTCAAGATGGGTGCAGCTGGCTCAGGCTGGCAATCCACCTGCCGTATTTTTTTCTCGTTTTTTTAGTTCAGCAGGAACAACCACAGAAGCCGTTTGGGGTGGGGTCTGAGAAGCTGCAAGTGCCTGCATCATGTCTTGGCTTTATAGTTGGTTCTTCCCACCAGATTTCTTGGAGCCATGGGATGCAGTGGTTAGGGAGTCTTCCATCCAGTTTGCTGCTAGATTCCAGGCAGGCCTGGGACTACTACTCTGTGTAAAGAAATATGGGTTTACTTAGCAGCACAAGGCTTGACTTAAACCTGAGAAAACTGCAGTGAAGGAATATTTCTCCTTGAGCATTTGATCTGGTTAGTTTGTTCAAGAAACAGCAAGAGGGAAGATGGATGGCAGAGCAGCTTAAGATGCCTAGGATGTAGACTTACTGTATTGTTATGAATTTGTGTACCTGGACACAATCTCCTGGAAAGGGCTGAATGGTGAACACAACAGGCATTGTGCTAACCCCTTGGGGTAGTTTCACACCAAGGAAATCACATTGCATAAAATGATCTATAACTCAGCAACATCACTAAGCACTTACGTGTTTTTAAAAGCTATTTGAAGCACTTGTACTCTTTTTCTAGAGCATCTCCCGAGGTGGTCTTAAGTAAAGTGTTGTTGTTGTTGTTCTTAAACAGAAAGTGTTGTATAGTTAGTGTGGCTCCCTGGTGCACCTGAAGTGCGCATCTCGGAGGAGCAACAATCCCGGCACAACTATAGACCAGACAGTCAACAGCGTTCTGTGTCTGTGCAAAACTGTCGGCTAACTAAAGGTGCCCTCCATGACAACGTCTCTCCTCTTCCTGCCAGTGTGAATTTGTTTTATAATATTGGTAAGCAATGCAATTAGGAGTGTTACAATATCCCAGTGCAAACATGTCCAGGAAACTCGCTCAGCAGAGTCGTTCTGCTGCTTTCTCTTTACTGCATGTGTCTTTGTGGCTTGGCAACGCAGCCAAGTGCCGATGCCAAGGGTTTGGTGGGAGGGCTCTCTCACTTAGCTCAGTCTCCCAGTGTCCCTGTATTCCACCCCTAAACCCTGCTCATTATTTTTAGGCTGTGAATTCAATTAAGCTTCATCTGGCTTTTCCTTCTCACATTCTTGTCTCCTTTCCATCTCTTCTTAATGTAATTAGTGTCCAAGACAGCTCATCTGCTGTAGTTAATGCTCTGCATTAATCTCTTTTTCTTCTGCTTCTCTCCATCTCCTTATGTTGATTTGGCTTGTGGACCATTCTCTCGAATCTCTGAGGGGTCCCAGTTTGTTCCCTGCTCTGAAATATGATGTTTCCTGTGACTAACTTAATAAAATGGAGGGATTCAAAAGGGGAACATGTATGGCCATAGATAAAACATGAGAGTCTTGCAGAGAGGGAAATCTTGTCAGCATAAGAGAATGTTTATGCACATGAATCTTAGATTATCTTAGAGTGAAAGAAAGGGTTTTCATCTGCTTCCTAACTGCAATCTAATTTCTTTAGCTATTTATAAAAGCAATTTTAAAACGCCACCACAATCTATGGTATAGAATTTGAAAAGCTTTGCACTGCACATGCCAAGCAACCTCTTCCAAGAATAATTTCATAATGATTTTTAGCTGTACATTTGTGGTAGACAAATTGACACGATAAAACGTTACTGCTCCAAAGGAGCTATTACTTTCTATTGGGTAATTAAAAGCTAAATAGAATGTTAAGAATCAATTCATGCAATTTCTGGGCTTGTTTGTTTTAACTTTTCAAGCTTTAAGGCACTTAGGATTTGATTTTATGTTTTAATTTTTGTATGGGTGACAATTCATATGGGGTCACCATGGAGTACAATTTGGAACAAATATTATAACCAATAAGCTACTAAGTTGTTCATCTATAAATTTCGTGTTTCCCCATGTACATATTTCATGCCGTAGCATGTTCCTTAGATTGCCCAAACGAATGGGTGTCCAATGGTGAATTATCCACAGCCTGCAAACCCCAATCGCTAGAAAACACCCTCTGTAGCAGCCGTGTCCTCCTAGCTGGTTTTCTCAAACTGTTGCTTCGTCATACCTGGACTAAATGGAGTTTGGCAGGAGAGGAGGCCGGAGGCGTTTCAGGATATTGCGCGACCCGCGGCGCCCCACCCCACTTCCTGCCCACCAGCACACCTGCGTTTCTCCCTCTCTGGGACCCTCCTGAGGCCTCCCACACTCAGATCGCCTCCCAGATACTTGCGTTCCCTTCTGTGGCCACGCGAATTGCATTCCCTTCTGTGGCATTTCTTCTTCCAAGGGGGCACCCCAGAGCTGTCCGGCGGCCGTTGCATTGCTCTTTCAGAAATCACGGCTCTCATGCACTTCACCGTACTGGAGAAGACAGGCCTGTGCCCAACCCGCTTTCCAAAACAAGGCGCTGCTCATGGGCGACACAGGCTTGGCGCTCCTTTGCACAGTTCGTCGTCTGGAGAGCAAGCGTGGACCTTCCACAAGAGGAATACCCTCTGTAAAGTGGGACAAGTGGCCAGCCGAGCAGTGAGGCAACATTTCCTTGTTTCAGCTCACAATGAGTTTTCTCAGTTCTTCATTAGAACAGAGCACAAAATAAATGTCTTTTTCCTTTTCTGTCTCTTGCCGTTGCAGTGTTGCATGTAGATAGATATATAGATATAGATGAAAACGGGCACGGGAGTGAAGCCCTTTAGCACCATTAGAATTCTGAAATGTATCACCGTGAATAATGCGATAAATCAGTCAAGTTACGAGGGATAATGCAATCATAAATCCCTGGCTACATGAACTTGCTGAGGGGGGAAAGGGGTCTATTAAAACTGTTTCTGCATAGAAATGGCAGCCAGTGATGCATAAACAGCATATTCTGTAGTGACCTATTCCGTGCTCAGGTTGCGATTGGCAGGGGGTTTGGCATTTCTTCCGTCATTAAATGAAGCTGTTGCTCTTAATATGCAGCCTGCAAGGTAAACGGGTTTATTCCTGAAGCAGGTCCCCTCATAATAGCAACATACTGATTTTCTTCAGTCGCATGCCTTCTGCCTTGTGGAGGTGGCGTTTCCCATAGAGCACTAATGAGGCACGGAGAATTATGGCTGTAGCTTCTGCATCTGGTCAGGAAAACCGGCATACTCCAGAAATTGTTGATTGTGCTCAGCAAGTCAGGGAAGTACAAGAAAGTTTTCAGGATCTCATGCAGCCACATTCTATGTATGTGTAGCCAGTATTAAGGGTGGGCATCGCTCACCTTCCTGCCGGCTGGAAGAAGGGTTAGGGAGCATCCGCAGGAAAGGCCTGTGTGGGTGGCGTCACCACGCAGCTCCCCTCCGCACCAGGCCAGCTCCGTCCTGAGGCATCAGCCAGGGATGTGATGTGGTTCGTAACCCTGCAAGCAAATCCATGAGCTCACATATCCCAGGCATTTTTAGGTAGAAGTCTGTGGCCCATCACCAGCCGCCCTGGTGTTTGTCCGGCAACACCTGGCACAGGTGTCCTGTGGAGATAGCTCACTGCTGGGACAAAGGCCTAGAGGTATCCCCCAACTGATCTGAAAGGCAGGATTCTGCACTTCTGAGCACTTTTTGTAGTGGAAAGGCGGTCCATGCATTTTATAAACCTGGCCTGTGTAGAATCATGTCTCTCATAAATGAACTCTGACCATACTTCCCCCTCCCAAGAATTTCTCAGGCCCCATGGCTGAGGCCACTGGTGTGTATGTTCTTACCTATCTCACAGGCTGCTGTATATTTATTCTGAAGGATGAACTATCCAGAGGGACTTTTGAATCCAGGTGGGTAGAACATGCATTTGTGAAATCAGTAGATAAAAAAGTTCTTTATGAGGTTTTACTCCAGAGCTTTTTGGAGGCGGCGGGTTCAAGTTCACGGGTCTTCTGCTTGATTTCTCCCTCACGTTGGAGGGCCTGATGACAGACTCATTGCCACCTGTGGATCTTTGACCGCATGAGAAGCTCACAGTCCTCTTGCAGCACTGGGATCGCTCGTCCGAGGCTCCCCGAGGCATTCAGGAAGAGTCTGATCCAAGTTTAATTTGGGAAGGTGCGGTTTTGGCCATTGGCAAGTTTCACTTGCCCACTCCCATTTCCAAGATGGCCAGCCGTGCAGGCTTTAACATGGTCTTACCACTCTGGCTTTGGAAAATCTCAGGTGCCTAAGGAAGGCGTGTCAGGCAGAGACTTGGGGGTGTCAGGACGTGATGGTTTAGCATGTCCTTGTCGCATGGCGTTGGCCAGTTGTGACTCACCCTCTCGAGGGCTGCAGGTTGCCAGTAGTCTGCGGTTGCCTGCTGGTGGGCCTGAGCTGGAAATAATGCAGGTAATATGTACACGGTGCAACTCTATATGTGCCAGTTCAGCATCCACGGGGTTCAGGAGGTCTCATTCCCAGGTAAAGGGGATAAGATGGTAGCCGTAGGTATGAATGCAAAAGTGAGAGAAGCTAGATCAGGAAAACCAAAGGCATTTAACAGACATCAGTCAAGGAAACAGCAGTAGAAACTCCAGTTAGGGAGGGAGGAAGGCCCACTGAAGTCAGTGGAAAGGGAATCCAGCCTGCCATGAGTGAACCCATGAGGCAGAAGGCGGGGGGGAGGGATGAGAAGACTCCTGGATGTGGGACTGGCCACGGAACTCCCAGAGTGAGATCCATCCGCTTGTGGCTGCTGGGTGGGGGCTCTCCAGCCTCAGGTCAGAAGCACAATACACGCAAGGAGCCCTCTGTGTTTTGCAGCACATGCCGCCCCATGCAGTGCGATGCGACCCACCGCAGCTCACCTGGCGATCTGGCAGCCCTTGCAGCTGGCCCTGAACACAACTGGTACAGCCAGGGAGAGTGCGAAAGGAGCTGTGCCTCCAGGCACGGGACCTGCAGCAGAAGGTTATCCTGCGTAGTCAAACCCCTCCCGCTGCACGCAATCATTTCTAAGTTGCTCCCCTTGCTGTAACTCCAGGTGCACTAAACAGCTGCTCGCCAGGCTGGGAGGAGAGTGATTGTGCCGGGGAGGCCTGGGGAGGCCAACCAAAATGATGGAGGGGCTGGAACAGCTCCCCTGTGAGGGAAGGCTACAACATCTGGGATTCTTTCACTGCAAACAAGCTGACTGAGGAGATACACGATCGAGGTGCGTGGAATTACGTGTGGTGTAGAGAACGTAGAAAGGGCAGTATTGTGCTCCTCTCATAACGTTAGAATCTGGGGTCACCCCATTCATTGCATTCAGGACATTTGCATACCACCCAAAAGTCAAAGCTCTCTGGTGGATTTGCAGAGATCAGATACTAAAAGTACATCATTGTACATGGTTTTAAAAAATCATTCACATGCAGACATATAAACAAACTGCACACGCAGACACTGATAGCTACACGATTTTAACAATAAGAAGTCCTGTCGCCTGAGTAAAACCTCGTCGTCTGTCGCCAAGTATCTGAAAGCAGCAGGAGGGCTTAACCCGGTGGCCAAGGGGTGATAGTGTGGCGCCAGGGAAGTTCATGGACCACAACAAGGAGAGCCTCTTCCTCGTGACCGTGCACCGCACCTCTTCCAGAGGACCCACCTGGGGGCAGGCCTTTGAATGAGCCAGGCATATGCGCAGGTGGCGGCCAGGAGGGGCACGGAGCTGATTGGGGGGAGATTAAGGTCAGATAACAGGATGCACTTCTGTACGTGGGACTCAATTAGGCTGTGGAGAGGGGACACGATGTCTCTCCTTAAGTACCTCGAAGGCTGCCACAAAGAGGAAGGGCCAGATCTCTTCTTGCTGATGCTGGAATCTAGGACGTGGAATAATCCATTCAAGCTGCGGCCACCCAGATCCAGGCTGGACACTGGGAAGAGCTTCCTCACTGTCAGAGCAACACGACAGGGGATCCAGCTGCCTGGAGAGGTGGGGGGCTCCCCCACACTGGAGGCATTCAAGGAGAAACTGGGCAGCCCTCTGAGTGGGATGGTGTAACATGGTGTCCTGCAACAGCTGGGGGGTGGACCGGATGGCCTTCATGGCCCCTTCCAACTCTACTCTTCTATGCTGAATCCACTTCCAAAAGATGTGATGGTCACAGTTTTGGATGGCATTCAAGGGGATTAGAGAACTTCCTGGAGGGCGAAGCTGCCGGAGTGGCCACAGCAGGAGCAACTCTGAACTAACTGCGTCCATCAGGGAGAGAGTTCACTGCACAGAAGAAACTTCTGCCACGGGTCCCGCCCGAGGCACGAGGCACAGCTTCCTCCACACATTGCCGGGATTGCCCCCACTCCGCTGGGGACTCGCACGTGGGACCGTCTGCAGGCCTCTGTACCATCTCACGTCAGAGGCGGGATGGGTGCTGGGGGCGTGAGCCGGGGGGCGCCAGTGCACGCAGGTCCCGCCTGCGGTGTTCCCAGAGTAGCTGGTTGGACACCGCGTGACAGAAGAACGGGCCGGGCGGACCTTTGGCAGGGCTCGCTTTGTGATGTCTCACAGGGAGAGTCGTTCCCATGCATCCTGCTCCCCGTCTCCTCTGCACTCCTGTCAGCCTGCCCAGTACAAGTCTGACAAGCAGAAGGGGAAATCCTTCACAAGGGGGAGGTTTGCAAAATTTGGCTGTTGGGTGGAAAGAATTTGCAGGACAAATTAGGTGCCCACCGTGGCCTCATTCCAGGCCCCCATAAGCTGTGGGCTGGTCCACATGAAATGGCAACTGTGGCCCGCGGTCTTGGGTAATCCCTTCCCTTCATCCTAAAACCTAAAAGGCTTTAGAATGGGATATTCCAAATGATTGCACATATTTAACTATGAATGCACATTAATACTGCTTTGTATGGGATGATTAAGTCTTCTGTATACAACAGACACTTTGCTCTGGATTCATTCCTAGCTGGGTATAATATGACATGGAAATATTTGAGACATATGGATAGAAAATGGAATAACAGGGCTAAATTCCTCTTTATCATCATTGCTTCACTAAGAATTTCATGAATCAGTGTGGTGAGATCAACATTTCTCCTCTGATTCACTTTGTAGTAGGTTATGAATGCCAGATGGAATTGAACTGGGTTTTTTTAGGTCAATGAGGCAGATAGATGTTTTCCCTGAGCGTGCGTGTGTTTTATCAAGTCTGCTGAACAGTGATCACATTGCAAATCATACGGTCAGGCCCGTTTATCCAGGGTGAAAGCGTATTTAGGTTTCATGGGTTGCTTGATGTTTCATTAGGTACTGAATGGTTTTTTGCTGCTCCACAATTGGCTAAAAGTGCTTCTATACTTGGATACTTGGTTTTGTTCACTAGTCTGGTTTTTCATGTATTGGATACTTGGTCCACCTGCTCATGTCTCAGAGAAACAAACGGATTTCAGAATTCAGTTTAAAGTTTTTAAGGATCAGGTAAGCCAAACTTTTCTTGGCTGCCAACTTGCTGCCCCTGAAGAGTCACTGAATTTCAGTGTTGTGGCTTCAAAAACCCCCTGTATTTATCAGTGTAAGAAGTTCAAGGCATTTTCATTAAAACAAGGTGGCACAGTGGCAGCACGTTTGGGGTGGAGGGAGCCATAAAACTGCTGTTGGATAATTCTGGGCCGTATTTCAATATTGTTTCCAACTTTTTATCTCAGGGGCAAAATTGCCCATTTTGAATTTCTCTGCCTTTTCTTCCTGCTCCATTTTCCTGCATTGTTAGAGGCGGTTTGTTAGATGTTAGTGAAGTATTTCATCAGTTTAGCACTGTTGCTTTGGGGGTCGTCTTATGTGGATTTATGAAGTGATATTTCTAGTTTTGATTGGTATGTGTACCCGCTGTGTCTAAAAATTATATGCAACTCTCACTTACATATTTGTCTATGTGAGACTAGTATTTCATTTTCCAAACCTATATTTGAAGCAAGCCTACACACCTGCCAAGCAGATGTATATTTTTGCAGTTTTACTAAAGAATAGCAAAAAATGATGATCTGTTTTGCAGTCCCTTAAATATTAACTTCCCCCTTCTACTACTTTTATTGGCATTCTCATTCTCTTAACACAGTTGTGATACTGTTGGAGAAAATGTTAGCTTGTGGTCCTGTTGTGTAACAGATTACAGATTGTGTTCTCTTACAGATTGTGTAACAATGGCCAATTTTAGGCCGTCCTTTTTTAGCATGTGGTTAGGTGTGCTTAAAAAAAAAAAAAAGCTGTACCTTTTTGAATCAAAGTATTTTGACAAGATTAGAGGGTTTATGTATTAATGCATTTACAGTTCTGGCTTTCTGCCAAGATATCCAACATTTCTGCAGTCTAAAACACAAAAGCAAGCGGATTTCAACCACAACAGCACATTCTTGGGCAACTTGGATTGTCTAGTGGCTCTTAAAGTCACACTGCCTTGACTTTTACATCAGTCGACCACAGGCCATCGCGGTGGCAGAATTGACGATGCAGCATGCTCCAAACCTCAACAGTTCATAATGGGCCTGGGGAGCCTCCAGCAATAATCATCAGAATGTGAAGAACAGAAATAATGTACCTTCGTCCCTATTTTCCTCTGCAAGGCTGTTGCACACCTGGTGAATAGTTTGAACTCTGAAGGAAAAACCTGCACTGAAGAAAATGACCTGGTCAACAGGCAGCCACATTAGAGGTTGCCATGGACCAGGGCCCTTTTATCCTTCAGCCAATCAGGGAGGTTTTTCTGATTGTCCTGCATTTTCCACCTTCTTAGGATCTTGTTTTCCACGAAAACTTTCCACAGTTCCTTGGGTTTGGAGCATTTCCAGTCCTCAGCTGTCGAGGACTCGAGTCATGAGCTACTGCCATTCTGTCGCCACTTCCTTGCCGTTGAAGGCAGCTGGGATGTGTGAGGCCCATCCAAATGAAGAACCCTTCATTTTTATTTATTTATTTATTAAAACATTTTTATGCCGCCCCATTCGCCAAAGCCTCGGGGCGGCTTACAACAATAAGTTAAAATAAATCAAAATATAAACATTAAATTAAAAATACAAAAATACAGTCTAAAAGAAGCCGCCCTGGCCAGATAAAATCCAATAATATTAACAGTTAAAAGGCCGCTTGGTGATGAGGCAAACCATCCTGAACGGCGACAAAGCCACACTTAAGACGCCGGTACAACCTGATGCTTGCTGGAGGAAGACACATGCCAGCTTGCCTTGCTTCCATCTCCCTGTGATGCTGTTTTGTTCCTGTTGATGACTCCTCCTGGCACCTGCTCGGTCAGAATTCAGGTGAACCAAGCTCAGTTCTCCAAGGATCATTCTATAATCTGGACCACAAAATGCCCAGCAGTGCTGTGCCTTCGCTGTGACAAGGCTTGCTGGCTGCAGCAGAACACAGGAAGGATCGCTGGAAGAATCAGGTCTTCGTGATTCCAGTTCCAACTGCTGTGGCCCACATGCCTTTGTTCATATGCAAATAAGAACTTAAGTGTGCGGTGACTTTCACGTTTGTCAAGTTTTCTGACTCTCTTCTTGCTTCAAAACTATGGAAAAATGTTTGTTTTGGGAGGAAGTACCTTTAAAATACGTTTTATATGGAAAGGAACATGGCTGGACCATGGACTGGATCCCCATCGCTAGAACAGCCTACTGGTTCTCAACAGTCACAAAGAGGTCAGGTTTGGCCTGAAGGCAGCTATTCACTAGTGTCTGCACTATCCCACCTGATAGACTTACGATGGATTTCTATGCAAGTTTACATGGAAAAAAAGGCTGGGCATGCTGAGAGTTAATGGCTGGCTGGCTGGCTGGCTGGCTGGCTGGCTGGCTGGCTGGCTGGCTGGCTTTCTTTCTTTCTTTCTTTCTTTCTTTCATAATATCATTAAATGCCTTGCTTTCAAACTTTGACTAAAAATTAAAGCAAGGCATCTGGAGTCAGTAGCTGTGCTAATGGGCTCCCTACTTGAGAGATAATTGGCATATTGTCATTTCTCTTGTATTAATATATGTCTACGTGTTCATGGTGATGTCTGTCTGTCTGTCTGGTCCATTCATTCTTACAGATTGGGCCCTGCTCCATTATGAAATACAGGAAATGTCTTGAAGCAGTTAAGCTAAATCAGTCATTGTTGGCATGGTAGGCTAGGATTTGTATCTCTGAGATGAGGCAGGTAGGATGCCTGCTTTGCTCTTGCCAAGGGCTTTTGTGGCTTCTAAGACTCCGTTCTGGTAATGAATGATACTTACTCTCTCGTCTTTCTCTCTTGCAAAAATGGAATAAGGACTTCATGCATAATTAGATTAGCTGCTTAAATGTTTAACGTTACTACTTGGCTCTATTTTACATGTTTTGCATTCCTACAGATAGACCTTATTGAGAAAGGGCAAGAAAATGCACGGTGTTTGAAAATAAACTTCTTTTCATTTTTTTAATTGCTTCCCTTGATTATGCCCGCAATAGCTATTATCATGTTTCACACTTTGAAAGGGGAACAAAATGCTTGTAATTCTCTCTCTCTCTCTCTCCATAATGAAGCCTAGTTTAAGGGGAGGTATAACCCTTCAAATTTTCAGAGGCAGCAGTTAAGATTCAGCTGCTCGTATCATTATTTCCTGCAATTTTATTATGAGCCTTGATTATTTACTTAAGTAATTAGAATTGGCAACCCAGCACATGACCAGAAAGTCTTCTCAGTAAACTATTTCTGGAGTTTGAACAAAAGCCAACATGTATGAACAAAGAATGATTCCACCTAGAGAAATGGGTGTGTTCCAGAAATGGGAACTTTCAGCAAATAAATTAAAAAAACCATTAAGATATGCATAGCCTGAAGACAGCTTGTGTAAATTATAACCTTTTAAATGCAAAAGTAAAATGATAATACATATTGATCAAAAACAGCATTATTTTTCCATTTAAAATGTGAAAGGTTGAACTACGCAGTTTGTTAAATTTGTTCTAGGGTTTAGCGTAAGTGCGGTTGAAACAGCGATTCCTACTGCAAGAGCGCTGATCCAGATTAGGACTGGAGTACTCAGGGGAGAGGTTTACATGGATCATGTTGATGTAGCTTGCCATACTTTTGAGAAACAGTGGATTGGCCTCCGCTCTCTTTAGAGCCCCAGGAGCCATCTTGGCTCGCTGGAGTCCCTGTGCCGCTTCACAGAGAAGGGCCGTCTATTTGAAGGGCCATCACCATATAATGGTGCCCCTTATTTAGCACATGCAAATGTTATACAAAGAGTTGATCTTTTTGACTGATTCTTAAATGATCAGCCTAAAGGCTTCTCTTGCCTGCCTGTCTTCTTGCATTTCTATCCTGCCTTTCTTCCCCTTGCAAGGAACCAAGGTGGCTTACAAGTGAACCTCCTCTTATTTTGTCCTCACTACCAACAACCTTGTAAGGAAAGTCAGCCTCAGGGTCAGAGACCGCGCCATAGTCACCCCGTGCGCTCCTGGAGGCGGGGACTACAACCCAGACCTCCTGACTGCCGGCCCATCGCTCTGGACCGCCGTACCACGGTAGCCCTGCACCATAAAGTGTGCCTTTTCAAAGGAACGTTTGCGTAGTTTAAAAAAGCACATCACACAGAAGTTCTGCTTTGTCAGATGACATACAAAGTGACAACAGAGGAAAGAAAAATGACAGTGTGTGCACAGACCTCTGCACAGCTTTAACTCACCGCGACTTTCTGGAGCATGAAATATGTAGAATGCTCACTATTTCTTAAAGAGGTCAGTAGTTCTTTTGGGTAAGTCATCTGTGTAGGAAGGAGGGTATGAGCGGAGGCTTCCAGGCCTCCTGCACTCTCTCTCTCTCTCTCTCTCTCTCTCTCTCTCTCTCTCTCTCTGTGTGTGTGTGTGTGTGTGTGTCCTCAGGGTTCTTCCACACTCCTCCTCATTCTTTGCTTTGGCTTTTCAGCCTCACTCCCTCCAAGCTGAAGCTTCACAGAGCTGCTGATGCCTCTTACACAGAGCCTGAGCAGAACACTTTCCTGCATTAGCAATGATTCTCAACCGGGAGCATTCCTGGCCATGCTGTGAAGGTTGCTGCATGTCCCGGAATGGACCTTTATGTGAGAAAAGCACAAATTATACTGGTGTGAGACAGAGGTGCACTGAGAGCGCATTTTTCACACACGCCCCCGTACCATCCCAAAGGTTCTTCTCAAAAGTGCTGTCATCTAAAGGGTAAGTGGAAGTTGGCTGGCTTGCGGCAGCGGTCCTTCCACTTACAGCTGCCTTATCCTGCTCCTGCCAAAGCATCCCTCGGCTGAAAGAGTGTCTCGGCACTGGGCAGACTGGAGAGCCGGCCTTCAGCCTTTCATGTCTTCTGCTCCTTATTTGGGCCCTACCTTGAGCAGCTAGAAACATAGAAGCACAGAGAGTCAGAAGGGGTCTCCTCGGCCATCTAGTCTGACCCCCTGCTCCAGCCGGCTTAACTCATGTAATACCCAACAGTTAGAAATGTTCAGAATGTAAATGCCGTATCTCATTTTAAAAAGATAGCACAGACTGAAACAGCTGAATAAATAAAAATTCCGTGCTGCTGACAGATTATCCTTCAGACTGAACTCTTTTCAATCAGTGAAAAGAGGATGGCTTTCTATTTTACATTATGGTCACCTGTAAAATTTCAGACTGCTGGTCATAATTTTAATCTGTATCTAAAACACAATTCAGATAAAGATTAAAAGGAACTGGCTCATTTTTCTTCCAATATGTTAGGATGTATACACAATAACATGGTTTGTTTATTTTAGACCTGATATTTTTCAACTTCAACTTCTCATGTACATTTCTTTGAGTTACTAGAAAAGCTTGAGTAACTTGAAATAAACTTTGTTTATTTTCTTAAATGTAAACAATGTAAGGGAAATGTAATCTCTTGTCTAATCTTCTATAAGTATTTTTTCCATGATCTAACATTCAAATGACATTCAGTATGTATTAATTGATTTCCTGAAATATTTCATGTCAAATACTTATGGTGTTTTGGGACAAAAAATTATCATGGGGTACTTTTTAACTTTGCTGAATAAATGCAAATAAAATAAACATGCTAAATTGGCTACTTTAAGCACAGGGGTGTGCAACTCAGGTCCGTCCAGAACTTTTTGCCCAGGGCTCCTCTCAGCCCTAGGCCAGCATAGCCCATGTAAGCTATCAAACTTACTAACAAAAAACAGAACGAACAGAGAGGTGCATATATCAAGTTCAATATATTACAAACATAAGGTAACACGATAATCTAAATTAACCAGGACTGAACTCCTAATATCCTATATGGAGTCATATGTAGTATATAGTATATAAAGAGAAGATAGAAAATGTCTAGAAATATATTCTCGCAAAGCAAAGAGCTCATAGATCCAATGGCTTAAAAGTTCTCCTCCTCGTCGTTTTTCTGGACAAGAACCAGTGCCAATGTTGGCAAGGAAAACCCCATCCACACGTTTAGGAGTTGATTTGTCCTTCCAACTCTGCTTTAAAGGTTACTTGTTACTCCCCATCCTCAAGGACTGCATAACTCTCAGAAGAACATAAAAATCTTTCGCAAAAGTGATTGTTTTAAATTCAGGTGTACGATCTTGTCAATTGCAGACCAAGGAAACACAATAGTAGAATCCTATGACTGAGTGACCCAGTTTGTGAATTAAATGCCCAGAATGCTTATTTTAACAAGTGATACACTCCCTTGATGTATTTGCTTAATTTTAAATGTGGTTCTTTAGAATATTCTGTTTGTTTGCCCTTCTCTTCCGAAGCATTGGAGTCAGAGTAATAAAATGCTTGTCAGAAGTTCTTTCTGGCTACAGGCTCCTCTCCTGCCACTAGACAGGTGGTCCCCTGCTTTGTTCACAGAGAACGATCCCCCGCCACCGAGTGACCTCGGTTTTTAACAGAAAGCAGAAAGTCAAGACGAGATCCAAGAGAGACTGAGCCACGCTTTATCTGTGAACACGAAATAGAGGATCTTGCATCCATCTGAGCAGTAGGACTGGCCAAGGAAGGGGCCTCTCACAATTTATTTTTAACGATGCTGATGCTGCCTGCCCTACAAAAGTCACAACAAAAAGGCCCTGGGTAACAACTCCCCCCTCCAGCTTTCCTTTTAAAGGTCTGGCCGTGCGCTCCTGCTCAGTGCGTGACTCCGCGCTGCACATAAATAGATAAATATAAAACCCCATTCCAGTCTCTACAAGAGAAATGCTGTGTTATTGTGAATTTAGAAAATTAAATGCTTTCCATCTGTGGAATTATTTATGAATGAGTGTGTGTACTTTGTGTAGCCAGCCTATTATCCACTGTCAGGAAACATTTTCTGCATTTACCATTATTTTTTTCCTTCAGCAGCCAAACAGTTCTCTGCATTTTCTTCTCCCTGCTGAGTTTTGAGGCAATTTTATAATATAAAATATCCATAAGACTGATAATCACAAAGGGCCGTACACAGAAATTCTTACTTTTGTTTCGAAGAACATCCATGCTTGAAGGGTTGGTGCTTTTTCCCCTTTTTGCTTGTTTCTTTCATACTGGATAAAGATTTCAGAGCTCTGGATGTGATGCAGCCCTGTAATTAGCTTTTACATTTCATTTCATTCCATTGCCTTTCTTTTCATTCTCATTTCATTGTACCACATTTGCAAATGAAAAGCATTCTGTTTGTTTTTGGAGCTCTTTGACCTGAACAATTCCTCCTCCTCCTCCCTTTGTTAAATGCATGATTGCATGGAAGTAAGGAAGAGAAAGTGGCATTTCCATCTGGTGGGTGGAAACCGTCAATGGAGAGACCAGAAGCCACTGCAACTCCGTTTTTTCATGTGCGATTGTGACAAGCCGTCCCGTTTCTGCTGTTTGCAGGGGAAGGGCCGTGGGGGAGATCCCCGCATTTCACTTCTGCTCCCATGATGAGAAAAAGCCCTGGAAACAGCAGACCTTTGGGAGCTAAAGTAGTCATCTGGATCCTGAAGCATGTTTCTCATATAACTGTATAAACAGAAACCAACAATAGTCGACCTTGAGCTTAAAAAGCTGTACTGTTGTGTACTGCTTGGAGTGAACAAGGATTTCAGAAGCTCCCTCTTGCAGTTCTAAAAGTAAAATCAGAGAAAGGGCTTGTAAAATTGCACACACCCTTGGAGAATTCTGCCCTCCCCCACCCAAGTAAGAATGCTATTAAATGCAAATAATTATCTCTGGGAACATAGAAACATAGAAACAGAGCGAGTCAGAAGGGGTCTCCCGGGCCATCTAGTCTGACCCCCGGCTCCAGCCGGCTCCACTCATGACACAAACATGTGAGTGGAGTTTTTAGGGAGAGTTTAGGTTGGCAAAGCATTCTGATTTTCCCTTTTGGGTTATGTGACATGTATTCCTTGTGGGACTATCATGTTAGATTGTAAACCACTGATAGGAGTTGGTTTTGGTTTGCTTTAATGTACACAACACCTGACACAATAGTAAGCGCTTTGTAAGCCAGTAAGAGCAATAACAACAATCATAATGGTATATTTAGAAAAAAAATTACAGAAATGACTATGTCTAGATTAATTGTGCAGAAGTTATGAGAGACTCTGGCCATTTAGCCAGTTTCAGAAATGTCTGATCATTCCAACCTGGCGCATGCCTTTGCTTTCATGGCTCCTGGAATGCCCCCAGCCTGAGCTATGCCCTGTTGAACTCTTTGGAGATCGTATCAGTAATTATCCAAAGTGACTTACTGAGCACTGATTTTAGTGGGAATGTGAAATGTAAATTGTTTCTTGCGCTGAGCATTAAGGCAACCGCCTTAGGGTTCTCCTTCTTGCTAGTGTGTGTGTGTGAGAGAGAGAGAGAGAGAGAGAGAGAGAATGCAGTGGCCCTACTGATTAGACTTACAATGTTGGATCATAGGCAGGCACTTTCGAACACATGCCAGTTCAGACCAAAGGTCCGTCCAGTTCGGCACTGCATGCACACCTCACAGGTTCCCCAGGTGGATGGGTGCAAGACCTCCACCTGCATGGACTCCTTAGCACCTGCTGTATGCGGCCTCGCTGGAGTTCTTCCAGTGCAATTCTATGCATCTCTCATAAGAAGTAAGTCCCACTGTGTAAATGAAGCATTGCAGCCTTAAGCAGTTGCTCCATTTAGACATTAGTGACATAAAAATATTTTTGCATGGCAAAGTAGGCTGTTATGCTCAAGGCCAGAATCAAGATGCTTTCCTGGGTCTTTCAGTGGAAGGAGGTGGTGATAGAATTGGTAGGCCATTGTGCTGCCTTAGATAAAATTGTCCTTCTGAAATAATCAGTATCAAAGACATGTAGATACCACAATGAGAAGCAGCACAGACACAATGTGACAGGAAAACCTTGATTAATAAGTGTTTGGGTGTCTGAGAATTTGCCACTGTTCTGTAACCCTTGAAATCAGACCGAGACTGTGTCTTGTTTAGAGAGAGAACAATGCAGTTCTGGCAGCCCTTGCGAGGGACTGAGCCCCATTGAACACAATGGGGCCACCGCTGAATCCACAGGCATAGACTTGCGTTGCAGGGGTTGCTCCCCCTTCAAGGTCCAGATGTTGACGTGTGTCAGTCTGTATATGAAGATGGGAAAGAAATTTTCTAGACGTTGAGAGCAGAACTTCTTTAGATTCTGCCACACTCCTCCGTGGAGTTTCATTGCTTGTGCTAATATCCTTTGATTACTGCCAGCTGACATTTGCTGGGCTTGGGCCCTTCTCCCAGATTTGCATGTGAAGTGTACCGTGATTCTTTGCAGTTTTATGTCTGCAGCTGAAAGAAATAAAGCTGGAGCATCAGTGCAAGTTAATCGGGGTGGGCTGGGGAGAAGGAATCTGCAGGAAGGGGAAAGGGCTGCCAGTTCTGCACTTGGGTGCTGCCTCACCGGTCTCCTCCTCTCGTGTTAGCAAGTGATCGGATGGAAGGGCAATGACCTTTGCAAAGTCTCCCTCTTGGGGCTTCCTGCACCCTTTATTTCAGCGGTGCTGAGCATACCAGCTTCACTATACCAGAACAGAGCTGCTGGCTTCTTTCTACAGCGTCAACCTGGTTTCATCTGGTCGGCATTTGGCTGGTAGCGTTTCCCACCGGTGGCACCTGTAATGATTTTAGGTGGAAATATCATGGATAGGGCTGAGGGTGTCCTCTGGCACTGGAGTGTGGCTCTTCTCCAGCCGAATTACTGGCACTGAGCAGCCATTTAACTGATTGTACTTGCACAAGGGATTCTTCTGGTTGTACCCAGCAGCAGCAGCAGCAGCAGCAGGAGGTGGAGAATTAGGCACCAGCTATTGTTCATATGTTGCAGATCTGGCTTAATTTGGCTAGTTGATCGGGTATTGTAGTGTCACAGTGGTGCTTGACTATGTTTAGAACTGGCTGTGTTTAGAATTGCTGGAAATTCTGGCTTTTTGTGAGTGCATTGCCCCTGCTTGGCTCCTCCTCTGAGCAAAGGTGGCTGAGCTAACCAGAAATGCTCCCCAGGACATCTAAACCCAAAGTGTGGCTCATTCAACCCAGGCATGGGGAAACCACTGCAATTCATGGCTTTAGGCACTGCTTTGTTGGGGAAGGAACAAACCAGGAGTGCATCTGGGTGAGGGTGTAAGAGGAAGCGTTGGCTTCCTTGTTAGTTTCTTGTTACCACTTGCAGGAAGAGGAAAGTAGGAATGATCCAGCCACATGCACAATAAACCGGAACTCTCAGGAGTTCTGGCTTACTGCTGTGTCTTCATGCAGCCAGTGTCCCCGCAAAGGATTCTCAGCTTGGTTAAGCCTCGTCAGAAGCTGAAACCTGCATACTGAAGAGGGCAGGGATGTGCACTGCCTGGCATCCACATACCGTATCTGACCAAACAGAAGTTGCGCGTGTGCATAGAGGAGAGATCGCCCACTGACGTGCCGGCTTCTCATCATGCTGTGAAGCATTGCGCTAGCACCATGGATAGGTCTGCGAGCACAGATGCTCCAGGAAGGCGTGTTGCAGGATTACCATGCAAACCCGTGGCTAGGCGAGGGGAACAATTTTCAGCTGCATAAACAGATCACATAGCAGCTGTTGCTTTCACTCTCTCTCACTGTAGGTAAGCTGTCACCGAAGTCGCTGCCATTTCCTATGCAATTTTATCCAAAAGTATTTCCTCACCTCGAAATCCTTCTCCTGCATATGCTTTCCTTTGTCACTTTTCATTCCCTTAAGCCCAATAGTAGGCCAGGGAGAAGGTGTTCCCTGTTATTTCCTATTCGTTTCAAAATGGAGGTGTGCTGGAAGATGGGGAGAAAGGAACACCCTGGTCGTTTGTCAGGTTGTTATATATTTCTTCTGTCAGAGTGAGAAAGTCTGAAAGCAGTCATATCTTTGCAGGTAAGACTTTGCACGTTCTTGTGTAACATTTTTAAGGGACCTTATTCCTTGGCTGCCTTTGTCATTTGGGTAGTTTGTTTTTCACCATACTTGAACAATGTAGGATCACCCAATCCAGATGAATGGTGGGAGAATCAAGAGAGATAAAGCAGCACAGCTTTACGCAGCACAGAATCAGACAGTGGGAGCTGCTGCGTAAGAGGTGATGGCTCCCAGCTTGGGTGGCTTTAGAAGAAGATCAGACAGATTTGCAGAGGAGAAAGCTCGGGACGGCTAATAGCACGATTGCTGTGCTACCTCCAAGTCCATCTCTCAGAGCCAATTTCTGGAAAGTATGACTGAGAGAGTGCCCTATTGTTCTTCTGGGTGTTTTGGAGGCATCTGATTGACCCTTCTTGGAATGGGAGCTGGGCTAGATACATCTCTGGTCTGATTCATAAGCTCTTGAATCTCGAAATCACGCAGTTTCCTCCTTTGCAAACCTTCCAAAGTCCATATTTTCTTCTTTGTACCAACATTTAGAATCCATTTCTTGCTCGTATTGTATACTCTGTTGCACAGATTGCCTGTTATCCTTCTTTCCTGTCATATCTCAGCTCTGCTAAGAACAGCTTTCTCTTCCCATCACTCTGCTGTGAATCATTCATGTCACTCCTCTTCCTTAGTCCTTTCTTTGGTTTCCTGTCATGTTAAAAAAAAAAACCAAACCCAAACCCAAAAACCTACTCCTGTCGTTTAAAGCTTTCCACTGCTCAGACTTTAACAAAGCACCAGAGCATGCATTACAGTTCCCTTTGGTAAATGGGCTGTGAGGTATAGAAAGAGCTACTTAACCAGGTGGATTTCTGTCATCCCGTTGAGGATCCCCACACAGTGCTGTTGGCCACGGGAGCAGGAGGACATAACAGGGGCTCAGAGAATCATGAGGCGAGGGGTGCGATAATTTGGATCGATGTAGCCATGGCCTGTCATGCCAGATCAGGGCTCCCATCCTTGATGACGCCCCTGTTTCTTCTTCGCGCCTCTGCTACGTGGCTAGAGCTTTTACTATGCAAGTGGGGAGAAAGCGCTGCGTCCATATTGTCCTCCTCCGGCTCCCCCCCCCCCCCCCCGCCAGCTCTACCACTTCTCCATTCTTGATAGCCAAAGGGAAGGCCTGTGATGTTCGGAACGTACGCAGAAGCAGAGTGCTGGCCGGCAGGGAGAAAAATGGCCTTCCCAAGGACGTGTGTCCAGAACAAGGGAGGGAACAAGGAGCTTTTATCATTGGGCGCAACAATATATGAACTTAACATATTCAAATTAGTAATGTGGATGTCAGCGATGTATTTGTAATCCATGATTCATGCACAAGCATAAATATGTTTGGGAAGGATGGATACTGTACATATATGTGTATAGAGAGAAAGAGAGAATTTCCCCAAACATTAATTTCCCTTTGCATTCACTCATCACATCAGGCCCCATTCCTAAACCGAATTTCCTTCAGATTTTCTGAACCCAAACTGCAATGGAGCTGGATCATCAGTGCATTCCAAGAGCACACAGAGCGAGTTGGCCATCGCACTCACGAACATTGCCCAGGAAAGGGGCATTTGCCGCAGGCCTGAAATGGTGGGCATCTTTCAGGTGCAGAGAGGGGATTGCTTTAGGAGCGCCCTCACTTGCTTCGGGTGGCAAGGAACTTCTCTCTCTCAGAACGAGACGTTGATCACTGCCCTGGCCTCGCTCACTGTTCCCTCCCTGCCCTCTTTCATAAGCCAAGAGAGACGAGGATTCGGTACACGCATGCTTATGAACTTGTCTAAGTACCTTGTCACAGAGATGCTCTTTCCCTGTCAGGAACGCATTGCTCGCCGAGGGACTCAAAACTGTACATCAACTGTGCAACAGATTCCGAAGAGAAAATTCTGTCCATTTCCCCAGAAAACGGGCCCTTGATCTTTGCCGCTGGTCTTTCATGTGCAGGAAGGCACCTTTCAAGTAACTTCTCTTTGTGCTCCCACAAAACCTGCCCAGCCCTTCCTCCTGAGGGAATGCTCCTTTGAGCACATCGACAAAGATGTTTCT
The DNA here is from genome assembly GCF_004798865.1 of Varanus komodoensis. NCBI lineage: Eukaryota > Metazoa > Chordata > Lepidosauria > Squamata > Varanidae > Varanus > Varanus komodoensis. Next base: position 4,376,072 of record NW_025335684.1, read on the forward strand.
CTTGCTTCAGTATTGCATAAAAATATATAGCCCATCTCAGCATCTGTGCCAGTGATCAGCTTTTTAAAATTCCTACTGAACTGTGGGCTGTCATACTGCAAATGCCATCATTAAGAGAACAAAACATTACCTTGCTTTGCCGCCTGGGTAAATGGTTTAAACTAACTGGCTCCCCCTGGTGGTGGCTGGGGCGGCGCCTGATGCTTGTTGCATAACTTTGATGGGCTAATTGGTAATGTTGCCCAACTGTGGTGCTGGGTCCCTTTAACTAATATTGAGCGAGATTATGCATTCCTGCCAGCCACCTATTTGATACTGAGACTATTTTTTTTTTTTAAAGAGTATGAAAAGCTACCTGAGCGTTCTTTAGATAAAATGACTCACGGCTATAGATAGATACCGACAGGGGTGGGGGGGTGTCTCCAAGTACAAACCTCAGATGATGTGTCACATGTATTTCTTTGCCAAAAGAAGCCCCTCGCTGTGCTTCAGGGGGAAGGTCAGGTCAGTGACAGAGTCTGAACTCCCAAATTGCTCTTTGAGCACAAAGAGTTGTCAGAAGGCAAGTTCAGAGTAGAGAACAGAATCCTCCATTTCTGAGCTGAGCCGTAACTGGAAAGAAAGCTGTATATAATAACATGCTGGCTCCATTATGACGACACTGTGCCATTTAGAATTTGCCCCCAAAAGTTCCTGAAGTGAGAGGTTAGCTCTAGTGTGAACTTGAAAGGAAAAATAATAATAAAGTGGCAGTCATCCCATTGCTAAAAGGGGTAGCCAAGTATCACAAAAGTCGATTCAGATTCATTTAAATGTATGCCATTTAAACCTGTCAGCTACTTAACACTAAGACTGTTGAAAATTCTTTACCCCAAGTACCATCCATCCGTAGAACTGCCGAGCTTTTCTCTGCCAGGGGTTTGTGCCCTTTGGGAAATGTGCAACACAATCAGTCTTTCACGCAGGCCACAAAACCCGCCTTGCCGCAGAGGTGCATTTGCCACATGTTACATCTCACTTGTAAAAGATCCCTGCCAGGAGGTGGGGAGGGAGAGAAGGAAGCAGCCACCAACTTTGTCAGCTTGATCAGAGCTTTGAAGAGCTGGCCCTACACGCAAGCAGACCAGACGCAGAGAGGAGGCGCTGCCCTCAGGGGGAATCTCTCTGGAACCTGCACGTGTGCCCAGGGGTTTTGACGTCCGATTGCACTGAAGAGCACTCTGGAAGAGACAGGCTGCTGAGCCCCTTCCCCACCTCTGTGTCTCAGGCCACACATGGTTATTCCTCAGCAGTCCATAGGATGGCTATTGCAAGATATAAAAGACGTCTGCAGCAGAGGTCCTCAGATGTTCTGTGCATCCTCAGAGTTGCTCCAGATGGGGTTCTCCCACTGTGTACGTCCAGATGGGCTCCCTGGTCTCCTGTGGAGCTGGAGGCAATGAACTGTGTGGAACGGCAGCCAGTCTGACTTTGACGGGAAACTTGGCACAGGTCTGGCTGAAAATGAGCCATGGCCCAACTGAAGGCCTCCAGTGTGATGGTGGAGGAGCAAGTGAGCATTGCTTTTGCCCACAGTCACCCAACTGACCTCTTTCGTGGGGGTCAAAAGCCTTGTGAAGGGGTCTAATTCTGGCCCGTTTGAAGAAACCTGGCAGCCCGTTCTCAGCCAACCTGTGCAGACCTTTGCAGGTAGCATGGCTTCCGCCTCTGCTGACTTGGATGCTGCGCAGGTGGGCAGAGCTCCGGTGGATGTAACTCTGGCCTCTCCTCATCTCATTCCGCGGAACATTTTTCTGTTCGCACAACCAGTGGACAGCGTTGGACCTTGGGAAGGACGGCTCTTGTTAAATCCGTTCTGTGTTCCATGGATGGTCAAGTGCCTTCTGCTCTGTCGCCCACCCTTTGATGGAACCAAAGCATTTTGTGTGAATGCCGTTCCTGTTTGAAAATGCACATGAGTGCTAATGCACTCTTGCATACTTGTGCCACTGTGTTTTTGCACATTGCCCAAATCCACCCCCCACCGCAAATCTAATAAATTGTCCTCAAATCCACAGACTGGAAAAAAGCCAATCAGCTACAGAATCTACAGGTAACTTCACAGAAATCTAAGCTCATTTGAAGTGCAGATTTCTCCAATATCTGTAGCTTTTGAAAGAGGGTGCGGATAGGGTGGGGACTGGCAAAAACCATGTTGGCCATCACGCCTTGCAAATATGAACTTAAAGGCTGCCTTTTTGGAGCCAGTAAACAACCTCCAACGTATGGTTGACTTCCTACAAGCAGATTCAGGCTAAGCTAGGAATGGGCCTCTCATGAGCACTTGTAACCAGTTCGTCATGCAAATTACCTTTTCATCCAAAAGGAGCTGGCAATGCGCTTTTCGGAAGTGTGAAGTCTTATGTATTTGTTACATGTTTGCTAATAACTACCTTCTTCAACTGATGTCCTACAGGCCACATGGAACAGTTGGTTGAGTTTAATAGAATTGAACAATGCAACATATTATACACTCTTTAGTAGCCTAAGCACATTAGTTCTCCATTAGATTAAAAAGCTAGTGTTATTCTGCTGTTATGTCAGGATTCAAAGGAAATATATTAGGTCTTTATCAGCCTCATCTTAACCCCACATGTTCAGAAACCATTATCAGATGACTAATTTTGCTAATAGGCTTCTTCTAGCACAAAGTATGAATGAAAATGAGAGAAGCACAAATGCTCTTTGCCATTGTTCTCTTTGCAATTAGCAATGAGTAGCAAATGATGGCCCGGCCTATATCCAGCACATTGCAGGCACAATAAGGCCGCCCAGCTCCTGCGCTTATCTATTTATTGCACAAAGAGGCTCTCTTCCAGACTGAACTGCTGGGGGTCACCACAAATGCACTCACTTGCCGCCTTTTGAAGGCTTCGAAGGCTTGAGAAACAGTCTTCATGGCATTGCAGGTGGAGGCAAGCGTTATGGCCAGATTAATACTTCGTCTGTTGACCTTTCAGCATGTACCACTTCATTCTAATCATTCTCATTGTTTAAGACCCAAAGAGGCAGTCCTTCTGGTGGTAGGCCCCATGGGCTGGAGATGCAGACGGTCCTTTTCAGTGACCATTCAGTGGCGTTTAATCGCAGGGCGGGTGGGCGGGGGAGAGGCACTCTGCTGTCAGCCCAGTTGTGTTGGGAGAAACTCTTTCAGCTGCTTAAACGGATTTAATTTTTTTATTTAAGTGTTGTACATTGGAAATCCTATGTGGTATTTATTGCACTTCGGTTTTGTGTTTTCATGGATTGTGGTGATCTGCCCAGACAGTTTTGGCTATTGTGTGCTATAGAAGTGAAGATGAGCATGAGGAGGAGGAGGAGGAGGATAATGAACTGGTAACGGCAGTGTCCTTTTAAAAAAGGATTTGCTTCGCCAGAAATGCATGTTTCTTTTCTATGTGTATAATAACGTGCGGCTAAGTCTACAGGACGTTATTTCTGAGTGCAAACAATATAGCCAAGTTTCCTATTGCTTCGTTTCACTTATTCCAAATTTCCGTTTCTGTAAGGAAGAAAAAATTCCCCATATCATCAGCTCTTCCAGGCATTCTATAGTTTCAGCTGCTTTGTCCCAGTTAACCTAGTACAGAAGATGAAAATTTGAATAAAGGCCGGTTCCCTCCACATATTTTGTAATCCTGTATCGTATGCCTTCTTTGTTTTCATGGTACCTATACGGAATATACATACCATTATTTCTTCTTAATTTTTTTGGGATAAAGAGACGACTGTTAACCATACGGACTATTGTGAATGGAACAGATCTACGACTGAGGATCGCAAACACCATGCAGTGGCACAGTGGTTAGAGTGTGAGACCAGGACTCAGGCAATCTGAGCGTTAGCCCCCACTCAGCCATGGAAGCCACTGGGTGACTCTGAGGCGTTCGTTCCTCCCTCCTGCGAGGGGCTGAGGTTGTGAGGACAAACGGGGAGGGGAGGAGAATCTTGTAGGCCACCCCTGGGTTCCTTGCAAATGGGAAAAGCCAGGCGTTAAACCAGGCGGGCTGGGCTTGTGCTCCTATTCTTGTCATCGCCATCACATAACCCAATTCGGATATGGAAAACCTAAGCACGGTGCACGGCTCGTTCCCCGTGAAAGTCCGTTCATAAGTGCCAGACCCTCTCACCAGAGCCTTAATCAGCAGCCTGCTGGTATTCACATCCCTGCTGCCAGGGATCTGAAGAACCTCACAATTAATTTCAGGTTTGGGGGGCAGGGGTGGACTTGGAGCATCACCCATCCTGACACACGCACACACCAGAATTGCATTTGCTGTGATGCTGAGGAGTTGAAAAACTGGCTTGCTAGGTAGGTGGGCAGGTGGAGCTATGCAGGCATCCATTCCAAGAAAGAAGTAAGAAAACTGTGACTTGCAACCCTCCAGCTATTTGAATTCTGGCCTTGGTTTTTGTTCTTTCATAGGATCTTTGCAAGTAGAATCAGAAGACACCTTCCAACCTTCCAGGGACATCGCGTCCAACCCCCCCTTACGATGCTTTGTTTCATCCTTAAGATTGATACCACAATAAAAACAAAAGTAGTCCTGTGCTATATATCGTTATCCATATTCACTTTCACCCATAAGTCGCATTTTAAAACATGCTTCCATTGAGTGCGCACTTCAAGAAAGCCACCCTGGTCTTAACAGAACCTCTGAGCAGACAGAGTGCACGATCAGGGAGTGAAACACACCAAAGTGTTCCTCCCAGTTTCTGCTGTTTCATGACAGATCTTGGTGCCAGGGATTGAAAGAAAAGGAGCTTTATACTTGCCAGTTCTAAATTGCATTGGCTCATAATGGTAAATTTTATAATGCTAAGCCACCTTATTGTATAGTGTTTGATGAACCAGTTTGGATTTTCATTGGTTTATATGTAGTTTAATTTTCTTTCCCCCTGTAACTCTTTTATTGCAATCCTTCTTTCTTTTTCTTTTTTTTTAAGCAAACTTTTATTATACTCTTTTTATGTAGGGAAAACAATGCTGTGTTTTTTCCCAAATGAATAGCTTGCAGCAAAACAAAAACACATTGGTATTTTAATTCACTTGTTAAATGCACTGAAATTTTTAAAAAGAAACAAGCCTGTGGAGGCAAGTTTCTTTTTTCAGTGTGTGTGTGTGTGTGGGATTTTTCCTAGCATTCTCCAAGAGTTGCATAACCTAAATTATTTACAGTTTGTAGACTCACAAAAGAGAAGCAGATTTGGGTTATTTGCTTTCCTGATAAGGGAAGAGGGTTGAAGTTGCTGTGATATGCCTCTTTGTTAATTTCATATTTGTTCCCTGGTGTATAAAAATCTTTTTAAAGAACTCAAGTACTGGCAGGCTCTTTTGAAACTGTGTGGAAGTAGTAAGATTAAACAAAACATGAAACGATCTTAAAAATATAAGTCAGCAAATGTCTGATAAAAATAAACGCGCTTGGTAGTGGAGGGAACAAAACCCTGTTTGAGCTCAATGTATTTGTTCTCTAGGAACGGGGCCTGCCTTCATTTTGCTTGGGAGCAAATAGGAGCCATTTGCTTCCATCGATATGAAGCTTCAAGTACTGAAATAAAAGGGTTTGGCACAGCAGAATGAAAGCAGGAGAAAATGACTGGATTGAAGCGCTGTTCTCTAATGAAGATCTGTGTAAGGTTGGGGTGGCATTTTGAAGCTGGCTAGTTTATCCAGTTTTTCCCAATGAAAACATGGACGGTTCGGTGTACTCGTAACACCCCTATGTTTGTGTTATTAGTTACTGCAAGTTATTAGTTATTAGTCCCTGCAAGACACGTCCACTGGAGGTTGCAGACGGGTCTTGTCTACCTACTGTCACCTATATTTTGTATTTATACCTTTGACCTGTATGGATTTCTGAAACAAGCATGTTAAGTGTTGGCCATAAAAGACAGGAGAGGAAGAACAAAGATCAACAGGGGGCTCACTTAGAGGATTCCGGTGGTGGGAAGAGCAGGGAGCCCGAGGTCAGCTCCGGACTTCTCCTGTCTTCCCACTTAGATGGTCAGCTGTGGACCTCCACATCTTCTGCAGAGCTTTGCAAGGGCAGGCTGAGCTACCACCAGGACACTGCTCATCCCAGTGGAGCCTCATGGCCCTTTTTGTGTTGGTCGAAGGGCGCAAGGAAGGTGCTCCACACGTGGAGTCCCACATCCCAGCTCTGAGCACCGTCGCAAGACCCCATCTAACAGCCATGGGAATGCAACCTTAATCTCAGTCTCATGGACCTGATTATATATATTATGTAGTAGATGCAGCCTGGGCAACATGAACTCTCTGGACTGACGGCTCCAAGGTGCGTGGCATTCTGTAGCTCAGCAGCTAAGGAAGGCCCACTGCGGAAATACAGCACATCCAGCCCTGGTGCAGACAGTTGTGGCCATGATATCTGTGTGCCTTGCTCAGTCTCCTGGCCAGGAGCTCTTGGAAGTCATCTTCAAGGCTCAGCTTTTCCTCCTTTTTTCCTTCCGTTGTCCCCTTGTGTGTGGAATGTTGGACCAGATGGACCTTTGCACGGCTCTCCTTATGTTCTGACGTTTATCTATTTTAAATCTAGACAGGGACTGGAAAGTTTTCAGAGGATGCCTTCGTGGCAGAGCATAGTCTTCTAGCAGCCTTTCAACTGGGAGGCTCTCCTCTGACACATGGCCACCCTGCATGCTTGGATGTCCCAGAAGGGGTCCCAGAAGCATTGCTTGAAGGCCCCTTCCCAGGTCAGGGGCTGGAGTGCCTACCAGGTGGCAAATCCAGTCCTAAGGGAACTGCTGCTCCCAACCTGTTTCCAGCTCATGGCTGAGTGATGGGATCTCATAGCAGCCGGGCTGCTTAATCCCTCGATCCTGGCCGTGTGCACACCCGCCTCTCTGAGCTGCAGCCAATCAAAGCGGTGGCCACAGCTTCAGTCCGTGTGGTGCTGAGACCCTCTGCCCTTCTCCACGCTGCTGACGGAAATCACCAGGTCGGTGCGAACGCCGCTACTAGGCCAGGCCCGCGACACGCTCACGGAGTGCTTGCTTCCTTGTTCGTAGGTGCCGACACCTCCTCCGCCGCCATGGCTCCTGTGATCGTAATTCCTCCATGTAATACCAGCGCGGTGGCCGGAAGTAACGAAGCCGTCCTGGAATGCGTGGTTGATGGCAGGTAATGTGAAATAGCCAAAGCAAACTGAACGCTCATTTTAAGGAACGCATGAAGCCTGAAATAGGGGAGAGAATGCCTTTTTCAATCCAAAGCATGAGAATTCATGGTGGATGACACCTTTTGCTTTTTCTCTCAAGAAGCCGGGAATCTAGGTCCGGTTAGCTCAGTTTTATTCCTGGCTGCCACTTCCCTGGTCATTAGCACATCTCTCAGATGAGTCCCAGAACAGTGCAAGGGTTTGCTTTTTGTTTGTTAATTTTGCTCTGCCGTGAGATAGGTTAATTCCCCCTGTGCTGTGGGAATGGGTTGCAAGGCAGGAAAAGGATTGGGTCGATATTATTCATGTCGAACCACGGAAGAGTCAGAACATCAAAGTCAGGTAACTTGTCTTGGGTACTGTTAGAGACATGGTGTCTCCCATGCGAGCAGGTTAAGCATCAGTCCTAGCCCTGTTCATCAGGCGACTTTTTATACATCGTCTCCATGGTCATCGAATGAGTTTGAGCAAGAAAAGTCAATCTTCGATTGCTTGGCAGTTCCTCAGGCGCCACAATAATGTTTAATGCTGCTTTCTTTAAGACTAGACCTCTGAAATGTTACCTATGGATGCAGTGGGCGGGGTGGGGGGAGGTACCCCTGGAAGAGAGAGAAGGATCTGAAATCTTTCCAGGGCCCATTGATTCCCCCTTCCCTGTGAAAGCACAGACATTCTTGATAACACTTAATGCAGTCTCCAAAATTGAGTTATAATTAAAGTTCCTCCCATACAGCTGTGTCCCCCGAGTGGTGTGTATTTTTAGCAGCCTTTGCTTAGGCAAAGCAAACCATTACCGCTTAAAAGTTGCACTGCTCAAATGGGAAGCCAGGCCTGCTCAGAGCCACGCTGTTCCCCCCTCCGCCTCCGCCTCCCCTGCCCTGCTTCTCTCTGATGCATGCTTCTGCGTAAGACCTCAGAGCTGTGCCTGGATTTATTTCCAAGTGTCCAGTGCTCAATGTGTCTGCAGCCCTGGAAGAGTTACGTGAGTCATATGTTCACTGTGTTATTACTGCAGATAACATAATTCACGGTAATAATTGGTGTGACTTTTACCCTCACAGGCCCACTGAGAAATTAAGTGTAGCCTGGAAGAGGAACGGAATCAAAATAACCAGCGGAGTTAGCAGTTTTGGGAGACGTCTCACTATTGCCAACCCAACCTCTGCTGACATTGGAATGTACCTTTGTGAGGCGCAGTTGAAAGACGGCCCTGCTGAGCCGGAGAGAGCCAAAGCTTTCCTCTCTATCCTGGGTAATATACTATTTTTGTAACGCACGCCTTGAACCAAGGTACAATAGGAGATAGAAATGGTTATTTTAATATGTCAATGACCTTACAGTTGAACTTTTCTCCGGGAAAAAGAACAAAAGAGGTGAAGTAGGGTTATCTTCCAAATTAATTCGGCCTTTCTTCTTCATGAATACAAATTCATCAGGAATATTCTTTTCTTTAGCAGCGATGCTCTGTGTAATACACTGTAAAACTGTGATCACGAAACTAGGAGTAATGGAGCCAGTGGAACCCTTAACATACAGCTTGCATGTCTGTGTGAAGTTCCGATTAAGCCAGCTTATTCCTGGAGGGGGTTTTCAGAATGTGTCTGTATCATGTTCTACATTTGATGGTTTCTAGGCAGGAAGCTACATGCCTTTTGCAGGAAAATGAAGAACCTGGTGACACTGTGAAGTCTAGTGCATTGATGGCCCAAGCCTTTGTGGGCCACTTTCCACCTCTTCAGATACATGAAGCACTATCCTTCATTTCTCTCTCCCTCCTCCACCCCTCACACGTATGCACAAGAGTTACCAGGGGGTGTTGGCATTGTAAGTTAGATCAGATGAAGATATAATGTAGAAATTACAGATAGTGATAATGACGTTAATGGTGGCATCCATAAAAAGTTGATGCAGATGCCACAAACATATTGGTCTTGCATAAGCCAATTAATACATGTAGTGTGATTTAAAAAAACCAAACTTTTACCTCTCTGCATGTGCTAACTGGTTTGCCAAGCCATTTGTGTTGTGAGTAACAGCACTTTTGTGAATGGCCGCTCTTAATAGCATTATTATCACCCTCAGAACTGTGTGCGTCAAATTTCCGTTGACCTCACTGTTTACGTATGACCTTCCCCTCCCTGCCCCCTTGTGAATCTATCACTGCAGCCCAGATCACACGTACAACGAAGCGGGCTGCAATTTTCAGGTGCCACAAGACGCTTCCTCGTTTTCTCTGCTTTGGAAGGTTGGTGGGAAGAAACCGGCGCCCCCACGGGCCATGGCACACGCTCCCTTTCTGCCGTCTTTGCTGCCTAGCCGGCAGGTGGAGACTTGCGCGCTGGGGCAGCTTCGCCCCAGCGCCTGGCAGCGCTCAAGTGCAGCACACGGCCCAGCAAATGGCACGTAATTAAGGGCCATTTTGCACGTGGGCTGCATTCAGACACCATGACTAACTGGTTTCGCATTATGCGAACAAGCCACACGCCACAGAACCTTGCATCCCCCCCACCCTTCTGGCATGGCTACCGGGTGGGGGGGAACGACTGCTGCCGATCCTGCCTCCAGTCGAGTGCACCTGTACGATACCCATGCGAAGGGCTGTGGGTGAACATTTTGGGTGGTGAACATGAAGTGTGGCCCTGCCTCTAAACACTGCAATGGCGCTGCCTGTAAGGGCTTCCTGCAGGCAAGGCATGTTACCATCACGAAGTGCCCTCAAGGGGTTCTGCCGCCTCTCCCTGTGGCTCGGCACTGTTGACTGATCCTTGCGACAAGAAGCCTTCGAGCATCGTGGTGAGGCAGATGAGCCGTTAATTAAAAGCACCAGTGGCTTGCCGGCTCCACTTGTCCCCATAATTCTTGGGTTAAGCATCCCAGGAATCGCCACCACGATGGGTCACTAAATAGGCACTCAGACATCCGCCTCTGCGTGGAAAGCCAAAATGTTTACCAAGTCTGAACATGTGATATAACCCCCAGTATATGCAAATACTCCCCCGATCCCCTTTACGCAGGTTACGTAAGTTGTGCTAACATTTGTATTCATCATACTCTTGCGTTTTATGCTGCACTTCGTGAAAGCTGATTTTAAGCATCTTCTTTTTGCTTTGTTTTATTTCTTCAAATTATTATCTTCCCACTTCTTTTTGTTTAAAAGATGAGTCAATTTCAATTATTTATGGTTTTGATTTAAGCCCTTCTTTATCCTCACAATTTTATTGTGACTAATTTAATTTGGCTGCTGTGCCATCAGATTCTGCCTACCACAGTATCTCAAGCAGCGTTTCTGCCTATGGAGATGGTACTTAAGTAGAGCTCAGATAAAACAGGAAAATGAACCCTGGGGAAAGCTTTTAGATGTTGTAATGACAACTTTGATTAGTGGCCCTATACACATAAGTAGCCTTTATTTGGGATGTTTTATTTATTTCTTATATAAGTTTTATAGGGCTGCAATGAACTAAGTTATGAAAACAGCCCATGCTATGAAGAAGCAGGGGAAAAGAAATCAGCAACAAATTGGTTATCTGTTACTTTTATTGCCCCTTTTTATGCAACAAGCTACTCTCATTTTGAGTGTTTACTCCCAGTGTCAGACGGGCCTGATGCATTTTGAAGTTTCTGAATTTCTGGAACAGCAGGAATGTTCTCTAACAGGAAGCCGAGATAACTAAGCAGTAGAATAATTCATGAAAAGGCTGGAGCATCAACATGTAGCAGGTCCATTTTTTAATTAGTGAGGAAACAGAATTAAGGGAAGGTGTAGACAAGAATAAAAAATGATAGAAGAGCTTCTATAAAAAGAGATCATTCTCTCTGAGCTCTTTTTAAGGTGTTCCTTCTGTAACCTACATTATTAAAGACTATTTTAGTAGCACTTAAGGACTCAATTATGCTTGTCCATTTGTGCGCATAAAATATTTGTAGGGTACACAAGTAGATAACACCACCAAGGATGTTACAAAAAATGAGATACAAAAAACTTTCTGGAGCCTGCTTAGAACAGAATGTTGTGTTAAGGGGAGCCCTTTAAAACTGACATAAAAGTTTCCTTGGAATAGACGTTCCTTCCAGCAGACTTCACAATGTTGGATATTGAAGAAAAGGGTGTTGTGAACCTTCTTTCCAAGTAATATACATCAGAGTATTGATCAGAGCTTGGAAGAGCACAGAGCTGCTTCATATAAGTCTGTGCTTTCAGGTTAAATAAAGTTAAATGAGCAAGGGCATAGGAATCAGAGGGAATTCCTCCAGGAATCTGCAGACACTAATTAGACTCTGTTAAAAAGGCCAGTTGGCAGAAATCATCGCTTAAAACAGTCTATCCATAAATATGGATGGATGTAATGTTACAGAGAAGAGGAAATGTGGGTTTTCTAAAGAGAAGTACTGAGAATGCATTAGAAAAGCTGAGTATGTAAGTTTCCTATTGAATAGATAGAAAAGGTTAAATATGATTCTTCTGATTATATGTTTGGATACTAAGAGAGGTTGCAAAGTCTCAATTGCCAGGAATGTCATACAGCAGAAAAAGAGTAAAACAGCGGCATGAGCCAAAATTACACATTTTTCTGATGTACGGGCAGGCAAGATGACCTTCTGTTAAAATATAGTTCATTAAGATGAGCAGATCCCATGGTTACACCTAGAGCAGCAGAGACTGAGGGCAAGATAATGCTATTAAATCTTTAAGAGGTTTAAAATGGCTTCAACTTAAAGATTTGCTGAGCCAGTCCAAGACTGGAGAGGCTGAGCAACACAACCTCATAAAGAAGCCTGGCAGGAGAACACACAGGCAGCGTCGCTTCACACCCTGGTGATGTTCAGCCCTGTTGCACCAACTTAAGGCCTGTGGGTTACAAGGCAGCTGGAAGGCTCACACGAGCAAACGGTCTTGTCCTCACTAGTCCTGAAGTTCACCCTTTCGTCCCGATCGAAACTGAAGGTCTCTCACTCCCATGCAAGCTAGATCCACACCCACCAGTAGCTCCCATAAATGTTCCCAGTCTGTATATTCGGAGAGTTGTGCCAGCACCACATCAAGAAATAAAAGATTCCTATCCTGTTATTAACCTATTGCCGCACTGCAATTTCCCGACAAGGGTGGCAAAGCTCCCTTTGATGTCTTCATATAGTTCCAACAAAGATAAACGAAGGTGGTTCCAAACTCTGGTTTTATTAGCTGCAGTTGTTATAAATTTTTAAAGGATGGCGTGTTTCTGAGCTGGCCCAGCAGTGGGTGGGGGAAAGATTTGCTGCAGATTAGATAAGAATGTATTTGTTGTGCTACTAGCCATCTGAAGATTAAGTGTTGCCATCACACTCATTTGAAAATAGGACTAATTTAAAACAAAAGCAAAAACCCCACAGTCTTTCCCTCAAGTTCTTGGAGGTCCTTTAATATAACAGCTCTAAGTAGTTATTTTTATACTGCCATTTCAGTGGAAGTTTATGAAATCCTGCCACTACACCAAATGAACACTTGTGCTTTAAGGCAGATGCTATGGCTGAAAATAAAACTTAGACAAAGGGAAGTGGGAAGGAAAGCCAAGCTACAAAGAGATCAGGAGGGTCTGGTGGGACACAGCGGCAGTGAGAAGGCGCAATGCTTCATTGCCAATGGCCACTTGGAGAGGAGCATGACAAGACGGCGCAGAGGCAAATGGCACAGGGGAGAATTCTCCTTTGCTGTCGTGGAAAAGTCGCGGCACACTCCAACAAGCAGGCATGTTCCTTTAACAAAGTGGCTTGCTTGGGATTTCTGTCCGAAGCAAAATGCTGGAACTGAGGATAGCTGGGCCGGAGAAGAAAGTGAGAGGAATGAGAGCAGTTGAAGACAGAAATAGTAGAGGAGAAAGTAGACAGGGAACCTTGCCATGCTAAAGATCTAATCTGCAGGCTACTAACATTCATTATGACTAGGTTTGATAGTACAGAAAATTTCTAAGAAACCTTCCTTGACTTGAATAGTCCCTATTTAATTAAACACCTTCCTCAATTTTTGATCCATAGTTGGTAATTGCATTGGTTCACATTAGAAGCAGCATATCCCCAACCCAGTTCTTCCTCATAGCCCTAATCAGAGCCATCTTCAAAAGCACATATGGAGTGATGCTGTTATACAAGAATTTCTGCATTTCTTAGACTGTGAGGAGTTCTAGGCGCACAGCAGTTGTGGGTGTGCCCTGGAATACTTTGCAAAGATTCACCTAAGAAACATGGCTCGGTTCGCACGTGAGTGTTCAAGTGTGAGTGAAAATGCTGGTTCCCACCCACTGGTCCCCTTCCAGTTACGGAAGCAAGGTAGGAATGCCCATTCCTGTCCAGAATTTCCGGATCTCTGTAGGGCTTCAATAATTCAGAGCTAGCTCAATATTTGCCTGTGGTTAGGTTAATATTGTTTAATCCACAAACAAGCCAGAGTGTCTGTGTTTGCATTTCAGAGTTGTTAACCAAAAGCAGCAACAATGAGCACACAGGAGACGGTGCAGTCATTGTTGCCCTCAACCCGGCCCATTCCTGGGTTAAACAACCCAGGAATTGCAGTATAACAGGGGAGCTGGGTCACAACAGTTGAGTGATATTTGAAATACACACTGTGGATTACATCTGTATGTTCTTCCTTAGGAAGCTTGATTGAACAAGATTATTCCTTGAAATTCACAACTGAACAATGTTTGTGAACCCAGGTCTACCTGGTCCTAGTCCAAAATGTGTCTGCCAACTTCACATTAGCTCAGCTACAGGTAACTACATTATGCAGCCTAAATTTGAGAATTGATGGTCACTACCCTTGAGCACATTTTGAAAAACCAAAGCTAAACAGCAAAACATACAGCATATGCTTCTACATCTTGGTATCTTAAGTTGCCAGGATGCCGCATTAGCCTTCATTAACCACCCTCCATTGGGTGTAGCTCTTGGCTGTAGGCATTGCTTGCTCCAGGGCAAGGAACACCATTTTTTTGTATGCTGGAAGCACTCTCTTCCTTTGGAAACAAATTGTGTCATGAGGTGAAATCACAGGAAGGAGCAGTGTCACATGTCTTTTCCTTCAGACCCTTTGATGCAAGCTGTGTTGGATCTGTGCAGGATGAGAGCAGACAGCAGTTCTGAAAAGGAGTCCGTTTAAGGACACAAAAGGAAACTGGTGTCCACCCGACAGCAGAGGGGGCTGCTTTTGCTGTAATTTATCAAGCGGGCTGTTAACACCTGAGGTCCAGAGGCTGCTCAAGGGGTTCAGATGAGGACAGGATGGTCAGATTTGAGTGTGGACAGAGAACTCTGTGGCATTGAAGCCACTCCACAACATGTTGACCAATAAATGACCCCGTGGGAAGCCAGGCAGCTTTCTGCATCAACTGGGCCTTGAATGATAAAGGGGGAAATGCCACGTACTCACAGAATCTACACGACTGTGGATCTGAACTGTTTATCTCAAAATGAATAAAGATCGAAATTCTCAGGCAGCTCCAGGGCACCTTCCATCGGCCACCACTAAGCAACTTGAGAAGCTGGCATCTGTCACATGTTTGATAGTTTGGCTTCTGACTGGGTCATGCTTAGAATGGGGATCTGCAAGAAATTCATTCCAGTTCACTTTTGATCAGGTTTCATCCAGCTTATACTTCTAGGTTTCCAAGCTTGGAATGTGATTTGCAGACCAAAACTATGTGTTCAGCTCATGTGTACATTTGAAGAAGGTGCATTGAAAAATGTGCACACGTACATTTTAATCAATGGAAAAATGCATACCTTTCAAATATGTGCATTGATGTTAGATAAATTTGGAAAAACACACATGAATATGCTCACAGATTTCCATGCACAAAGTAGAAAAGCTTCTCTGAACAAGCTTTGAGAAGTAATCTGGGAAAATTCAAACTTGTTTTGCTGATTTACACATCCCTAACTTAGAGAAGACCTACTGGCACCATTTAGATATGACTAACTCAAGTCCTATTGATCTCAGTAGGCTTTCTCTAAGCAACATCAGATGGGTAGGTCCTCACACCCTGGTGCTTGGAGATGGCCATCCAGTGGCCTGCAAGTCGCATCTTGCTCTCGAAGTAAGATGATTCAGCTCCTAGCATCTCTGGTAAGTTTTAATATATATATATATATTTCTCTTCGTAACCTCAGTGAATGCAGCAGTTGTAAATCATTTGGCCTGATCCCATAAAGACATTGCCATTATTCTGAATGTTCTGGACCATTTTGTCGTCAACCTGTATAGGTTTGCAATTTCACTGTGTGGCTGATGCTCCACTGATCCGACTCCTCAGATTTGCCTTCTGTGCAATTCCAGACCATAAGTATCCCATGCCCTTTGGGCACACCGTGCGTTCGGAGAGCATTAGAACGGTCCTTTGGAACAGCCTTTGGCCCAGAGAAGACACGGCCAGTGCAGCAGATGCCTCAACGGGGAGGTAATGCCTTATGGCAGCACCTCTTGCCATCTCAGGTCACCCATTTGGACCTGGGTCACGGCGGCTTAATACCAGGCAGTCGCCCCCGATGAACAGCTGTTCGTCTATCAGCTACGGCAGTTGCCCCCAGCCCAGGTGGATACGCAAACCTATTTGGAAAAGCACAGATCACTCCAGATGGTAGCCAGCTTCCCTTGGCTGTATTATGGGGGCTAAAGTGGCCGCAACTCCTGCTTTGGTGCGGTTCTCGAGTATTCCCACAGACTTTCGAAGTAATTGGTGCCATCAACTTTAGTTGGCCTGAAGTCAGCTTAGTTACTCTCGGTTATCCGCATTCTACATTTCACTGCCTTCTTGGTTTTCAACATTGTTTACCAGGGAGGCAACAGCCGGTCTCTTACTTACTTACTCTGCTGATGACCAGTGCCCTTATGCACTCGTTTGTTCAAGACTTAAGTCACACCAGTAAACCACTGAGATAAGGGACCTTATTATCCCTCCCTTATCCTTGACCTCAGACCACCGAGGACTGTTTCGTTAGCGAAGGTAACCGATCGCCCAGTTGCCCTTTTTCTTCGCCGTTATTTTTTATTTCACACCTACAGCTAAGAAAGTTCCCAGCAGATGTTCCCTACATAAAGGCAGATGAAGAAGGAGCGTTGGCCCTCAGTTGGCTGAAGCTGCCAACCTGGGACTAGGACTGCCTTGCTAATGAACCCATCTCTCACGACGAGCCAAAGCCTTTGCAATTTTGCTGGCCTTCACCGCTCTGCACAGGCCATAAAGCTGAGAGAGCGGCTCTTCCACAGGGGCCCAGGGGAAACGCAAGGGCAGGGGGATTTATTTCTGCTGGTAATATCAGTGCGAGGGAACGGCATATCCCGTGTGCAGCCGCTGTTCTCTGTGCCGCTTAAAGCCACACGCCGAACTACAGGGCCGTGCCTGTGGACAGGAGGCAACACACTGGTTACCGCGACATATATGCTGACATTTACAGCCACAAATGTTGGGCTGAAAAAACGCGGCGCTTTAAAGAAAGCAGTGCACTCAGTGCAAGAACCAGCCAGGTACTTCACAGCATGAAAGACGGCCCAGTCTTGCAAGACAGCAATACAGAATTTTGCCATACCCGGTTGATACCAGCTGTGAGGGTGCATGCTTGGATGACAGGATGGGGTGCAGGTCATGACTGCAAAACCTTTTAGACCTTGTTGGATTCCAGTGGCAAATGCAGGGCAAAGAGCCACACACGTGCACGTAGACTTTAGACTAATTCATCCAAACCTACATGGAACATACCATATTCAGAAGGCTCACCATTGCATTGTGAATACCGGTGAATAAACTTTGAGATTCCCAAAGCCAGCATGCCATTTGATGCAATCTTTAATCTTTTCCTCAAGTCCTACTGAGACAGTGTTACTTGATGCTACAAATTCAATCGATTGCATTTCCTGCTAAATTTGTCCCACAGGAGAATAACTACAGAACAGGTGAAATGTGTTCTCTTACTGGAGCAGTTTAGGTGGTTAAGTACACAAGTCTGCTTTTAATGTTTCACAAAACGACTTCTGAAGTGTGCTATAAACATTGAAAGTTTGGGCACTATCACTCCAATCCATTTCCTTCTATTAATTTCATCTTTAGAATTTACTCGAAACCTCTAACTTTCAAAAACAGTATTATACTCTTTACTGCTACCCTATTTACTGCTACCTTGTTAAGGTTATTGTTAAAACTGCTGTGTTATGTTTCTGATGCAGATTTATTCTCATGCTGTGGTGCTTTATATCCAAAGCTACATGGGATGGTGGATTGATACTGAAGCAGCCCTTCCATAAAATGTGTTGCTGTAAATAAAAAACCTTTATGGACCTCCTGGGATGGCCCTTCTTAGCTGAGAATTAAAATATTCTTCAATTCACGCCTGTAAAATGAATCGCAGCCCCTGCTCTGATGTTAATTTGCTGTGTAAAACTCTAAATATAAATTGGCAGTTGCTCAGTGCTCTTTGAAATTCATATTCATCATAATATATAATTGTTGAGGTTGTTTTATGAGGCCATCACTTAAAAGAAACCATAAACCCAAAATAGAAGTCAAACTAGGCCATTTGCGGCGGTGTGTGAAACACATCCAAGTTCACAGGCAGGTTGTGCAGAAGCACTTGCCTCCTTTCCCTGCAACGAGTGGGTGTCCCTGCGCACGCTTGATCAGGGCGCGTGAGCACACGATACTCTGCGACTTTACACACACAAACGCATTTTCTTACCTGATTTTGGTTTATCTCTCTAAAGAGCCGCCGTATTTTACCGTTGAACCTGACAGCCGGATCTTGGCTGAAGTGGAGAAGACGGTGCACCTCCGTTGCCAGGCGATGGGTGAGTGGTACATGGCCACGAGGGGACTTTGGTTGCTGCTGGGCTCTTTGCCCACCAGGACAAGCAACCGCTGCGTGTGAGCACCATGGCTGGTCGGTTTGCTTGTCTGCTTGTCTCGCCAGCCACAATCCATGGGTTGCGCCCCTGTGACGTGGAAGCCTCCAAACCCCAGAAACCTCCAGGTATCTAAAGCCTCACAAGGTTGTTGCCCCCCAGGCAAGGGCTGGCAGAGGCATTTCCTCGTTCCATCCTGCTCTTGTTCCTTTTCCTGGCAAACCTCCCCTGGGCCCATCCATGCTGGCAGTGGGTGGGTGGGTGGGGACTGTAGAGGCCATGGGGCCCTTTCTTCTCCGCTCCTCAACCTCCCGAGCACCCCCTTATCCGCCACTGCAAGGTCCCCTGAGGCGACTCTTGTGATCTCAGAAAGCAGGCACCGAATTTCTTCCTGCTGCAGCTGCGAAGGGATGGGAAGGGGAACAGAGGAGGGGCCCAAGTGGATTTGCTTGGTCTCCCCTTCCAAAGTCCAACCTGTGTGTGCAGGACTGTAGCACTGCTGTCTTAGTTACTCCGTAAATTACAGTTCAGAAAGCCTTATATGAAAAATAAAACTGAATAACAACAACAGGAGAGAAAAATTAAGCTACGCAAAAATTAACCATGTTTGCTGGCTGGGCAAATTGCCGCGTTGTGTCTTTCCTCATGTTCCTTGCCTGAAAAGGTACATCCAACGAATATAGTTGGCTATAAAGGATTAGCGTCCTGAGTCAAGTGCGTTAATGGACATAAAGCATCAGCTCTGGGACCCATAACTTGGGTTGGGGAGAAACAATAACGGCAATAGTTATTGCTCCTTGTTTCTTAACGTTATGGAGCTTTTACAGTGGGAGGGAAACGTCATCTGCAGGAAAATTCAACTGTGGTTACACTTCTGCGGCTGCACTTGTTCATTCAAATTTTAATTGGAAGGAGTTTGAATGCCACTAAAATCTTCAAAATATTTATACGTCCGCATAAAATGAAATGCTATTTCCAAGAGTAATTCCAGTTACCTGGTTCCCACTACCTTTTAGCATGCTAATTTTTTAAAAGTAAGTGTAATCCACTTATTAAAGCAGGGCGCTGCAATGTTACTAGAATTTACTCTGCTATTAAGTAGGCATCTGAGCCAATCTTTAGGTCTCTTCACACATTTTTATTCTATTTGCTTTATTTGTTTAGCAAATAGAAAATACCCCTCTGGTTTAATCCCAAACTCCCTGGGGTTTTACATTGGAAGGGCTCTCAGTGCCCTCACCGTCAGAGCATGCTTAATGGGATCTGGGAGAGGGCATATTTGGCGGCCTCTCCCAGGGGCTGGAAATTGCTCCCAAGGGTGGCTAAGCTGGACTTAACTCCCTATTGCCCTTCTGGTGGCACACAAAGACTTTTTTATTCAGGCGGGTCTTTGGCATGTAAGCTGGTCTGTTACTGGAGGGAGTTTTATATGGTTGAAGTTGTATAGTTCCTTTATTGATGCATTTTAATTGCATCTTTCATTCAGTTTGTTTTATGCTTTAATTAAGATTTCACTTTAATCAGTATTTTATTCTTAGATGCCACGTGTGCTATTTTTGGCAGAAAGGTCGGACATAGCTTAAATAAATGTATTCAAAAGATTTGCATAGCACCTTTTCCCAGTGGTTTCAAAGTGGTTGGTTTCAAGGTGCGTTATGGTTTGGTGGACAGCTAAAATGCTTTAAATGGTACACCTAGGTGTTTACCGAGAGTCTTATGACACCTTAAAGGCTAACAAATTTCTTTTGGTAAAATTTTTTGAATATGTATTCCAGAATAAATTTGTTAGGCTCTAAAGTGCTGCTGATATCTTTCTTGCTTTTGCTGTGACAGTCAGACCCAGGTGCCCAGAGGAAACATTTATTGAATATTAGTGTAAACTTGGCCTTTGTCAGAAATGGAAGGCTTTCTTGAGTAAACCCACTGAACTGATTGGCCCTGCTTGGGTGTTTTGACTGCTGCAGCCTGGGAGGCAGGGCACACAGCCATAGATGTAGGTAAAACTTTCCAAAAAGCTCTTACCAGCTTCTCTGAGCAGTTTACATGTGTCCTTACTCTAGCTGTGTGAACCTGCTGCTATAATTCCAGATCTCTGGCACTGGCAGGTCCGCCGTTTGCCATATGAGCACATCAGTGGTGATGTGGAAGGCATGGCATGCCCTTCCCAGAGCGTCCACTTGAATGTGTTTTCTGTCCTAGGCGGACGGGTGGTCGCTGCTGCTTTTGATTCACTTGGCCGTTTGAAAACGTGTTTACTGTGCAGTGTTGTGCACGTGCCCTGCAGCTCTGCTTCTTGTTACCCCGACGTGATGTTCTGGATTCGGTCAACCTCCAGCTTCGGTCGGGGCGAGCTGTGTGCTTGCGCCATCTGACAGGGCGAGCCTCTGGCTCCCTTAATGCCGTGTTGCCTCGTCCCAGGGAGGGCAGGGCAGTCTGAAGAGCCACAGGCAGCAAGCGCGGCCCAAGGCAGGCCAAGGGGCCAGTTCCTGGACGTGCAGGCAGCGTTCCGAGGGACAACAGGCAGGCGTCATGGTCCCAGGCGGGCCGACAGCCAGGTCCCGGAAGGAAGCAAAGGCAGGGCGGGAGCCTCTGTGTGGGTCAGGAGGTTCCTCCGGGCCAGCGGACATCAGTCTCCCTTCCTGCCCTTTCAGGGTGGCACGGCAGGGAAAGGTCAGTCCAGCCTTGGCTGCTGCTTGCGAACTGTCCCCATGGCAAAGGCAGGAATGGCCTGGACTCTGCAGACAGATTCCCTTCCTCGAATCCACCGGTGCCTGATGCCGTCTCTCACGAAGCCGCCGATCCTGTTCTTCTCCAAGCTGTAAAGCCGTCCGATAATATAGGGACAGTGATGCGGCATTAATTAGTTTGAGCTGCAGGCTCCCCTTGTGGCTGCATGATTCTAACTGGCTTCATAAATAGGGGACCAAGATGTGAATGTCAAGTAAAAAACCCCTTGGACAAATTCCCAAGGTTCCTCAACTAAACCCCAATGAGTTACAAAATTATTCAGCCATGATCTGATGCCTTCAGACCAAAGGAAAATAAAAGAGAGGGATTATCGCTTTATTCACACTAACAGGCACACAAAGGGACAGGCCCACAGAAGCACAGGGACGGAGACAAGTTTCCTTTCTCCCTGGCAGCATTTCTTCATCACAATATTTGTATGCCACCTTTTTCTTCAGCAAAGCACACCATACAGCGCTCTGGCCAGCAGCCTGCTGGTTCTCTGGATTCCTTTTACTGGAGCACCTCATTTTTCCAGTTTATGATGATATTTGTTTCCTTTTTTGCTGGTGATCGTATCTTTTGACCTTTGCTGCTCGCGTTGCTTTGATGGCCGGCTGAAGGGATGGGAGAAGGTGGGCAGCGGAGGCGGGGGAGATACTAAGGGGAGGCTCCTGCTCTCGTGAAACAAGCTCTCAGCACTTGTGGCCGTCCGGGTGCTGCTGGACTTGAGTTCCAAGTGCCCCAGCCGGCATGGCCAACAGGCAGCAATGGTGGGAGTTGCAATGCAAGCGCCGTAGGCTGAGTTGCTTCAGAAGGGCCTGCTCCTTCAAGCGCCTCCCTTCAAGAAATGCACACGGCACACACGCCAGCCCACTCCAGCCTTGTTGGCGAAGAGGAGGTGCAGCGGGGTGGGGTGGGGTGGGGTGGGGGGCAGCGAAACTCAGCTCTGACACCTCAAAAATGATGCAGGCATCCACCCCCTCCCTCGAGAGCCTCCCTCCTCTTGGTCGAAGCGGATAAAAAGGAACGAGAACCGTCGGCGCAGCCCTCACCTGCCGCACGCCCCGTCCGGATTGGCACAGCCTCTCCAGCTCTCCTGCGCGGAGGCCACTGGCGGTGCGACGAGGGCTCCCCCTGCCAGCGCCTGCTGTATGCGGTGCTTCCAGAAGGACATCAGGGCGGCAAGGGAGGGCCAGCACAGGCGCTTGAGGAGCAGCCCTGGCCATAAACAGACAGGGACCCTCTGTTTGCTGCGACTCCTGTGGGGTTCTTTGGCACAGGACCTATTTATTCCCTCTTTGTGCTCTGCGAGTGGGAAAGAGGATGATTAAATTTACTCGATGCAACTAGATTAACTATAAATAAAGTTACCACCTGGAAGGGATGGCTTTTTTACTTTACTGTAAATGGAATTTCTGTGGGAACAAAGTTCCTTGGAGACAATTCCTGTTGCAGGTACAGAATCTCTTAGAAGATGTGTATTATCTGGATTTATATATTGTCAGCAATGAGGGTGGTGGTTAAAGGGTTTTTTAATTACCTGCGCTGGAATCCTAGTGTGGTTGGGAAAAGAGTGTTAGTGGAGCCAATAATTCTCCAAGAACATGGAGCAGTTGTTAAAACAAACCTTACACAATTACAGAAGTAATACAGCCTAGGTCTACACACAGTTATTACATCAGAGCCATTAACAGCGCTGTCTTATACATACGTATCCCGAAGTACAAGCCCCCGAGTTTGCGGGAACTGACTGCGTAGGAGAGCAGGCTCGCAGTGCAACCCCGCGCAGGTCTACTGGGAAGTAAGTCCCCCAGAGTTCAGTGGGACTTTCTGCCTACTGACTGCAGCCTTAACTGCCTAGCAGAGGATGGATTAATCCTCGCTAAGATTGTCCAAGCAAAATGTTGACCACCAGCAAAGAAACTTGACATTAAGGAATCGATAAATTAAATGTGCCGAACAGGAAATCTAAATCAATTGGCCAAGGATGTGAGCCAGTCTATCCCCCACCCTTGATGCATGGAAGCTTGTGGGCGCGGATGCTTCTGCGCATCGAGGGCAGGATGGAGGGACGGCAGAGCTGCCTGGCTCCACGGCTGGGTACCTCACCCCCTGCATCTCATCTGGTCCTCCAGACGAACCTCTGCTGAGGAGGAGGGATGGAGGCTGTGATGCAGGGGAAACTGCTGGTCCTGCTCTGCCCCTTCCTCCCCCTGCCCCAAATCATTTCTCTTGCTTCTTAATGTCACCTGAATGCCAGAAGATGGCGCTGGACGGTCCTCCTCAGAGCCATCACTGTTTTGCATCCGGGGGATGCGCTGCCCCATGGCACATATTCCGGCCAGGCTATTATTAATAGGCAGACCCGCTTGCTTGCCCAACACTCCAGCCAGCAAGCCAGCCAGCCCGGCATGGGACTGCTCTTTCCCCTGCGGCCACCAACAGCATTTTCCATTTCCCCTCTCCAGCCTCCCTTGGCCTCCTGCAGCCACTGAATGTGGCCAGTTCTCATTTTGCTGCTTTCGCTGTCCCTTCTCCCTTGCGGGCTCTTTTGGTGGTCACGTTAAGGATTTCTGGCACTTCTCTAGCTTCCGAGTTCTCCCAGACCTGTGGACCCCTCCCGCCAGTTTCTCATTTGCCAAGTTTCAGCTCCATGCATGTCAGCACTCGCGGCTGAGCCTGCTCTTCCAAGGTGCAATCCCAGGCCCATCACCAGATTCATGAAATCTGACTCAGTTAATCGCATGCGTTCCAGTTGATTAGTCAGGTAACGCCGCTGAAATTTGCATGTAAGGAAAAACAATTGCTCGGAAATGTTAAAAAAAGCTTTCTTGGTAGGAAGCTAATTTACTCTGAGAGAGGCCTTGGGTCCCTCTGGCCAAGGATTGACTGTGCTGATTGGTTGTGAAAGCAGATTACTTAGATGAACCCTTTCCAAAGTGTTATTGTTTGCCTTTTCTCAGCTGAGAAGAAAATAAAAAGTCCAGTTGTATATTTTCCTGGGTTGCCATGATAAAACACACACACACGTGCATGTGCACAACAGTACTTGGAAAATGTGTCCTGAGTTGTGGCTGGGAGAGCTAGTAAAGCTGCTTCCGAGATCTGAAGTCCCTTGTCCTCTTGATGGCTGTGACAGGTCACCTCTTGTGTGCCATTTGTACCTGCAGTGATCTTGAGCATCCGTCGTCATTTCAGACTTGCAGCTGTGGCACATCTGGCCTCACCAGCAGACGTCTTCCCTGATGTCTTTCTCAAAGATTTTTTGTAAAGCACCTTCCCTCTGTTTGTGATGATGTGACTTGGAGACGTAGAATCCTCAGAATCTTTTGCAAGCTCTTGAAGCCTCAGAGGGAAAATATTGTGCATAGGTTTCCCATTGTCTGCTCTTCTCAGTTCAGGACTGAGGACTTTGCCTCGCACAGACAGATGTGGGGGCTGATCCATGGCTTTCTTCAGGAAGTTGATTAAAGCATGAAGGAATGTATGACTTCTCTGTCAGGATCTATAATGTTGAGAAAGTGGGACAACTTGGCGATCACACTTGGGCTGAAGAATAGGAAATACTTCAGAGAAAATACTAAGGTTTGCTGCTTCAGTTACAGTTGGAAAGACACCTATCTCTGATAAAATTATTATTTTTTCTTAACTTTTTAAATGGTCAGAGGGGATTTGTGGAATGTGTGAAATGCCAGATTTTTGCTTTATTGTATTTCCTATCAAATATAATGGAATGCTGTTATTTAAACAACAAACCATTTCCACTGCTCTCTATCTAGAGGACTATTCCAATTTTGCTCCATATTTCCTTATTATTCAGTGGCAATTTATATTTGCCCAAGGGGCTTCCATGGAATGAAGAACATTTGCGCTGAAAATTCTGACAATCAGACTCTACACAAATTCTATGAATGGGCCTTTCATATGAATTTTAAATTGTGTTTATTTCACAGTGGCACACTGCATCTTTTTTGCATCAAACAACACACTTTGCACTCCAACAACGATTCTCTTCAGCAATAAATAGCTTTATTATTCAAGCAAAATAGAAGCTCAGATGCGATTTCGGAAACTGATTACTTCCTTGTACAGAAATATAATTTCATGACCCGCTCAAATATCCCCCCCCCTCGCTTTTTAAAAGTGTTTCTCTCATTTGTTATGTTCTGGAGGGGAGTAATCACATTCTGCATCTGAGAATGTGTCTTGCATTCTCCATCCGTCTCCGTCGGCTTGGGGCAGGAAGTACACTGAGTTCAAAAAGCAGACGCCTTCGCATCAGGACTCTTCTGCCCAACCCACAAAACCAGGGGACCATGGATCCGCTGCTTAGACTAACCTGAACCCAGAAGTGCTTCCGAGTAGGCAAACCCAGTGTTCATATCAAGCTCCTTGCAAATGAGTTCTTAGTTGCAATGGAAGTCCTGCGTGGTCTCTATTCCTTGTCCAATTATTTGATCAATTAGAAGCCAGCCTGTTCCTCTATTGAAGTAATTAAGTTTACTTTATCTAGCTAGGAATACACTGATAAGGCTCGTTGACTTGCATCCTTCTAACCTTGCTTTGTCCTTCATTATTTGGTGTTCGTATATCACTCCTAACCAATCGGATGAAGGAGAATTTGCCTACCTTGCAACATGGGTGACAACAGTGAAGTCATGGCCGTGGATGTTGCTCGCCTGGTGGTTTTAAGCAAGTCACTCTCTCCCAGCTTCTGTTTTCCCGTGTGCTTCAACTCAGGGGCTGTTGAGACAACATGTAGAATTCTCTGCATACTCCCTAAACTGTCACTCATTTTTCTCAGAAATAAGTCTTATCAGGTCAATGGGTTACATGTGCTAGTGAGAGTGTAAAGGCATACAGCTTGGGTTTTGCCAATACAGCTTGGGTTTTGCCAATGCTCACTGCCATGTTCTTTGACCTTGCAAAGGCACATTTGACATGATTATCTCAGTTTCTCAACTGAGATGTTTAATCCAAGGCTTGTCTAATCATGTCATGCAGTTTGATTGAGCAAATAAAAGGATAAGAGAGCACCTTTTGTGCATTCCCTGCCATGCTTTTTTTTTTGGTGACAACATAATGTGTGCTTTCTAGCAGTTATTTACGGAGCACGGTGTATCTAAAAGGCCTCTAATTGGCACTAGGGCATTTGCATAAAGCAATGACTTCTGCGTGTCCAGACGTTGAACATGTTGTTGTTTTGTACAGGTGCCCCGCCACCTACTTTGGCTTGGTATAAAGATGCCGTTCCTGTCCACACACTCCTGAATCCACGTTACAAAGTT
The DNA here is from genome assembly GCF_004798865.1 of Varanus komodoensis. Taxonomy (NCBI): domain Eukaryota; kingdom Metazoa; phylum Chordata; class Lepidosauria; order Squamata; family Varanidae; genus Varanus; species Varanus komodoensis. The sequence goes on from NW_025335684.1 coordinate 4,402,174, forward strand.
CTGCTCAACGGGAGTCTTCAGATCCAGGGAGTGCAACCTGAAGATTCTGGCATCTTTCAATGTTTTGCAAAGAATGAGGCTGGGGAGATGCAGAGCCGCACCGTCCTGGACGTTACTAGTAAGTCCAGCCCTTCACATAACCTGTGCAAGTCTAGAGGAGATGGAGGAAAAGTTCTGGGGTGGTAGTTCCTCCATCTCACCTCGTTTGTCCGGGGGGGAAACGGCTCCTCACACATTGCTTTCTTCCTAAGTAGGCTTTGGGATTGAGTGTTTGGCGTGCGGGGGACATTCGGAGGGACTTCCGTAGAGCATGACACAAAGTTGTTCAGTGTTTAAAGCTCTGCTCAAGCAATTAAGGAAACCTCATAGGGTGAAACCTAGAATGTCTGTATTAAAGGTCCCCAGCCTTGTCACAGACCTACATTTCTTGGGGCTCTGTGGAAAGGAGCCTTGAGAGTTACCTCTGTTTGTACATATTGTTTAAACATCCCTGAAAGGCCATTGTTGGAAAATACAAGGCAACCAGCCATCCTCAGGAGGAAATTCTTCTGAGAATTGACTGACTTCTTCAAACATGCAGTGAGAACCCAGGAGGAACCTGCAAAGGTTAACTCTTTCCAGGAACCCATTAATACCGACAACCATTCGCAAGTTTTCAAGTAGCTCATTTCTTTCAAAGAAGGATAAAATAAAATCAATTCAAGTAGCTTTTTAAAATGCACACACTACATTTCTTTGGAAGAATAACTTGGTTCATGTTATATAATGTACACACAAACAGGTTAGCCCTAAATATCTAGAATGAATCAGTGCCTACTGCCTGGTAACATTGAGGGGCTGCCCAGTTTAAGGTCGCTGCCTTTAGTGGTATCTGGCTCGCCTCAGAGGACTGCAGCCCTCAAAGCATTTCACACCAGCTTGTGAGCCAGCAGGCCTCATTCCTCTCCGCCCCATTCCCTGCCTCCCCCATCCCCAGTGGCAGCTCCAGAGTCGATCCTGCAACTTCGGAGCTGCAACTGGCACAGAAAGAGCCACACCAGCTGCAAGTGCGGAGGGAGGGGGCAGCTAAGGCAGCGTCCCGGCTCTAGCCTCGGAGGGCTTTGCCAATGTGCATGCAGACTCAAACTTTTCCTTTGGCCTCTGGACAGTATCCAGGGGCCACAGGCTTGCACACTTCAAGAAGTCTTTTCTATGGGAAAAGATCTGGAATTGTGCACGAATTGCTCCTGACAGAATATTGCTTGGAAGAACCCGATTGAAAGATTCTGCATTGTAAATGTTGTGTCCCAAAAGAAGCACGTGCCTGACCCTTCTTTGTCACGGTATGATTTTATCATTTTACAACGCTCGGCAACTTTGTTAGAATTATGCTGCCCTTGAGGATGCTGAGAAATGCAGCCTTTCATAAATGGAGTTGGAAGAACATCTGTCAGCCCTGTAAGCCTGACACAATGCCAGACAGAATTTATTTGCATTCATTCATCCCCATATATTACCTGCCCATCAATAAAGCAACAACAAAATCCAATCAAGTGCATCCCGTCTTCCTTTCTCTTGCCCCACCTCTGCTCGCAACCCACCTCTCCCACATCTGTGTGCCGCCCCACCAGTCCTGGGCCAGCTGGTGTTAAATCGAAGCCTCATCAAACCCCCGGGGGCATATGAGTGGCCAGTTTCCTCAAGACCACACGTGCCTCAAAGGACTCCCTGTAGCGCCCACGCTGGGCAGGAGACCTGCTGCCACCACACCCTCCTGAGGCCCTCCCTGCCGAACCACTGCTGACGACACAGGTGTGCCGGCAAAGGTGAGAGTGGAGGAGTCACCCCAGTACACCATCTTCCCCGGCACAGTGGCCTGCCAGTCAGCCCAGCTACTTGGAGATTTGAAGGGATGGGGCTGCTCTCCCCCTGAAGAAGCAGGGTGTTCTCCTTGACCCATCCTGGTCACTTGTGGCTCAGGTGGCCGCAGTGTCATAGAATGATGGCCCAGCTACACCTCTACCCGGACAGGGATAGCCCAGTTGCAGTAATCCACACCCCGGTAAGTGCCAAATTAGATTGCTGCAATGGGACTGCCCTTCAAGACCACTCAGAAGCTGCCACTTGTGCAAAATGTGATAGCCAGGCTGGAACCGGGAGGTCTGAATGTATCAGAAGCTCTGGCTGCCTTTGTGCTTCTGAGCCCAGCTTAAGGTGTTGGGCTTTACCTATAAAACCTTGCCTGGCCTGGGACCATAATACTTAACTGAGCACCTCTCCCAGCTGCAGTCTATCCTGAAGCCTTGTTCCACATCTGGGGCCTTCCTCGGAGAGCCGGCTCCAAGGGAGGCTCAGAGGACAGCGCCCAGAGGCTCAGGTGGTCACAGTGGCATAGAAGGACCACCATAGTCTTCCTTTGTGTTGCCCGGTCCCCTCCCCAATGTGGAATGAGCTCCCCACTGAGGCCTGGCTGGTGCCCAGTTTATTGTCTTCTTAGTGTCAGCTTAAGGTGGTCCTTTTTGCCTAAGCTTTTGTAGATATCCTTGGGTTTTTTTACACGAGTATTCCTCATTGCATGTGGTTTTCTACATGGCTGTTCTGTGGTTTTTAGTTGGGGCTTTTAAACGTTTTTATTTCGCTTGTTTGTTTCATAATGTTTGTATTCTGACAAGATTCGGTGAACTTTTTTTGGAAACTGCCCGGAGAGCTTTGGCAGTTGGGTAGTATGGGAATGAAAGAAAGGAGAAGCCATTCTCACCTGAGGCTCTTCCACGTGAAGCCCTAGCAAGGAACGGGGCCCTGGGGCTGCCCGTTGTAGTTACAGGCTATGCTGAAGGTCTCTTGGCAACAGGGAATGGGGTATTAATCACAGAGCCGGACTAAGACTCAGAACATCTGGGGAAATTATTCCCTGCTGCATATGAAGCATAAATTTGGTCACAGGCACGATGGCTGAATGCCCAGTCATAGCCTCTTTTTCTCCCTCGACCTCAGCAATGACTCCCCACAGGAGTGGGTCAACTGGCACTGAGGGAGGCAGGAGTCTGGCTGTGGCATCTCCAGGAAGCAACCCTGGGCTGCCGCAGAATTTATCACAGCTTCCCTTGAAACGCATACGGTGTTTTCAGAACATCTGGCATCGTTCCTGGGCTTGAGATAGTACAGCTGGCCTTATTTGATCTCTGCAGATGTCATGGCAAGGAACTACAGGTAGGTGGGAGCACAGAAATGCCTTGGAGGAGAATCAGATGGAATCTTTTGGCTTTGCAGATTAATGTGGCTTTTCATCTCACTGAAGCACATCATCAGGATGAAAGCAAATAGTTCTTTTTGTTTCAGTTTGTTTATTTTCTCCCCAGTCCTCTTCTTAAACCAGCTTGCTGTACTTCAGAGTCCTCTTGCTCATCCTTGTAGGGGTGCTGATAGAGTTTATAGTCTTCATTTAGCCAGTAATCCAAGTTGGAGAATTCCTAGGAGATGGATAACGTGAAGTTCAAAAAAAGCTTGTGGAAAGGTTTACGTATTGCCATGGCCACATTAGTATGGTAAAAATGGACACAAAAATGGACAACAACCTAGTGACCACTCAAAAGGCTGATCCAGCGACCTCCGTAAACACCCGCACCTGCTCTCCTTTCCAGATATTGCACCCACCTTTTCCCAGCCACCAGCGGATACCACGGTTACCGAAGGGATGACCGCGGTTTTAAGATGCGATGTTTCCGGAGCACCGAAGCCTGCCATTGCATGGAAAAGGGGTAACGCCTTCATATTCGGTTGGGGAACGATTACAGTTGCCTTTGTCCTCCAAGAGGAATGAGCGCAGCGTCAACGCCTTCCTCAGAGCATTGACGCTGTCTCCGCACGCTATGTTTCAGGGAACCAGATTCTGGCCAGCGGGTCCGTTCAGATTCCCAGATTCCTTCTCCTCGAGTCTGGAGGGCTCCAGATCACACCGGCCTTCGTGCAAGACGCTGGCAACTATTCCTGCTGGGCAGTCAACTCCAGAGGGATCCTGCACGCATCTGCTGCCCTCACCGTATGGAGTAAGGGCTGTGTTTGTTTTAAACCTGAATGTTAATCAAGGCCTAATCAACTCTCATTGTGCCCTCAGGAACCCAATTACAACATTTCCATATCAGGGGGAGGGGTGTGAATAATTAAATAGAAACGCTCTGCATGGAATGATTTGAAGAACTCTCCAAAGAAGGGCCATTCTGTTTCTTCTGGCCGATGTGCTCAGGCAGGTTGTTCTTGGGAGCTTATCCCTGGATCTTTGCGTTGACTCTTCCCCCTAAATCCACAGATCTCACTCATTTCGGCCTTGTCCTTTTCAAAGAAGTGATTCAAACCAGCTGTTGTCATTGTAGCTTTTCAAAACAAAAGAATTAGCATAGGCCCCTGTTAAGAGCAGAATTATTTTTAATATCTCCCTTGGCAAGAATGGTCCTGCTTCCAAGCCATTGTCTATTTTCTTCTCTCCCTAAACATGAACGGTTGTCTACTGACTGATTTTTCTGGGCAGCACATTTGACATTCCTGCATTGAAAGATGCATGTTAAGCTATGTCAGTCCCCCCCCCCCCCCCCCCCCCCCCCCCGCCCGCCCCCACCCACCCACGCCTCACCTCTCTCCTCCCCCCCCCCCCCCCCCCCC